>NC_073694.1:171428855-171757460 GCF_029784165.1 Wyeomyia smithii
TTCAATAAATCTTGTTAATGCTATGAACATTAAAATAATTGCACTTCCTATTGCATTGGACAATGTAACCTAGGAAGAAACGGCAAGCTCGGAAATTCAGTTTCGAGTGATTTTGCCGTCATGTTCAAAACTAATTTCACTCCCTTCTGGTAGCTTCATAGTCAACTCACAAACAAACGATAAGCGGCGAATAGTGTACTTTCCGTCATTATCGGGGAACTTTAAATAATGACGGTAACGCGATACAATAAACGTGATTATCGATGTCATCCGAATCCACATCATACGCAAAACATATTATTTTTATTATTATTATTTCAGTTCAACCCTCGAAGCAAAACAAGTTAATATTAGCTTTATTTTTCAGCAGTGGTGGGTATAAAAACTCAAAAGAATACTTCGGTCAACTAATCGTTAATCCATTAACCGGAAAATGTGGCGTTGACCTCTAATGAAAGGAATAACGCCAAATACACAGTTCTTATAAACATTTCTTTTCCTCAGAATTTTATTTTGTCATTTTAAAATTGGCAACAAGTTTTGCATTTTTCAAAACCCACTGTATGAATATTGAATATCAGCTTTCAATTATTTTTTCCAAGTACATGTCAGTTTCTTGTGTGGTTTTCAATCACTCAACTGTCAAATAACTACAAAAGAAAGGTTGTACCTATTCTTAAAGACGAAAGTCTGTCAAATCGACTGATAACAGTCTGACTAAAGATAAATTTAACTAATTTTCTTCTAGTAACAAAAAATATTAGCACGTACACACAGTTTCATAAAATCTCAATCTTATTTAATAAATCTGCAATTCCCATTTTCCGTCAACATTTCTCATACCAATAATCGAGGTCGCAAATAGTACACACTCATATTTCCAAGTGACGCTTCAGCAGAACGCAATTAATTCTGGTCACTCGCATCGTACTTTCCCCAAATATTCCCTTTGACCAATAAAACCACATCGCTATACGGGTCAAACAAAAACTTCAAACTTCAAACCGGTTCGTTTCTTTTGCACCTTTATATGTCCCCTTTTCTTCTTTTATTTTTTTGGCACAACATAACACGCCAGAATTCGCCAGCAGTGTTTTGCTAACCAAATTTCGTATCACCATTCTTCTGGTTTGCGAGGTTTTCCTTCTTCGCAACAGCAGCGGCGCCGTTCTCACGTAAAACGGACCAACGATCCCAAACCGACCAGTGCCCAAAAGCATTCCCAATATTCTTCTAGCCGATTTTGCACACCGAATTTGTCAAGAAGAAGAAAACAATAACACCAACAAATGTTCGCTCTTATCAAACACGCTTACGTGATTACAGTAGAATACAACGAACGCGGAGACCCTGCGAAATGCGATACAATCACGACAAACATCAACTCGATACTGATCGGTTCGGTATAGCTAACAATGGCTCGCTGTTGGAATGAACTGGACGGGTTCATCCGCTGAGCTCGTGGTAAACAGCGATCAACGCGACGGAATAAGTATGTAAACAAGCTGTCTGATCAACACAGTGAGTGGCTGCCACTGGTGTTGGAATGTTCAATTAAGCATTACCCCAACCAACGGTCGAAATTAGTTGAAACACAAACAAAAATTTAATTCAATAGTTTGATAATAATTGTTAAATGAATAGTTCATAATTCGGTTTTCGAAAACCGAAAAATCACAACAAACAAGTTTGTGGTCAAGTATTTTTTGCCGGCAAAGTGAAAAAAAAACTTAATCATTGCCAAAGGGTCAATGCAACATTAGAATGTCATTTTAAAGTATTTATGTTCCAACAGGCAACCATTTAAATCAACCATTTTTGCACAGATGTTTGTTGTTGTCATTTCGTGCTATTAGTTTTTTTTTTGACGTAGAATTACGATTTTCTTTAGCCTACCACATAGGGATGTAAATAGGAAAACTCTAAACGAAAAGGGGACGAAAAATGTCCCTTTTTAAATGCTTATAAATCGGTTTGTCTTCAACCGATTTCCTTGTTTCTTGTAGCAATTGATTGGAAAATTATACACAAATCCACCCAAAAGTATAAAAGTGTTGATTGATTAGGCGAACTACTATTGAAAATCGTCAAGTCTTGTTGAAACGAAGATTAGTCCTCTGATTGGTCACTTGCTGCCTTCCCCTAGAAAGGTCGACAGAATAGCATAACTAGTTAGCCGCATCGTAGCGAATTGCGGAAGTAGCAGCAGTGGGTTGCTCCAGTAAACTAATCACATCACGTATCTAAGCAGCAGCGAGGTAGTACCAAACGTCTCGATATGCCAGTTAAGGGCTTCGGCCTTATTCCCGCAATAAAGTTTTGCTTTATCTTGCCAACAACACATTCTGTGCTGAATCCAAGAAAACACAATCTGTCGCGGCCGTCTTATTTACTGAATGCGAAAAAAGTTTTTACAGATTTTGAACAGCAAAATGCCTTTCTCAAGGCAAATTAACAAGCAATTGAAGGTTAATAACTTTTTTGCAACGACACAAGCATTCTGTGCTGGATCCTAGCAATCAAATGCTGTCGCAATCAAAAAATTTACTTTATTTATTTATCTAATCCCCCCCACTGTTGGGGCAGCACAAAGGCTGCGATCAGCATAACCGATTTCGAACAACAAACTGCCCTGTTCTGTTAGAACGCCTTAACAAAGGTGATTAATTCGACTTTACAGGAATAAATTGAAGTCGATTCAATTAATCAACATGAACAGAATTTCGTCGTCTCCCAGCTGCTTAGTTGCAACATGGTGCAACACGCAACAGCGAGCAAACGAAATCGCTTGATGTTACAAACCGCAATACGATACGGGTTAAAATCGTTGCGTATGTGAGAGCACCATCGGTGTTTATTCGCTGTATACAAAAATCAAATGCGAATTGTGGAATAATTCCTCTAAAGAACATTAGAGAATGGTGAAACTAAACAGAAAGGCGTGGCCTATTTCGTAGCAACCTTCGGCTATAAAAGAGTGTTTCTGGTAAAATCAGCTACATTCATTAGTCGGAAGGTAAGCTGGCTAGACCGTCCACAACGTTGACAGCAGTAGCAGCAGATATCAGCACTCAGCAGTAACAGCGGATTGCAGCGGGTTGCGCCTATGGCTGCCTTTAAATCAAACAAATCACTTGCTCTGTGGTTGGTCACCATGTCTCAGGAGCAGCGCGGTTCTTCTCACTTCTCAGTGTGTGTCGCCAGACTGCCGTTATTGCTCCACTACTGAGGCAGCATAAAGGTTCGGAGTTCGGGATGAGAAGCCTTAAAACGGTCAAATTTTCACTTTTTGGACCGATGGAAAAATGAACAGGTAGTGCAGCGGTTCTCAAACTGGGTTACGCGTACCTCCGGGGTTACGCGAAGGCCTTCAGGAGGTACGCGAAAAAAAAGTTATGGCGAACAAAGCAATTTTTCTCTATAATACTATTTTTTTTTTCAATCTTGCTCCTAAAATATGACTATAATAATCAAACAAACTATTGTCCAATTTGAATTTTGTCCTCGACTAGTGTACCACAACATGATTTATCACTACTTTCTTTTTTTCACTCTGCGTGAACAAATCAACCCAGGGGGTACAATTGATTTGGAAAATATAACCAAGGGGTACGCGGACAAAAAAAAATTAAGAATCCCTGATGCAGTGCAAAAATTGTCACAATCAATTTCTTTCGTAAGCAGATGTCTTAGAAGCTTAAACTTCGATATTTGGGTTTTTTATCCAATAACGGTATATTCACTCTTTGGATTCTAAAATATTGAAGTTGTAATTAAAGTATAAAATATGAAATTTGACGTAATGTTAGTGCTTAAGAAATAGCGAAATGAAATAAATGACTCTAAATTTCGAACAATTTATTCACGAGCGATACCGGGAACGTTTAGATAGTACGATACCACATTTAAATCACGTTGAGGCCATATATATTGATCAAAGCAGGTATAGTTTTGAATAGTCTTTGAATTTCTTTTCTCTCCAAAACTTTTGAACCACATATCAAATTGATATGAAGTTTGTTATTTGTAAGTTTGAGAGATGACTCGTTTGTATGACGTGTAATACTTGAGATAATATACTTTCGTTGTTTTACAAATTAAAACATAACGGTTGCTTAAGTTTGATTACAATCAAATGAAAGGGTAACGTTTAGGGCAGCCAAACTTTGAAACCACGTGTTCAAACATAATTCATCAGCTAACCCTTAACTAGCACGTTCATCTGATATCAATATTGTTCAAATCGGTTGTGTAGTTTCTAAGATAATGAAGTTTCGTGATTTTCACATTTCGATACATTACAGACGAAGTTATACACGCAAAACTTTTCCTTATTACCTTAGAAGCAATAGCGCAAAACTGCCTTTAAGGTAACAAACCTATTACTAAAAAGGCAATAAAATTCTTCCCCAGTCAAGTAACAACACATACTGTCATATATTTAGCACGTGTTACGGGAGTACGACCATCTGATAATGGTCGTTCAACCACATGCAAGATTTTTTCTGTCATAAACTGCTCCCTTTCCATCTCAAGTAAAAAAAAATCACACACCGTCGCATATGTTGCACATGTTACAAGTTTCTTCAATCTCCAATTCATCCGGTGAGCGTGTATTAGTTCGCTCGTTGCATGCATACGGAGTAGAGAAAGAATATGACAGGAGCTGCCAAGCAGCATTTTCCCCGTCATAGAGTATGCAAACGTTGATGATTTCAAAGACTTGAAATGCGTCTTTAAATGACATCACGATCTGTAAACTGCGTTAGAGAAAAACAAAAACATTCGCTTACTTGCAAGCTATTCAAAACACATACTCATTGGTTCATGGGAACTCATTTGCACCTGTTTGAAAATACAAAACTCGTGCCCATCCAGAACAATATTCGCAACTTCGGCAACTCTGTTCAGACAGTATAACATATTTTCATTTCATGTCAACACTGGGGGACGGAACGAAAGTGTTTCTAATTAGACATTTGAGGTTGACGGGTGAGATTCTCATTATGTGTGGATGAAGGGAAGCAAAAATGAATCTGATCGTTGCATCAATACAAATGCAGCGAGTGAAGTCTTGCTAACAGATGCATTGCGGTGCTTGGCTGTATGTTCTCCTGCAGAAACACATACAAGCGTGTGCCCGTCATAATTTTTATTACTTTTTGTTTGTTACTTTTTGTGTATAATGCGCAGTCATAAGACACAATAAGTAATAAAAAATTGCCCTAAAGTTATAAAATGTTCCCCGTTTGCGTTGGGTGTAGAGCTGAATGACCCCTCAGGTTAAAGGCTCTCTAATAAAAATCAAATCAAATCAAACAGACGAAGTTACAGTCCGATTACAGCAAAACTCAATAGGGTGTTATGAGGCAGCTAGACCTTTCATTTGATACTAATTCTGTGGAAACCGGGTCAACCATCTCTGAGAAAAGTGAGTGAGTCCAAGAAGTCTTCGTAATATGTTTCTTTTTAAGCTGGACTTCACATTTTTAAACATAACAGGCAAAGAAATAATTCGTTTGCAAAAAATCATTAGGGTCTTATGGGGCAATAAGACCTTCCATATGACACTGATTTTATGAAAATCGGTCCAGCCATCTCTGAGAAACATGAGTGAGATTAAATAGTCTCCAGAACACGTTTCTTTCCATAACTTCTGAACCACATGCTCAATCTTCATAAAAAGTTTTTTAGGTTGCCCGTTTATTTGAAACCAATTTTGTTAAAATCGGTTGTGTAGTTTCTGAGATATTGATGTTTCGTGATTTTTGCATTTTGATACATAACCTCTAAACTAGAAATCAGATTACAATAAAATTCAATAGGGTCTTATAGGGCAACTAGACCTTTCTTTTGCAATTAACTTCATTGAAATCGGTTCAGCAATTTCTGAGAAAATCGAGTGAGATTGGGAGAGCATTACACACACACATGCAGAAAATGCTCAGCTCGTCGAACCGAGTCGAGTGGTATACGACATTCGGCCCTTTTGAGCACTTTTAAACCTTCAATTTTTGCAGTGATTGCTACACCTTTCTAGGAGAAAAAAGCAAAAAGTTAAATGATAGAAATGACTTTGATTTTAACTTCAATCCCGAGCAAGGCCGCAAACATTGAAATAGTACAATATCAAATTTAAATGATGTTGTGGCCACATATTGTGATCGTAGCTATAGTTTTAAACAGTATGCGGGTTACGTTTCTTTCTATAACTTTCAAACCACATGTTTAAACATTATGTAATTCATTGTTTAAGGGTTTAAAATCCCATTCATTTGAATTCAACTATGTTCATAGCTTCTGAGATATAAGAGCGTTTTTCTCATTCTGACGAGCGCCAAATTTGATTACAATGAAATTCAATAGCAACCTAAGTGGCAAATAGACCCTTCATTTGACACCAAGATAGAAAGAATCGGTCAGACCATCTCTGAGAAAAGTGAGTGCGAAAAAAAGGTGCATATACACACGTACACACCCACACATAAACATATACACCTATACATGCATATATGCAGAAAATGCTCGATTCGTCGAACTGAGTCGAGTAGTATATGACATTCAGCCATTTGGATCACTTTTCTACCTTTTAATTAGCCAGTGATCGTTAGGAGAAAGTCAATATGTTTACTTTCATTATATGATTTCACATTTTTATGAACAACGGACGGAGTTACAATCCGATTGCAATGAAATTTATTAGCAACCTATGGGGTAACTAAACCTTTCATTTGACACTAATTTTGTGAAAATCGGTCCAGCCATCTCTGAGAAAAATGAGTGAGTTTAAACAACCTCAGGATAACTTTTCTTTACATAACTTTTGAACCATATGTTTAATCATAACGAAATTTGAAAGTTAAGGGTTCTGGAGACAGCCCGATCATTTGAAATCAGTTTTATTGAAATCGGTTATGTGGTTTCTGAGATATTGATGTTTCGTGATTTTTACATCTTGATACATAACCTCTAAACTAAAAATCCGATTACAATGAAATTCAATAGCAACCTATGGCGCAACTAGACCTTCCATTTGCAATTAATTTAATGAAAATCGGTCCAGCCATCTCTGAGAAAAGTGAGTGAGAAAAAAAAGTTGTTCATTCCATGTCAAGTGTCAGAGGAAATGCATCGACTCCGATTTCGACCAAAATTTGTGAGTCGATGTATTTTGAGCCAGAACTTATAAGTACTTAATTCGAAACCGTTTTCCTACAGGCAAATGGTCATGTTTGAAGGTTTGCTATTAATTCAAAATTGTTTACAATGTGTCTCATCACGTCTGGAGTCATTTCATTCTTGAATATGGTGTGTTTAATTGGATTGTAATTGAAACAAATTTGTGTCGCTGTTAAATCCAACAATACCAAATACAATACAACAGCTTACGCGATGAGATTTACTAGCTACTAAGGAAGCATGCGTAAATGACGTAGCTTTTTTTAGTTTTTTTACCCCCCTTCCCTCTCTCCCACTGTAGCATATCGTCACAAAGTCAGATCCCCTATAGATAATTACGTAGCTTTTTAACAAACTTCCAAACCTCCAGGCTTACTTGTTCTATGACGTGCTATGATCTGAGCAAATTAAGATATTCGGTTATGATAAAATATTTTGGATGCGTTCGGAGCAGTGCTGAGAATATTCACTGTCATGATATTCAAAAGCAGCGATTTTAACATTCGTGTCGTTATTTTGAACGTCAATAATAAAAATCAAACAGAACAGTGAAAATCAAAACAACCTCATTCGACAATTTATACTGTACCGTGCGGTGTACAGTGTCTGAACAAATTTTCACTACTTGGATTGAGAATTACCGAAACTTCTCTGAAAATCATTTATAAGGCCTTTGAAATTCGTTCCACTGTTTTGTCATTGATTATGGTACACGAAATTCAAGCATTGTCGCAGTGAGCATTGGTTACGGAGTTGCACCAGAAAATAAATGTGCTGACACTGAGAATAATTCAATTCATCAACTCGTGAATAAACACCGATAATCTAAGGCACTGGTTCGGAGATTTGTTTGAACATGTGGTCTTGAATGTAAATTTGCAAAATTATGAGATGAAATCTGAAATCAGCATTTTTTTCACGTTATTAACAATGTCACAAGTTGTTTTCAAAATTCGAATCATGGACAAAAGTGTAAATTTAACAAAAAACAGTTTGAATTTGAATACTAAAAGTGAGAGAAAAGAGCGGGATTTTTTGCGTTACATCATTAACGGATGCTCCTCTGAGAAACAACTCTTCGATTACACAAACGCCTGCTAGGATACCATTAAGATAACAACAATTTATGAGGAAGCGCTTTCGTGCGTAGACAAAATCCAAAATTTTGCAATTTTGAAAATGCTGTATCTCTGGAACGCTACATTTTGTTTTTTGCTGATAAGTGTTCCTATGTAAAATTGTCTGCTAAACACATTGGCGTGGTCAAAATCAAAATCAAAAGGGGGGTATTTTGAGGAAATTGCAAATTAAGTTTTGAATCGAAAAAAATGTAATGTTGGTAACACTGCAGAAAAAAAATTGATTCCGTAGTCCGATTCTCTAAAACCTTCAAAATGATATATCAATACCACCTGTAGCTCTTCAAGGTCCCGAGATATTCTCAAAATAAAAAAGGTATTTTGCTAAATTCGCAAAAAGTGGAGACAGTGCCATTGGCCGAGGGGTCCCCCAATCGATACAACACTTTGTACTTATAAGTTTCGGCCCAAAATACATCGACTCACAAATTTTGGTCGAAATCGGAGATGGTCGATGCATTTCCTCGGACACTTGACATGAAATGACCCGTATGCTCATATGTGTGTGAATGTTAGGTTTTGAATGTTCGGTATAGTTATGTTGTTGGCTATCAGAAATTCCTTATTTAGAGTGAAAAATGAAACCAGCAGAAATTTTCAAGGAGTATTTTTTCTCTTAAATCGTGTAAATCTATTTTAACATAAAATAAGTTTGAATGAGAAAGGCTGGGTCTCACCACTAGGTGGATTAATTTGGGTTTTTTTACAGGACATACAGACAGGAGCAACTCTTGCAGAATAGAAAAAATAATTTTTTTGCTATTTTTGTTACGAAATGACGGCTGTGTAGCGATTGCCGTGAACCGCTAATTTTTTTAAAGTTGTTCCGCGGCGAGCAGTAGAAGTCGTGCCAAACTCCACCTATCACCAAAACAAAAATTTTTACATTATCTACATAAGTGTCGCTAGTGAAGTACACATGATTATATTTTTAGAATTTTTCTTCGCAAAACGGCAACGGTTTGAAAAAATAAGTTCTGTTTCGACAAAAAAAAAATCGACTTTGATTGTTTATAACTTTAATTGTTGTTAATCAATCGCTTAAATCGCGTGTACTTCACTAGATAATCTAATGAAGAAGCTACAGTTAAAATTTCAAGTCAATCGGATGTAAACTTTTTCAGTTCTACTGCTCGCCGATTTTGAAAACATGGTTTTGAGAAAAACGCGTTTAAAGTTTCAAAATGCTATAAATCTTAAGAATCGCAATAACAAAGCCCCTAATATTTTTTTTAACTTCAGTCAGCTATCCTTGCACCGTAAAATTGTTCTTCCTGGGTTTTATTTTCCACTTCTTCCGTTTTGTCATCTAATGTAGGGCTGCGCCTAGCCTCTTTCGCGATGTCGGACATGCGATGCTTAGCGACTTTGACCCAGTTGGCGCCCGATCCCACGCAAAACTCAAACTTGTCACTCATATTTAAGTACTTTTGAATAGAACTCACAGTTAAAAAGTATAGAAAAACTCAAACAAAGGATGTACACAACGAGAACGGCTGATCGACTAAGCAAAGGGAAATTGTGAGTAAACACGTTCTGTAGAGACGCTATAACGGTCGCATTTTGATGAAGAGACCTCTATACTTCAAATTTGAAACACGATAACGATCGTTGGTAACTTCTGCTAGTTTACAAAGCCTCGAAATAAAAAGAACAACGAGCATCGCCAAATTAAACGAAAAATGTGATTTTGGAGTATAAAAGTTGTTCGGTAAAAATTGATTTAAACGAAATTTGAGTTTAGATCTGTACTTGGGCGATGTAGATTTTGATTCTTGGATAGTTTTAGCATGATTTAGGCCAATAAAAATAAATGGCGAAATTAATTTTTTTTTGGTAGATATAACCCCTTAACACAGCTAGATTATTTTTTGTGGGGCTACGTTAAGTCTCTTGTCTATGCGGATAAGCCAACAACAATTACAGCCTTTGAAGACAACATTACACGCGTTATTCGCGAGATACCAGCCGAAATGCTCGAAAAAGTGATCCAAAATTGTACTTTTCGTATGGACTATTTAAAACAGCGGGTTTCAACCGGCGAGGAATTCCCCCCTAGGGGGGAATTTGACCGTTGCAGGGGGGAATTGCGAGTGAAAACATTTCACATGTAATGCGCTTTTGTGATTGACGGTGGTGTGACATTTTTTTTCAGTGTCCAATGAATTAGCTCGCAAAAAACCCATGCAGCAGTTTTATGCGCATTATTTTGCTCTATAAGCATTCATACGTCAAATGTGCTTGTTGGCGATAAATCGTGACACACACCTTCACAAAAGATGCTGAATTGTATGCCCTGTGTATTGGGGTTCTCCTTCTCCTGCTTGAAACCTGTTAAAAATTAAAGTTTAAAAAGCCTTATATTTTTGATTTACTACAGCCTTCTTTCATGGTGCCGATAGGGGGGGAAAGCTTGTGTGAATTATCAAAAGGGGGTTCATGAACTAAAGAAGGTTGAAAACCACTGATTTAAAACGTAGCCGTGGCCAACGTTTGAATGGAATTATCTTTAAAAATTAAATGGCATAAACCAATTTATCAGCTCAAATAAAGATTTCATACAGTTTTGTAATTTTTATGCGTTTTTTTTCTAAGAAAAACCAAATTCTTAAAAAATCACCCTTTACAATAGGTCGAATTATCAAATTACAATTTTCTGCATTTAGGCGGATGCATCGAAGTTTTTTTATTCGATTACTGCAAGAACGAAGGAAATCCATTGATAACTAACCGACTTTTTAGCATTCGAAATTGGACAAATTTTTGACTTTTTCCGTTTGCAGATTTTCTTTCTACATCCCTATGTAGTCGAACTTCCTGGAGGACGTAGTGCTAAGTCAAAACAATTGGGAAAACACCAGATCTCGACATTTCATGCGTTTTTAAGACATTTAGCTAAAAAAATGTTCGATATCAACCAGTGCATTTTTCATCGGTCAAAAAGTGAAACTTTGACCACTTTGAGGCTCTTGTTCCCGAAGTTAGTTTTAAGCCCTACTTCCAAACGAAATTCAAAAGTTAATTTTTCCCTAAACAGATGATTACTACCGCAATACATACTTATTAAAATCAGTGCGTAGAATAAGGTAGAGGAACCATATTTCGCCCTGGCACCATATTCCGCCCTCCTGTGGATCCTCACGATATTAATGCTTTTGAATGTTCAAAAGCAAATAATTTATATTCGCTACTCTAAAGCTTGAAATCTCATGATATCTTTAACGCCGGTACGTGATTCATGTTTATAATATTTCACTATCTTACGAGCTATCAATAGAGCGTCTGCTAGTTAGGCTGATTTTATTTTGGTTTCAAGAAACGAGTGCTCAATATTTCTAACCGGAAATTTACTACAAACTATGGGCATATTTTATAATTTTTAGGCATTTGAAATTTCTTGAATGTGATTTTAATAATTTCATGTTGGTTATAACGAAAATACCGATTTTCCTGAAAAATTTTCATAATTATTACGAGACGAAAAATGGGTCACATTTCTTGCCTCGGTTCCATATTTCGCCCTGGGCGAATCTCTATACACTGGTTTGGGAATATGAGGTGTGCCTAATTTTCGCCCTATCTGTCAATTAAATCTAAGTGGAAAACAATAACATCGTTTCAGATACAGACTTGATATGATCTTTTAATATAAAAATCAAGATTTATATGCATCTTAACTTCAACATAACCTTTGAATGCTTGTATTAATTTCCATCAAACAGTCATACCTCGATATAAGGCAACTTTTTTTTCGTGTTATATCGAGTTATGTTATATCGAAGCATGAAAAAAAAAATTTAATTGATGCAAAATTCTTTATGGTTACTCAAAGGTGCGCAAAGTCTTATTTCCCTTCACCTAGCAGTATATATAAAACTGTATTAAGCCCCTTTAAGACAATTTTCATATACAAACATGAACCAGACTCAAAACATTTAAAAAATGTCAATTCACCCCATTTTACGGAACTTATTCGTTTCAAAACTTATTAAGAACATTTATTCGGAACATTATACACCGCAAAAATAATTGCTGTACTTTAATTTTAAGATATTTAAAAAAGTTACGTTATATCAAGTTTAGCTTATATCTAGGACTGTAAACGTGTAATTTTTACAGAGCTGAGGGTCATAGAATTGAAAGGAAAGAAAGGGATAACCGTCTAGAAAGGAGATTATGCTCAGGAACTTAGAATTGGTGTCTGATGGCATTTTGAACCCCAACTGGGCGAGATCGCTTTACGAAAAATAAATCGACGTTTTCCGGTATTCTGCATACAACATTAACTACCGTTGTCGATTACTATTGTGATGTTTTGGGAATATCTGAAGTGGCTGATGTTGCATTTCCAGCGATGTTTGGACTTTCATGAAAACAATTCAAGAGTAGCACTTCAAAAATTCGCCTTGATCGATCGTTTTCACCCCCCGCTTCTTGATGTAGCAATAATAATAATGATTTGATAGCGAAGAGTCCAAAATTTGTTAGGAAAAGTTGCTGGAGCTGATGTATTATTGAATTGAAGATATTCCAAGAACATCACTTGAAACAGATGAGAGCTTCCAAAATCTTTTTATATTGTATAAAAATGGCGGTTTATTTGAATACAAGATTCATGTTCACTCCGGAACAGCTTGACAACACTTGACACAGGTATTTTTCGATACAAGATTGATTGTTATAAAAGAATAAATCAAAGATTGACTCATGATTGACAACATAATCTTCTTACAATCTAGTTTGAAATTATAGGATCAATAGAAGCATAGAATATCAAAAAACCAGACCATAATAACTTCTAAGCCACCATAACAACAAGAGCTAACATGGAATCCCGTGTAAGGCTGGGTACTAAGCTGGTGATTTACAAAATAAATGTATGTCACTGTTAACCAACTAATTGCATTTTATAATAAGGTTGATTTTCTTTTCATTTGTTGATTTGTTTCATTTAAGGGGCTTGGGCACTCATCAGGAAATTTTTATTTAACACGACTAGATAAGTTATTTCGGCTGTAATGCAACCCGAATGTGCTACACAATGTTTATTGTGCACTCTACAGTGAATACTGCACATCGTCGAAGTAACACATCAAAATTTATTACGTTTAACTGGTTAGTCATCGATAAAGTGGGCGATTTATGGGTCCGTTACCCTATATAGTTGGAGCTGTACTTCGTTCACTATGGAGCCAAATTAGTTAAATGTTTTTAATACGAAATGAAAATTCAGTTGACTCTTTTGCAAAACCGTTCATCAAAAAGCATTATCATACTTCAGGTTATGAGTATTTTTTACAAACAATCAAACCTAACAATTTTTTTGGAGATTAACGAAAAAGAGTTACCATCGCTTTTCATTGTACAAGCAGCTGTTATCATTCCGGTAGTCATTTCATACTGTAATATCGCATTATCTATTGCAAATTTTATTGTAAACTTGCTAATTTTACTTCTGAAAATTCTCATTTTTACAGAACTCTTCATCCAAAATGGGCATAGTATTAGATACTACTATCTGTCAAAATCAAGACTCATAGAAATTTCAATCAATTATTTAGCCAAGTGTTCCGAATTAAAGCAAATTACTCAATATTAAAGTTTGCTTAAGCATTCAGGATTCTAACGCAAAAAATGCCTTTGCGTGATCCAATGTAAACCATGCGGTCATATCTCAAAAATAAAAACGGTTAGATGCTTCTAACCGGAGATTCAACTGCCTAAAATAAAATCTTAAATAGCTGGCTAGACTCATAATCGACATACAAGATATCAGTTATCCCATATATAAAATATATTCCACTCCCAAAGTTTCGTGAATATATTTAATGACGAAGAATATTTTTTACTACATATAAATTCTTGGATAAATTTAAAATGAAAATACCTGTCACACTAATCGATGTCCCCATGAAAACTAAAACATCCCTATTTGAGTTCCCCGGTGACATACGAGTAAGCAATCACTGTGGCTCACTACAACTGGATTATTACATTGCGCCGATTCGCATACCAATCTGTAACAACTTATGGTGACCGACGAGAAATGAGCGGTGGAATTGAGATAACAATCGGTTCAAAGCAATCATTTGCGTCGTTATTGGTCACTGGTGAGCTTGCTGTTGCTAGTGCTGGTGCACATCGCTTGACAGTTTTCAATTTTTCCGATTATTTTTAACACATTGCAATTCTTTCATCATACTGATAGTAAAGAACTATCACTGTAGCCTACAGTCTGTAGGTTTGCATGTGTAAAAGATAACAAATTATTGTCACCCGTACCCATGTCAACAATTGTAGATCGGTGTACAACAGTACGGTAACCACAAAGTGCCGCGGTTAGTAGCGGAAAGTGCACTCAGATACGATAATGCGATAATTTACACGTGATCTAAAGCGTAGCTAAGCGCTTTGAAGCACTTAAGTTTGCAGCGTGAGACTGACGCTAGCAAGGCAATGGCAACATTAGCGAACGGATGATAGCGTAGTTTGGTGAACTATTTGGTTGTCACAGCTTTGCCTTATTTATAGCAACAAAACATATTAATGTCGCAATTATGCAAATTTTAAATATCGCTACCAAAATAAAACGAACAAGCGCGTTAGTTCTGAACTTAAATAGCTCACTATGTAGACAATACAGTTTTTATCTAACCGCAATTTGTATATCCTACTCCACGACAAATACGTCCTCGTTTCCGTATCATTTTACTGGTAGAAAACAGCATCGTTAATTGCGATTAAGATTGCTTCCGAAGTTGCGACTATGCTTTAACCGTCCACCAAGTAGTAACATAACCCCCGGTATAGTTACTATACTATACGGTGTCAGCGTCTTTTTGCAGTGCTCTGCTACACTTATTCGATGAATGAAAGTGAAAAGGATGATTAACTGTTGCGCACCTCGCGTGCAGTGTGCACAGTGGAAAACACGTAATCGTTGCCCGTCCATATTTGTCCCATGTTACAGCTCTGCGGTTTGGTTTGATGTGTAGTTAATCTCATCCCTCCTCTACTGACCGATCAGCGTAACTGCTTAACCTGCTTCTCCAGTAACCCACAATACCTCACCATCGCAGGCTCGAGGGTGAACGAGCTATTTTTACTCTGCCAAACAGCCGAGTAAAAATAACTCCTCTCCGACCTTACTACCCACTCTTCCACTTATTCAGCAATCCGGCAGCATCAGCTGTTTCAGTTGCACTTGAGCGTCGTGTTAGTATGGTGATATTTTTGTTTATGTTTATGTTGACGGTTTACTACGGCTCACAGGTGGTAGTATGGAGCATTGGCGCCGTTTAGATGATCTTTGCCATGCTTAATGCTTATATGTAGCATGACATGCCTAAGAAATGATTGCATGCTGCTGGAAAATTATGCAATGTGGAAATTGTTCGCGACATGCGGAACCAAGTTTGTTAGACATACGTCTTAGCTTACTGCACTGGGGTGCATTCTGTACCTTAGAGTAATAATCTGTTTACTGAGTAACTTTCGATCATCAATAAATACACTCCATCATTTATGCCAAAAATGCTGTTGGGTATCAACATTGTCAAATTATCAAAGAGTCAAACAATTTAAGTCATCAAAATAATCATGGGTATTGGTAATGGTTGATGTGCCAAAAATATAAATACTAATGTATGTTTGAATATTAAATTTCATTTGTTTTAAGCATTCAATAATGTGCCTGATTTGGCATTAGAAAAGTAAAAATTTTACAAAGCTAGTCTACCCTTGTCCTGCATGCAATATTTTTCATAAATTCTCTACATCAGCTAAAATATTGAATAGAAATCGAAAAAGAAAGAAACACTTACACACTTTCCCCATTTGCTTGCGTGTATGAACTACTGTACAGTCCGACTATTTTACCATCCATTTGACCCCTGAACTCAATCGTTACGCGAGTGATGAATCCTGCTTCAAAAATATCGTTTGAAGCTTTTAACCTTAGAAAATCTGTTGTTGAATCCTGCGTGTGTGTCTATAAAACAGAAGAAAAATATCACTCCAAAATGACGACGCAAGAATTCTTCCGATAACTCTTACATAATAATAGATCGTCCTATTAAAACACTCCCATGAAACTTTACTAATCGTCAGCTGGTTGCTGTGGAGCACTATTTCCTGTGTGGCGATTTTTGTTTCGACATCGATAATCACCTTCCCTTCGAAGGTTCCATCCTCCAGCTTTGGATAAAGCCACAGGTCGTAATGCAGCGGAATGTTGTGTTCTGGTAGACGATAATCGATCTGTTAAACAAAACGCATTTAAGTCTTCTGGAATATCCTAAACAGGAAAATTTTGCGAGCTTACTATAGGTGGCACAAAGGTAGTAGACTCAGTTGTCAATGCCGTAGTAGTTGTCGTCTCCATCGAAGGAGTAGTCGTCGATGTGGCCTCAGTTGTAGTACTCACTTCCACCGGAGTGGTCGTCGTTTGGCTGGACAAGGCATCCAGCTGGGAGCGCAAATCTTCGATCTCCGCTGCTTTGTCGCCGTTTTGGATTGCCAGTACTATGGTTGCGGTAACGAAGGCAACCAAGGCCAGTCCGAGCAATGTGATGATCTTGTTTCTCATGATAGCACCTGCAATCGAGATTAAGCATCAGCTATAGACTGACAATTGGCACCAGAACACTAGACGGAATTGACCCATCCATGCTGCTTCGATAATCCGTTCAAATTAAGTGATAACTGATAAGCTCAGATAATGACAACAATTAAGTCAAGCGCAAATAAGTTGGAGATAAGGTCGACAGTGACACAGCGGTAAATAAAGGAATGATGATTGAACGATGTTCAAAACTGTGATTTACCTACTACTAGGGATAGTTTTACGCAAGATTTTTGATTGAATCGAAGGTGAAATGAAAATTTGTATCGTAGAATATTTCACCTAACGATCAGAACAATATAGGTAGGTAGTCGAGGTTAAATTAATACGAATATTGATTTTGTTATCAACTGGACACCTCAATGTCATCATGAGCTGCCCAATCATTTTTCGAACAAAAGAATAATAGTCAGATTGATTGTAGAGGCTAATGTCGCATATTGGTCGAATCATTGGAGGATACAAATCAACGTCAGATTCAGTATTTAACTGAAAAGATGTAGATCTTTTCTACGTAACGTGCTTACGGTCGGTGAGGAAAGGATGGTACGAAGTGTAACAATCGTTGTTGTCGAAGACCAAGTTTATATCTCTTGGTATTGATATTGACGGGGCAGGTTTCAGTGGGCTGGGCATGTAGCCAGAATGCCTGACGAGAGAGCCGCCAAAACTATCTTCAGTAGAGAACCAGGAAGAGGACGTCGGCTCCGAGGTAGGCCTCGCACGCGGTGGATGTGCAGACTGGAGAACGGCTGCCCAAGACAGAAGAAGCTGGACATCTCTAATTCGTTCGGCCCTAGACCGGTGAACGGTCCGTTAGCCAACAAAGTGAAGTAAGTATTGATATTGATCTTGCTCAATTTCATCGTGACCGTACTTCTGCTACCGATGTGCCTCGCTCAGGAAGACCAAATGAGGCAGCCACGCCGGAAAATAACCATAATTCGCGGAATCGTACTAAATGGCCGCTTTTATCAAAATAGCGCTTTTATCAGATAGAACCCCAAGTGGGTGTTTTCTATATCTCCGGTGAAAATAACGAGAAATTTAATATAAAAAATTAAATAGTTGGAGACGTTGTTTAGTAGACACGACTACCAAGGTAACGTAGAATTAGACGGCGTATTTGAGGTACAAATGAATCCGAGTGGTTGTTCAGGAACGTTTGTGTGATTTTGACTTAGTGTGATGATATTTTATCTGGTCAAAACAAATATTTTTTATCGGTATGGTGTTTTGGGAGCAATAGAATCATCATTTTGTTTAAATATTGTTTAAATGTGCGCTTGTGGAATGCTACTTGTTTCGACGCCATTTTGAACAGAACTGGGTATGCATAGGAAAACAAAAAACAATAGCATAAAGAAAAGAGAAAGGTTACATATACATACTCTCACTTCTCTATGAGCGTGGTTGTAGGAGACCTCAAAAAATTACAAATTTTCAGTTGTTACCCGTTAAAATAAAACTGCCCAGAACGCCGAAACGAAATTTTCGCCGGGAATTTTAATGGGTGATATTTGGTAGGAGGAACGAGGCTCGGTATAGTAGAGCAGAAGGAGTGTTAAAAAAAGGTTAAAACCATATTACACACAAGCACGGATAAACAATAAGCATGCCTCTTCTCAATAGCGATATTACTAATAATAGAAGTGCGAGATACAGTACACGCAAAAGTTATAGTGTGCGTAACCAGATCATTTATGGGCTTTCTTAGAGCATTTAATGATCTATCTTGAAACCAGTACAACGCATGTGGGTTGGGCATAACAGCATTGGTTGCTGATAATTGAGGTACTTTTAAGTTTATTGAAATATCACCTGATCGATTCATTTTCAAGAACCAGATCCTTCAAAAACAACATTGAATCAATAATAATATAAGACAACATTGGATATGTTAAATTTTGCATTTAACTGTGACTGTTTATTTGTTTGTCGACTGTAGCGGTCAGTATTAATCGGCTTATTGTTTATGTTGGTACCGATGCAGATAAATCAAGCAAAAACATGTATAAACATCACGTAGAGAAAAATGAATAATTATCAGTTAATACATTTAATTATCGCCTCACTTATTGAAAGTTTAAGACCAAAAAAAAGATAATGCAATAGCAAAAAACACTTATATGTATACATATATTCTGCAAGTAAGAATTTAGTGATCTCTGTTGTGTTTGAGCGTATTGTCCTTTCTTGTAAAGAGATCACACCAGTTTGCTATCTCTCTGGAGAAATATTTCAGCACGATTGGCTGCTCCCTTCAAGTAAGTGCGTCGCTTTGCTCAATTGTGTGAGGCCTTTGTCATGCTAAATGCCAACGTGAGCGATCGGGCGGGAAGTTTGCCGTGGGTTAATGAACAGCTCTACCTACGGCTATTAATTATCCTACGGTTGGTGTCTCGGCGGATCGCTCGCGTTGGCGTTCAGCATGACAAAGGCCTGAGGCTCTGGTTGTAGTGGACGTGAATAACGACGCGGGACGATTTGCTTTGCCGTGTAGTCTATGTATTCCTTGTGCAGCTAATGCGTTATGGCTTCCACACATTGAATGTGTTCCACACATTGAAATGTGTGAACTGAGAGGACACAGTGGCTGCGTAAGACTCGAACTTTTGCGTGTAGACACCCGTGTATATCTCACTATAGATCAAAAATTCTGGCCGCAGTGATGAAGTTCATACAGAAAAAAAAGTAGAATTACGACAGCCTGTCTTGTGTCAAAGTATGTTTTGCAATAGGTTTAGGAACACACTCGATATTGGGGTTGAATTAATTGGTGGTGTGAAGCGGAAAATCTCAGTAATAATTCTCTTTTAACCCTTTTTTTTATTAAGTGACTAGCTAACCCGGCAAACTAATTTCAAATTGACTTTTTGGTTTGTTTATAGTCTGCAAATGCCTGACGAATCGGATATTGGATACGTGCAAACTGAAAAGAGAAATCGTTTGATATGATTGGTTTTATCGGAACAAAAACATCCTCGCCTTTTGGCTTCTGTACATCACCTCGATTCTGACAGTACTGGTATTGGTCGGAAAATCGCTATTTTAAAATTAAAAAGTTTAGTGGAGTCAATTTCTGAACTCTGGGTTTCGAAAATACCGATATTAGATGGTATTTGGAAATTTTTGGCTATTTTGCAGAAACCTGAGGCCTCCAGCTCGAATTTAAAAATGGCGTCTGGAATCGAATTTGGGCTGCTGTGTATCATTCCGATCACTTTAGGCTGTTTTCCGGAAAATTGATTGTAGTATCTGTATATCAGTTTTTGGAAGAGTCTCAAACCATCATTTCTTGCTCCCAAAAACCTCCACATACTAAAGTTGGTTGCATTTGCTTGATTAGTTCCCGAGTTATGAAGAAGTTTGTGTTTGATTTGTATGAGAGCTCTTCTTTCGAGAGTAGACCTTCCAGGACTCTGTGATATCCTTCTCAAAAACCCAAGCAGTCCTGTACATGCGCGTCCGCATGGAATTACTTCTACGTGAAGATTGATTCATATTTGGATTGAGAACTTTATGCTAGCCCCAGAGTGTATCCGCGAGAGGCAATTTCCCCTCGCGAATCCACTATCTATCTTTTTAATCCTACTGACCTTCCTCGCCCTGTCTCTACTTTAGTACAATAACATATTTGACAATTTTATCCTATTCTCTGAGCGGCGGTTCTTACGCTCCGCCACTCCGCTTGTATATAGGGCATTTGCACAGTGCATATGTATTAGTCATCTGTTGGGCAGGCAAAAGTGACAGCTCCATATGATTAGCATGGACCGGCAAGAGCAACTTAATTCAATTTTTTTTTAATAGGGGGGAGTTTGTAATGATTTATTTATGTACTAAAATATCTATTCAGAATTAGTATTGTGTGTTCTGCCACAAATGGTGACATTTCAACACTATCATATATATTTGTACGCTTTTTAGTATTATTGAATGTTATTAGCTTTCGCAGTTAAGATAATGTAATTGTAGGAAAATTATTAAACCCACTTGTCAAGAAAAAACTTAATTCAATTGATTATTTTAGAATATTCAACACGAAAATCACGCAATGAAAATTTATTTCCACAAACTAACATGTTTGCCTATGACATAGAAAGATTGTTCTAAGTAAATTAAATTCGGTATGCGGTAAACCTGGGAAATTTTCAAGTTGTGACCGAGGCTAACCGAAGGAATATTAAAACAATACATTTACCAAAAATTATTACATTTTCCGTTGTTGCAGAATATTCTGCTATAAGAGACGTACCTTCTAAATTGCATGAAGGTTTTAAAAAGTTAAGATGAATTTGAAAAATGCTGGTTTATAAAAACGTTGTGTTCGGATTTTGTTTTGCTTTATTTCGGATAAAATATTGATCAATATTGATTTTTTACGCCCAAAAAGTAGTTACTCTTGGTAATTCGTAATTCACTTTCTATCTTATTAGTTTATAATATCTAAATATTAGATTAAAGACTGTTTTTCGCTAGACTCGGCCGATTCGTGATCGCCAAAAAGTGCATACGTTCTAGAGATTTTTTTTACAAAATGAAATAATAAAATGATAATTTTCACTAATTGTAGATATTCGATTTTTTTTACCGTATAAAAAGATAAAAATCCATCAAGTAATCGATGATTAAATCTTGAATCGCCACAACGGAAACAAATGGTAAATCTGCAATGTGTGCCCAACAGATGCTATGCATGTATGTGTAGCAAAAGCCCTATTGACCATAAATACATTCCTTGCCTCCAAAAACCTACACATGTCAAATTAGGAAGCTATTTGCTTGAGTTATGCAGAAATTTTTATGAACCCGTTCCCCCTTTCAGAGTAGACAGGGGTGTCATATCATTCTGGAAACATTTCTTGCCTCCAAAAACCTCAACGTGCTAAATTCAGTTACATTTCCTTAATTATGTCCTGAGTTAAATAGAAATTTGTGTCCTTCGTTCCAGAGAAGGGAGGATACTTGTGTTTCGTTTGTAAGGGAGCCCTCCTTTCTAGAGCAGGGAAGGATCTTGCCCAGTAATTCCCCAGACAACCAGAGGTCGCATAAGATTGCACGGATTACCTCGTATAAAGTTCTATGGCACATCAGTATCGTATTGCTGTATGAACAACGTATGTGTTTGATTGCATATGGTGTTTTTTTGCGAATTGCTTGCGATGAGTGTAACATACTCGCATAGTAATACACATAAACTTATATCATGCCTGTCCAAACTCGTAGTAAACTCACAAAGTGATGATTATACGTATAAAGCAAAAATCTCCAGTATCACGTCGTATTGCATATAAATTTAGTCGCAAAAGCTATCATTTTGTATCACCGTTAATGACTAAATTCATGAACACAAGCCTAGATAACTAAAAATCGCATATGATAGCACGGGTTACCTCGTATAAAGTTCTATGGTACATCAGTATCGTATAGCTGTATGAGCAACCAAGTATTTCATCGCATATGGTGTTATTTTGCGAACTTCTTGCGATGAGTGTAGCATACTCACACAGCAATACAGATAAACTCATATAATGTATATTCAAACTTTTATTATTTCCACAAAGTAATGAATATACGCGAAAACCAAAAGTCTCATGTTTAGTCGCAAAAGGCATCTTTTGTAACACCGTAAACGACTGAATTTATGATAACTAGATGCCGCTAATGTTTGCACAGCTTACATCGCACAAGATGTTATGATAGATCATTAGCTTGTATGACCAATGTGAATGTTTCATCGCATATAAGGTTGTTTTGCGGAATCTTTGCGACAAATAGGTAATAAACCCGGATTCAAAAACCAATTAATTTTTCCAATGCTTGGTTAAACTCGCAGTAAATCCACACACTGACGAATATGCGCGAAAATCGAAAACCATCCGCATTATAGCGTATCACATATGTATAAATTTAGTCCCTTCCCGCCGCTGCTGCTCTTCAAAAAAATTGCCACAGAAAACATCTGCGGACAACTCGGGTCAATGATGCACTACTTAGCATAATATCTTTGTTGGAAACTTGCCTTTAATTGTTGTTGAAGGCGGTAAAATCACTCAATTTTGTTTAAACAAATGACACAGCTCATCGAGCGGCCATGACAATTCAACCGAAATGTAAACAACTAACGTTCCCGCAGAAATTTTCAAACTAACTCGCAATACGAGATCTAATTAGATTCATGCTTTACGATGTCTTTTGGTCATTTATACGATGAACTAGAAAGTTATTACTAAAACTCAGAGATTTCCGACAGCGACACCACGGAGAAGAGGAAAGAATGATGCTTGACAATCTAAGAGTCCGAGGTTCGAGTCCGGATGAATACCCAAATATTACAGCGTGTGCCCAAAGGAAAAAGAAAAGAATTGTAAAAATTAAACACTGACATTTGTAATTTGATATTCCTTATAATATGAATAACAAGGGATAAATAATGCATAACAATTGCTACTCTGTTCGCTGTATTTTTTTTATTTGAAGGTGATTTAATCGCACGTTTTAATAAACGAAAACATAGCGAACATCGCATGAATATCTGGAATAATTTGCTAATGTTGACTTGTGAAGTCGCATAAAGTAATTAAAGAACCCGTAGTGTATATTCATATATCGCTTATAGTCTCGTTTCAAATCGCAAATATGAAGTTGTAGAGTGGCATTAAATAATGGAACAGCTCGTATAAGTTATCAAGCTTTAACAGTTAAAGTTGCATATATGAACTTTTTTCATCGTAAAAGTTTTTTGATATTTTGGAAATGCACGCATATCGCCTCCCCTTTGCGCGTATAAGCAACATTAGCAGCATCTTGTGCGATGTAACTATCACGTATAAATGCACGTACAATGCGATGACTGTTTGCATTATACGCGTAAATTGGTTGTCTGGGTCCTATCCCTATGGTCTTATGCCGACAGGGAAGGGGGAGTTGTTTTCCTAGGAGGACAGCTTGCCTGAGCGTCTGCTCTCCATGTTAGGGGCGGCTCAAACAGCGTCTGATCCGGAGCGGATGGCTGAATTACGAAATGCGGTGTTTCGCCAGCTACACCGAAGACGGCAGCCCCGTCGCGAGACTAGGCATCGCAGCCCTAGTAAGGCAGCATGCCGAAAAATTAAAATACTAAGAACAATCAAGAATTGAATATGGACCGGAGCAATTGGCGACGACCTAGGTGACGAAATAAGGACGACGATTGGAAGCTCGGTACATGGAACTGTAGATCGCTGAACATCCCGGGTGGCGACCGGACTCTGCTGGATCAGCTAGAACCCCGCGACTTCGACATCGTTGCGCTACAGGAGCTTTACCGGAAATGAGAGAAGGTCCGGGAGATTTGTACACTCAGGGCACAGTACTACCAGAGCGGCGGCACAACCAATAAGCTATATATCTATAGTGCTGGGCAGGATGCAGAGTCGTGTGATCAAGTGGCAGGCGATCAGGGACAGGTTGTGTTTGTTGAGAATAAAAGGCCGGTTCTACAACTACATTATCCTCAATGTACACTGCCCTCACGAAGGAAGATCCGATGTAAAGAAAGATGCGTATTGCGCACAGTTGGAGAAACTCTACCATAGCTGCTCACGTAGAGACATCAAGATCGTCATCGGAGACTTGAACGCTCTGATCGGTAGGGAAGACATATACAAGCCGGTGATTAACATCAAGCAGCTCCGGGACCCCAGACTGCAGAGGAATACGCGCAACAGCTCGAAGCGGTACTACCTACGGCGGAGAAGCTTGATATCGCCTCTCGAGGACGGCTGGTGCAGCATTTGCACAGCTATCGGGAAGACCGCAACGGTGACACTAGGAGTAGAAGCACCGAGTAGCAGAAACGACTGGTATGACGGGGAGTGCGAGGCAGCGGTGAATGAGAAAATATACCTGAGCAGGTCAACGAGAGAGAACAAAGCCAATTATAAACGGGCACGGAACGACATGACCACGATTCTCAGACGAAAGAAGAGCCAGCAAGAGTATCGTGAACATGATAAGCTGGAGCAGCTGTACAGTGCCAGTGACACGCGGAAATTCTGTGAGAAGGCCTGCGAGACGGTCGACAGGTGGAAGGAGTACTTCAATGGACACCTGAATGGCGATACAGTGAACAGAAGTGGAGCCTAGGTCCTAGAAGCACCAGCAGCAGATTACCGAGTACCAGCCCCGATGTTCAGGAAGTTCTTTGTGAGATCGGGTAGCTGAAAAACAATAAAGCCACTGGCAAAGACGGACTGCCGAGCGAACTCTTTGAACATGGGCGAGAGGCGATGGCTAGAGCGCTGCAATGGGTCATTTCCAGGATTTGAGAGCAGGAAAAACTGCCAGACGAGTAGATGGAGGTAGTCGTCTGCCCCATCTACAAGAAGGGCGACAAGGTGGAGTGCCGCAGCTACTGCGGTATCTCGCTTATCAATGCCGCCTACAAAAAATATTCTTACTGCTGTTCCACCGTCTATCACCTTTAACCAGGAGGTTCGTGGGCCAGTACCATGCCGTCCTAAATACCTACGGTAAGAACTTACGCTGCACTGGTATACAGACGGATGTTGTGCACGAAGTACAATAATTTTTCGTCATCTGTATAACTGTCAGCAAGCATGACGTCAAAATTAAACCGAAGAAGGCAAAGCAGCCAACTTCGAAGTGAGAATTGTTTCTCACTAAATACGATCATTTTTTGATTATTGAGATAGTTTGAATTATATAAATTAGAAATCTGTAATTATCCCCTACAATAAAATGCAACACAGAGTAACCCGCCAGTTTCATGCAACTACAAAGCTCGAGAAAATTGATTGATACTTCAGTGAAAAGGCTGCCAGAAATAACAACAGAACGAGAATCATCCCACACATCATGCAAATGGCAATCTGCAATGACGAGGAGGTAAACAAGATTGCCGAGTGTCATCATTGCGACAACCAATGCTGCTGCTAATTGCCATTAAAAAAATTTAATTTTGAAAATTTTAATTTTGAAAATTTTAATTTTGAAAATATTGAATTTTGAAAATATCGCGCGCTCACATCACTCACATTCAATACAAGTAGCGAAGATGAAGTGTTTTCTTGCTATCTTTAGCGATACCGCTTACTGTGCAACGCGCGTGCTATTTGAATAAACTGTTGCGTAGTTTAGTAATTGGTCAATTCGAGAACAACATTTTTCGAAAAAAAGTCCTCAAGAAAATTTCAGCTCATTCGTGCAGCAGTCTCCTCCCCAGAACCAGGCAAATCCGATTTCGACAATTTCTGTGCCTTTTTTCATCGGTCAATAAAGTGAAACTTTGACCGCTTCGAGGCTTCACAGCCCAAAGTCCCTAATTGAGCTGTAATTTTGCATAAGGACTTCTTGCGAAAAGACAAAGCTTACGAACCCGAGGCTCCGAGGGCGTTTGAACCTTAAACCCCTCCTCCCCCCATTCTCTTAGTTATGCCACTGATGTGGACGGTTGGTTTTAGTTTTCACAAAGGACATGCCTATATGACAGCTTTCCACACAGACCGGGGATCTAAAATCTAGCGCAGTGAAAGTAGATCTACAATCACCAGTGCATTGGTTTCCTCTGTTAGTTTATTCGTCATGGAAGGCTACGAGATTCTTGAAATCGCTGGTCGATGCAGTTCCCAGTTAATCTTCCTTTTGCCAAAGTGATCAGTTGTACAATGAAGACTAAAGTTCTGCATGCTGGCTCTTATACGCGACGCGCGATACGCGAGTTATACACTTGAGCAAGAAAAACAACAACAACAACAAATCGTTTACTTTAGTGAAACAACAACAAATCGTTTACTTTAGTGTTGACTAAGCTGGGTAAGAAAGATTGAAACGAGGTTGGTTGTTTAGTTTAATTTAGACATCTCTCTGAAAGCAGAATGGAATTTTGGTGCAGAAAAAAAGCATTCTATAGTGCTTGGCGTACATGTTTCATTGCGAAATTGCTATCTCTCAGTTTTCCATTTTTTTTATAAAAATTTAAAAAAAATCTAACTGATTAAACTATGCAGGTAGTCTACTAGAATTTAAAATTTGTTAGATACCTTGTCAGAGCAGATGTGCCTCAAGATTCAATCAAAGGTCTAGTGCTATACGACATATTCACTACAAAACTTCTTGATTTTCCTCCAAGCCGCACAAAGTCATTGTTCTCTCATGTTACATTTGCGTGGTGATTCTTAGCTTTCTTCTTTTCATAGCACTCAAATATCGTCAATCCGATTAGATACGGCATTTCAACCAAAATTTGTTAGATACCTTGTCAGAGCAGATGTGCCTCAAGGTTCAATCAAAGGTCTAGTGCTATACGACATATTCACTACAAAACTTCTTGATTTTCCTCCAAGCCGCACAAAGTCATTGTTCTCTCATGTTACATTTGCGTGGTGATTCTTAGCTTTCTTCTATTCATAGCACTCAAATATCGTCAATCCGATTAGATACGGCAGTTCAACCAAACGGCACCTTCTCCCTCATTTTAATCAAATTGTTCCACACAAAACTTAAAAGTTTTGTTTTTGTTAACTCACCCACAACATGACGAAGCGCCATCCTGGAGAGATTTTTACTTTCACAGATTGCAACTAAAGAACCAAATCTCTGCGAACCGCTTTTAAATAATTTCCGATTTCAAACCGTTCTTTGTTCTACAACGTGCGACCATAGACTAAAAAGATCAACATCACCCAATTTTGGGCTGGTAATCTTGTTGCGAATGTATTCGGCTGAAGATATGAAAAACATTAGAGTGATTCACAAAATTCTCGTATAAACGCTACTGTGTCCGAAATTAACTTTTACCAGAATACGTTTGGGTAGAAACCAACGAAAAATAACACAAATGGTTGTGTCTACAAGTGTTCAATTCAGTCTATTAATTTTAACAATACATTTACAAACAATATCGATCTGCAGAGGTCAGCCATCGATAATAGGAACGAATGATGATTGAAAACCAATCTGGTCGAAGTATTTGAACAGGCGTTATCAAATGTCGGTCTCTATTAAACGTCAACTTAACACATACATATTTTACAGAGTTGAGATTGATAAGCACCCACGCGCAAAGGACGGGGGATTTGAAGACATAATGAACAATGCTTGTAGCTTCATGCCCTCATCTCAACATGAGCTTTAATGTCTGAAATATTGTCGATAAATTTAGTTTTATTTCGTTTTTAAAATTTCCCTTATTGACATCTATATTCTTCCACTGTTTCCAAACACTTATCGCACGTCACTTGACAGCACCAATTAAACCTGCAGTTGCACTTCCGTTCACCTTCCTTGACGTGCTTTTTGACCTTTAGTCCGCAACTCCGACACAGATTTCGGCACGATTTTCGCTCCTCAGGTCCAACCGTAGGCCCTTTCGCCAGCGAACAGAATCGATTGAACGTTCCGCTCCAGCCAGGAATTACATTCCGCTTACAGTAGTCTGGTGAAGCTGCGAATAAATTCGTTCAATCACCTAACAATCACCCAATCATGTTAACACTTACGATGCACAAAGATCAACTGATCCGGTCTGATCCTTCCACCATTTAGCTTTCCCGAGTTATCCACGAACAAACGCTTAGCCTCCGTGTACATCCGTTTCACTCCGGCCGCAATTGTCGCAAACGATTTCAGCGTACTCCAGCAAGTTCGCATGGCACACGAACCGGAAACTCCGTGACAGCGGCAATACTTCCGGACAGCGTTTTGAATCGCCACCCACCCGGCCCGCCGATTGTGAGCATCTCCGTAGCCTTTGACATCCAAACCCACCTTAACAAGATTGTTTCCCGAGTCCCAACTGCCTGAATCCTGTCCCCTTTCTCCGTAGCACCGTTGACTATCGCTCTCACTCCCACGCGAGCAGTTTCTCGCGTAGGTATAAATCAAGGAAGCGCTGCTAATCGCGCGTACGAAAGCAGTTTCCCGATCCAATCGTGCATCCGGGTAACGCCTCGAAACGAATTGCATCGTAGGACAGTTCCAACGTTCCCAACGAAACTGCCGCCGACAGCTGCTCAACGCCAGCTCGATACTGTCCGACAAAAGATCCGTCGATGTCGGACTACTAAACTCCTGTGTACGAGAAACGCCACGAGTGCGCCTATGATTAGACAACCTATACAGCATAACACACATTCGAGCAAAATCTTACCGCTTTAGCAGAGCAGAGTACAAGAACAGCAAATACACCAAGCGACAGCTTCATTTCAAAGCACACCAAAATCGGAAAACATGCGAGCAGCACCACAATTAAACCTCAACTGAAAGCACTGCCAGCGGAAATAGACCATCAGTGAGACATTTCCTGCATCCGATTCAAATTCCTACGGTTAATTGACTCTAACCGCTCCAGTAAACGATAAGCAGAAATCCTGGCCATTATCGTTTTTAAACCGAGCGAGCAAAGCGCGTTCGTTCCCAATGACATCTGCAGTGGACTGAACCACTATTGTTATTCTATTATCCTGGCCGTAATCAACCAGCCAGTCTGCCGGTGAGATTCGCCCAACCGTGGCAACGCGTGAGCCCCGTTTACAGCCCCTATTCAGACTCATTAGTGCGTGGAGTACGACCGACGAGTGCCGTTTGCGTTATGCGAGAGGATTGCCAACATTATTCTACCGTCGAACTGTGCCGGTTTGGATGGAACAGGTTATTTTTTTTTTCAAGTTTAATATGATGAAATTTCACAAGCGCAGGAGATGGAGTGGGGCAATGCCAATAATGTTCACCAGAACAAAACGACTGAATTTGACAACTTCACGGTTCCCCCGGGCTTCTAAACATGGGTAAATATTTACGCTTTGATGTGGATTTAATTAACGAAATTGCTACTTGAGCTTCAAAGAAATAACAGTTGTCTATTGCCCAATTTTAGACAATTCGATAAGCTTGTAGGGCATGTTCATTAAAATTGGCGACTATTTAAAATTATGAGACAGTGAATTACGGGATTATCAAGGTGCATAGCGTTGTTTTCCAATCCAGGCCCATCGAACGTATGCTTTTTCCGCTTTCTAGAATAGAGTGGAAATTCAAAGGAAAATTTTCATTCGAATAAAACAGACAGAATGAAATAGAAATAACGTCCGTGTTCCTAGAGAGTGCGTTGCAAAAACGGAACACGGTGCTTGAAGGCTCTCAATGTCTAGGGATACCATCTGGTCGAAGGTAGAAATCAGGACACCCTTTTTTCGGCACAAATTTGATCTAAGCCTAAGACCTCCTAGCTTTTCATGAGGTACGATACTGGCCTAACAAACAAGTTGTCAAAGCTTCAAAACCCAGCCGCTACTGTTCTGTTTACTAATAGTTAGGGGAGGATTGTACAAAACGCACCAGTTAAGCATTGGCGCGATTTACAGCGCTTCAAATCATTTCAAAGCGACATCGAACTTTTAGGATTATTGAAGGATCTTTTTATTATATGTTTATGACGGAGTTTGTTATAAAATACTAAATTTCAATGTCTTTTTTGGTAAAAATTACCAATGCCGCCAAACAAGCCCGTGACCAAAACGCACCACAACAAAGGTCAGTATGCTCCAAAGCAGTAGGCTAATATGCCACTAGCAGAAATCAGCACGCGAAGTGAGAAGCGCTTGAAGTCTCGAAAGTAAAATCTAAAATAATGGAACATGCTCTAAATTGTCAAGCAATCTCCTGTAAGCTCTTCATAGTGCATTCTGCCCCAATTTTAGTTTTGATTGTTTTTAGGTAAAAGTTGACGAAGGTTAGTTAAATAATTTGAAATACTCATAGTATTATAAACTCCAAAAATGTAAAGGTTAGGTAAACCATAGTTTTTTGTATTATTTACAAGTCAGTTAATCATAAGAGCTTAAATAAAATTCATGAATAATTACATGTTGGACAGAACCACAGCCAATTGCACAGTTTTTTTTGAGTATTTTGTCGCAGTGGAAAAATATGACATCGGGAGGTTCAATTTTGTTGAAACCGCGGGGCATTCCAAAGGCCTGCGAGCGTTTCGCGGGACGTATTTTGTTAAAACGCGGGTCTGTCTCGTCATGTCACAATTACTAGATGTTTGACGATTCCAAAACCTAGAAGATTTCTCTCGTCACTTCGCTGAGATTGTATCCCAAAATTATAAAAGCTACGCTACAACATTTACTATTTTGAGAAAATCAGGACAAATGCTAGAATATGAAAAATAAATCAGGACGCTCAAATAGAATCACAAAATCAGGACATGTCCTGCTAAATCAGGACGGATGGTATTCCTATCAATGTCGCAACAAATAATTTTGATAATATAGCAGTTCTTCTGTGTAATTATTTTCTTCAAGCTGAGAAATTATTCCGCCTGCCAACAATACTTTCCAGGAAAAATCAACTACCTCAGATTTGGTAGAAAGAATAACATTCTTAAAAGTAGTCAAAATGATATCGATCGATTGTTGTTGTTTCGTTAAAGATTTCTGGCGAAGCTCGAAGCGCTGAAAACTTCTTTCAAAACTCTAGTGTAGGTTAAATGTCTGTTTGTTCCTAATACAGTAGATCAACAGGGCCGATATTTCGCAGAATGTCGTAAATTGTTTATCATTTATGCTGGGGTCGGGGCTGGGGTGTTATTGATGTTTGATTTGTGGCCACTAAGGCCGTTACAAATTTTATTTTCATTTTATGTCACCCCCCCTTCAAAACTTTTGAATATTGGAAGGGGAAGAAAAAAAAAGCACAAACCGTTTTGTTCATTTTATTGGTTTTCCGACAGCATAAATGCTTAATTTAGCAACAAACAAGTCCAGTGGCAGCGAGAGTGTCGTCAAAAGGCAAGCGAAATAAATAATAATTATAATAAAGTGTTATTTTTCAACATTTAGTTGAGTGCAAGTTACAAACTTCATAACTTGCATACAAACTTTGATCAAAGAAATTTCTTTTTTTTCATCTCGGTGTTATTTATTTTTTGCCACCCCCTTTGCTAATTTTGATAACCTTGGACATAAAAAGAATTCGAAATTTGTATCAGCCTTATACGAGTTTTTAGTTTGTTTGTTATCATGCCTGCCTATGTAGTTACTGTGAGATCAAATCATTGCATGCAATGCTATGAAAATGTTGTAGAGGTCATCTTTCGCAGCTTTGCCGTCTGTCAAATTTAAAAAAGTTAATGTCGACACAGAATTCTACTAGCTTTAACCCGTAAAGACCCGGGACGGAACTTTTTTTTAGAAAATGGTCGTTCTCAGCGATGCTGCGGCCGATTTGAGTAAACTCGGAATATTATTCAAGGGGAATAGTTGCTCTAAGTTTTAGTAAGTGTGCCACCCCTCTGAACCCCTCCCAGTTTATGTGAGACCCAAATATGTCTGTGCCTTTTTTTATTTTTTCCTACTGATTGAACAAACGCATGGATTTATCATACGTATCAAATGTCCTTTGCATCAAATCATGTCGAGTAGATGAAATACGATTAACAAAAGTAAATTTTGAAGTTACCAAATTATTTCAGTGCAAAATCACATAACTACGTATTTTCATAGAAAGTCAAAAAAGATGTTCTACTGAGGGAAATTGTAGCTGTGTCCTTCAAGTTTTCTACTCTACATTTTTAGAATTAGGTCTTCTAAGTCCAAATATGTTAAAAGATTCATTCTAGCATATACAGATTTTGAGAAAAACAAGTTTGAATTCACTAAAGTACGAATTTTCATGGAAATTCGATTTTCTCAGTCTCTCACAGTAGGTTTCTATTTTGTTTTTCCATTTTTCAACTTTGCATTTCTAGAAAAAGGTCTCCTGAATTCAAATATGGCGAAAGATTTATTCTAGCATGAACAGATTTTGAGAAAAACAAGTTTGAATTCACTAAAGTACGAATTTTCATGGAAATTCGATTTTCTCAGTCTCTCACAGTAGGTTTCTATTTTGTTTTTCCATTTTTCAACTTTACATTTTTAGAAAAAGGTCTCCTGAATTCAAATATGGCGAAAGATTTATTCTAGCATGAACAGATTTTGAGAAAAACAAGTTTGAATTCACTAAAGTACGAATTTTCATGGAAATTCGATTTTCTCAGTCTCTCAAAGTAGGTTTCTATTTTGTTTTTCCATTTTTCAACTTTACATTTTTAGAAAAAGGTCTCCTGAATTCAAATATGGCGAAAGATTTATTCTAGCATGAACAGATTTTGAGTGAAACATGGTTAAAACTATCAAAGAATGTACGTCTTAGACAAGTAATTATATCTGTATCTAACTAGATACCAGCAACTCGGTATCAAAGTTTTGGTTCATAGCATAGAGCAGAATTCGTATATTTATAAACCATACGGAATCTCGGGTTGGTTTAGAAATATACGAACTGAAAAAAAAATTAAAGCCTTTCAAGTTTTAAAACAAAAAAAAGAGTCACGTGGCTTGTGATTAGTCTTTAGAGTAAATAAAGCGGACGATAGAGTTTTTTTTTGTTTTCTTGGACAATTTATACGGAGACTACGGTCGGAACTACGAATAACTAACCAAACCAACGAAGATAAAAAAAATCGATGTGAGCACTGGCACCGCAAAACGTTTGTGTTAGTGTGTACCTTAGTGTACCTTAGTCAGTACCTTAGTACCTTAGTGAGTTCAAACTCGTTTTTCTCAAAATCAGTTCATGCTAGAATAAAACTTTCGCCATATTTGGATTCAGGAGACCTTTTATAAAAATGCAAAGTTAAAAAATGGAAAAATAAAACAAAAATCTACTGTGAGAGACTGAGAAAATCAAATTTCCATGAAAATTCGTACTTTGGTGAATTCAAACTTGTTTTTCTCAAAATCTGTTCATGCTAGAATAAATCTTTCGCCATATTTGAATTCAGGAGACCTTTTTCTAAAAATGTAAAGTTGAAAAATGGAAAAACAAAATAGAAACCTACTGTGAGAGACTGAGAAAATCGAATTTCCATGAAAATTCGTACTTTAGTGAATTCAAACTTGTTTTTCTCAAAATCTGTTCATGCTAGAATAAATCTTTCGCCATATTTGAATTCAGGAGACCTTTTTCTAAAAATGTAAAGTTGAAAAATGGAAAAACAAAATAGAAACCTACTGTGAGAGACTGAGAAAATCGAATTTCCATGAAAATTCGTACTTTAGTGAATTCAAACTTGTTTTTCTCAAAATCTGTTCATGCTAGAATAAATCTTTCGCCATATTCGAACTCAGGAGATCTTTTTCTAAAAATGTAAAGTTGAAAAATGGAAAAACAAAATAGAAACCTACTGTGAGAGACTGAGAAAATCGAATTTCCATGAAAATTCGTACTTTAGTGAATTCAAACTTGTTTTTCTCAAAATCTGTTCATGCTAGAATAAATCTTTCGCCATATTTGAATTCAGGAGACCTTTTTCTAAAAATGTAAAGTTGAAAAATGGAAAAACAAAATAGAAACCTACTGTGAGAGACTGAGAAAATCGAATTTCCATGAAAATTCGTACTTTAGTGAATTCAAACTTGTTTTTCTCAAAATCTGTTCATGCTAGAATAAATCTTTCGCCATATTTGAATTCAGGAGACCTTTTTCTAAAAATGCAAAGTTGAAAAATGGAAAAACAAAATAGAAACCTACTGTGAGAGACTGAGAAAATCGAATTTCCATGAAAATTCGTACTTTAGTGAATTCAAACTTGTTTTTCTCAAAATCTGTATATGCTAGAATGAATCTTTTAACATATTTGGACTTAGAAGACCTAATTCTAAAAATGTAGAGTAGAAAACTTGAAGGACACAGCTACAATTTCCCTCAGTAGAACATCTTTTTTGACTTTCTATGAAAATACGTAGTTATGTGATTTTGCACTGAAATAATTTGGTAACTTCAAAATTTACTTTTGTTAATCGTATTTCATCTACTCGACATAATTTGATGCAAAGGACATTTGATACGTATGATAAATCCATGCGTTTGTTCAATCAGTAGGAAAAAATAAAAAAAGGCACAGACATATTTGGGTCTCACATAAACTGGGAGGGGTTCAGAGGGGTGGCACCCTTACTAAAACTTAGAGCAACTATTCCCCTTGAATAATATTCCGAGTTTACTCAAATCGGCCGCAGCATCGCTGAGAACGACCATTTTCTAAAAAAAAGTTCCGTCCCGGGTCTTTACGGGTTAAAAAGATATTCCTCGCATATGATTTAAGGAGAAACGGCCACAAACGGCCGACTTCGAGCCACCACTTGGAATTTTCAGAAGCTCGAAATTAGATAATGCGTTCCATGAGATAACGCTATTTTATATTTGCTTCACCGCATCAAGCAGAAAATAGCGTTTTCACTGGTGACGCATTAACTAGTATCGAGTCTTGTGTCTTTGAAAATTCGAAGTGGTGGTTCTAAGTTGGCCATTCGTGGCTTCAACACCGTTTTACCTTAATTTTATCTCAGCAGCATTACACATCGTGGCACACTAAATCTTCCGGAATTCAGGTGGATAGTAAGATCGCATCCAATGAGATCAACGACAAATTGACAAATTCTCAAAATTCGAAGGAATCTTCAATGTTGCTCGAACCGTTGAACATGTTTCGAATCATTTTTCCCACAAACTTCGTATTGTAGCCGCTCTATGAGAGCCTGCGTTGGAAGCTGAAATGGAATCCCCTCAAAAACACCAGGAACTTACCGATCAGCCTCTTTCAGTGCTCATGCTTTATGGCCATAGAAAGCCACCGAGAGAATAAGTGTTTTTTGGAACGCTAGTTCTGTACGGGTGAATAGGCTGCAAGACCTTAGTTGGTTACGCAAGCCGTAGAAGGCTTTGTGTACGTCCGTTATCCTCCTCTTTATCTCACGGCTAGCTACGGTTAATAAATTCGTCGACTACTTTTAATCATTCCCCATCTATCACCACTACAGCAGCAGCATTTGACGGGCTACCATGCTCTCTTCCAAGCAGCAAAATTTGTTTCGATTATGAACTTTGTGCATCACAGCAACAAATTCTTATGTGAAACTAAAGCAGGTATTAGACGAAGCAAATATTTGCTATTTTTTTCATACAGATTTTATTTTGTGCAAATAAAAATCGTACCAAAAATAGCAAATATTTGCGTCGTCTAATACCTGCTTAAGTTGCAGCTACATCTCAGTTTCTTATACAATGACAAAAGAAGCGCAGGAGGCGGAGCCAATTGAAACATTTTCGTTGTTTCGTCACAAGTTTCAAGAATGAAACAGCAATGCGTATGAACTTATGCGTGGAATTTGATAACAACATGGTAAATGCTGCATGGTCAAATTTCAGCAACGAGAATGTATCGTAGCAGCAACTAGGGTGAAATAGCAACTACATGGCGTTGTAATAAGATTGTAAAATGGCAAATGGTCAGAATGGAAAAAGATTGTCTGTGTAGCGATTTATCCTTGATTTCCAGAAATTTGATGAGGGTTCAATTCCAGTTATCAATTTCTATCCAATTTTCTCGTTTTTATTATTTACGTCGTTTGCTGTAGAAACACTTGCTAGTTTAGGGCTCAGTTTCTAATTTTGCTTCTCTTATCATGCTCAGCATGCTCATGGTCATTTTCAGTTTTTAACTTTGCTTCTTTAATTCATCAGCACCTCAGCGTGTTAATTAAATTCAAAGCAATTTATTTCATTTCGTTCTAAAGACCCACACTGATTGGACAACTTCCAAACCAAGTATCCAAAAGTTACAACGCAGTAAATAACCTCATCTCAAAAACAAATATAAGGCAAACGACCGAACAAAAGTTGCTGTTACATAGCTTGAGAACATGACAGCAACTTTTAGAAGTATTGTTGTGTGTTTGTTTTGTGTATCCCGCAAGCATCACGTTGGCAACTTATATGCTCCTCCCACTAGATCTATTCAGTGAAGGTTAGGTTTTCAAATGCCGTTTACACGTTTTAACAACAAATCCAACCTCGCGAATAACGTTGTTAGTGTGAAGATTTTTGAAGCAGCGATGCAACTTTAGTTGTTGCTTGTATCTTTATAATTTCATCGTAGTAACAAAAAATGTTACTTAAAACCTCGGAATTTCATTAGTGCAACAAATAATCACAATTTTTTTTTGTTATGTTTCAATTGTTCCTTGGGCTACCAGCCACCATGGACTTCATTTTGGTAGAGCTTATGACAAGCCCTATTCTCGCAGCTTCTTTCAGCTTCCCTCACTGTTCTACGGTTAATGCCAATGATGTCGATATCGTGCGCAAAACCTAGGAGCATGTGAGATTTCGTGATGATGGTGAACGCCCGGATGAAAAATAGCCATTTCTCAACACCAAGTTGATTCGACTATCCCCTGTAACTGTGAAGGTAATCTACAACCACCAGCGCGAGGTCCGCCGGTTTTCTCTGGTACTGAAAGGCTGCAAGATATTTAAAACCGCTGAGAGCTGCAGTAAATCATCCTTTGCTGCAGTAATCGGTTATACAATGAAGACTAAATTTCTGCATGCTAGCTCTAATACGTGACTACTGAGAGCTGTTTTCCCAATCGATTGCTGTAAGAATGAAGAAATCCGTTGGAAACTGAATTTATAGCATTTGAAGATGGACAATATGGACATCACGAAGATGCTCTCGATGTTTTCGGTTTTTTAGTGTGCACCCCTTTGTTGCCGTAAGACACAATTCTACGTCAAAATGAAGAAAATTTCCCGCCTTTTTAATCAATACTTAGTGTTCTTTTTTTTTTTCTTCTTATATATAAATGTCAAATTCCGTAAGGCAGTCGATTTTTTTTGAAATTTTTCCTGACCTGTATTCGACTGTGAAACTGCAGATACCTTTTTGAAATCCAAGATGGCGGATGTTGGTACCTGCGAAACAGCCTTATATGGCCAAACGTATAAATTCTGGGACATCTAATTAACATTCAACGGGTAAATTCTGGGACTAGGGCGATGTCCAGAGGCAGGGTATTCCGAATCGAGATGTTCATTTATTTATTTATTCATTTATTTGTCTGTTTATTTATTTTTTACATATTCTGATAGTTGTTTTAATGAGTCGATAGTTAAAAAGAGCTCAGCCTAACAATTTTCTGTTTACATATGTGCGACGGTTCGTAAAAGTTAAAAACTTGTGAAAACTCGAAACATGTACGCGCACAGGCTCGAAGAAACCATTATTATATTTTGTAACATCGAAGACGATCTCAGCATGCGTTCCGATGCGAGAAAATTAATCATATGTCGTTTTCGTTTTCGCGGCGTACTACACTTTTTCCGTGCTATACTTTGCAGCTTCAAATAAAACATTTTCAGTGTCATTGCATTGGTATGCGTAATAATGGGATAGCTGTCAATTCGTTTTGTTTCGGTCATAATCGCATTCGTCATTTTGTCTCGTTTCCATTTCATATGTCCATCTCGCAAATGTGCTGAGAAAAAATTTACCTGACACTTTACCACGTGGGACGAAAACCAAAACAAACCAGTTTTGACCAGTGAATGTGTTGGTAACTTCCTACAGCACACTCTGCTTTTTTCGGGTGTCATCAGTGACAGAAAAAGTGTAGGGAGAGACGGAAAAAGGGTAACACGAAAAATCAAATAAAACATTTTCGGTGTCGAAAGTGTCATTTGAGTGTCATTTGAGTGTAGTACACCGCGAAAACGAAAACGACAATAGATAGCAATTTCGGAGAATCTATTAGCGAATTTCTTCATTCCACTGCGTCAAAGCAAATCTGCAGAAGAATAAAGAAACGACATCGCGATTTACGACGCATGTAAGAAAGAGATGCCAGATAATTGTCTACGAACTAAGCACGTGCGGTGATGGTTTGAAGTTAACAAATTTTACAGTGCGCTTCGGGTCAAAAACGAGCGAGTAAAGAAGGTTTTTGACAGCAGTCAGGTGGGCTCCAGGTCAAAACGAGGTGAGCTGGTGGAATAAAGAAATTCGCTATATTTTACCACCTAAAATATTTGCAACGAGAAATGGCTGTTGTATCTTGCGGCGACGTTCAAGCGTATCGAGTCCAAGCAAACGACAGCCGATTAACTGGATCACGCCAAAGGAAACCTCTCAAAGGAACAAATTATCTCTGCACACGCGCTATTGGTGCTTGGACCCGGTGAAATGTAATACACCACACCACGAAACAGTCAAGTAGAGACTGTAAACGGTAACAACCCAACAAACAATTATTAGCTAAATAAACTCTTGAACAACGTTAATTGTTCAGCTTTAGCTGAATATCTGTCGATATAAACTCTTCCAAGCAAATATTCAACCTTTAACCAGTCGGATTTGGAGAAGTAATACAGCTTGTTTACGTAAAAGTCTTTATTAATCAGCAGAAGAAGTACTTAAAAAATAATTATAGCGCCTTTTTGTAACCTGTATATCGACAGTAAAAAATCTTTTAAGCACTTATTCAATTTTATCAAACCTATTCAAACACCGTTTTTAAGCCTTATTAGCGCTTTTTAAGCCGCATAAATACCTTTAAATGTCAATTATTCAACCATCATCACATTTTTATTAATATAGACAATAGTAAAGCTGAAAGAAAAAAGAATATTTTTGAAACGCTTTTGCGTCAGTATATAATTTTTCTTGCTATATTCTATATTGAGAGGAATATATCCTGGTATGTCGTGTTATTTATTTAGTGGCGCGTTTTTCAAATACAATTTTTGATTTATCACCTAGCCTTTCCTTTTTACCTATTACCTTTCCAAGTCTCGAACTCATAGTCTCAAGATTGTTAGCCGACCGTTTTTCCATTTGTACCATTCTGCAATTTCACTCGGAGGTGAAAAATACTTGTTCACTACCTTCCAGTTTGTCTGTAACCAAAGTATCTATCAAGGCTGTGTAATCACTGAATTACGAATGAATAAGCGCTTACGTATTTGAGCGCCCCTCACCGCAAACGTCAGAAAAAAAAAACAAAAATAATTGATTTGTAATCGATCCACACAGTCGCGGTGTCGTGAGTTCAGTTTTATATTTTATTATAAAATTGGAAAAAAAACGTGATGAAACTTCTGGTAAGTAATTATTGGTTGCTATATAGTGTCAATATATTGCCGTCCTGCGATAAATGTAATCTACTTCATGCTCAATCGCAATATTTTCGATTATTTTTCAGACAATTATTTCTCAATAGTGCAAACTTTTGAAGCTGGAAAATCGGTCCTTTCAATAGTACCCAAAAGATGGGTACAAGGCAAATATTTGAACTGGCCGGATCGAAAAGCGGAACAGCTACTAAAGGATTCTTCAAGTTGTCCGGCAGCGGCATGGAGCAAGTTATTTTGTACTGTAAAACAACAACGAATCGAACTGTTTAACTGAAGCGCAGGAGGAAGCAGCCAATTTGTCCGGTGCCAGAAACAAATCCGTATGCCACCACCAGTTTGCAAGAAATTGAAAGTCTGCCGTCATTTCTTGCGGCCCAGGTATGATCGAATTTATATTTGTATGTTCCTCCATGCCACAAAATGCACATCAATCGGACAGAAAACATTTCCATTTGAGTTCTGTTAGTTTTTCGCTAAAAATGAATACTGTATCTGCTCAATTGTTACTGCAGATGCAAAATGGTTTTTTTTTTTAGCCATCTGCTGTGCTAACCGAGTCTGGAAATGCAAAATTTTCGAAAAATTGGACAACATCAAAAAAGAAATACAAAGCTCTGTGATGGGAGCCATCGAAAACATGATTGTAAAGACAGTAGCAACAATAAAAATCGATTTAGACGCAAAATTAGCTTTTATGCAAAAACTGTCAACACCTGATAAGGCAAACATTGACCTGTTTAATTTTGCTTCTGTCTCGTCCGAGAGTGAACTCAAGGAATTAGATTGTAAACTGGAGGGTGCAGGATATGCGAAAAAGTTTGCACACAGTGGAATAAAGAAATGCACCATAAGTAAGAACTTTCTGAATATACACTTGTGTCGTTTTCGTTTTCGCGGTGTAGCTACACTTTTTCCGTGCTATACTTTGCAGCTTCAAATAAAACATTTTCAGTGTCATTGCATTGGTATGCGTAAAAATGGGATAGCTGTCAATTCGTTTTGTTTTGGTCATTATCGCATTCGTCATTTTGTCTCGTTTCCATTTCATATGTCCATCTCGCAAATGTGCTGAGAAAAAATTTACCTGACACTTTACCACGTGGAACGAAAACCAAAACAAACCAGTTTTGACACATACGTGTGAATGTGTTGGTAACTTCCTACAGTACACTCTGCTTTTTTCGGGTGTCGTCAGGGACAGAAAAAGTGTAGGGAGAGACAGAAAAAGGGTAGTCCGAAAGTCAAATAAAACAATTTCGGTGTCAAGTGTCGTTTGAGTGTAGCTACACCGCGAAAACGAAAACGACATTATTTTTGAAATTTCCGCAGACGTGAGGGATAGTGAGGCGCAATAATTTTTTACGTGTTGTCATTAATTGATGCCGTTAAAAATTAATTTGTATTTGTGGCGTGTCAAATAAATGATAGATGAGAAATGAAAATAAAAGTTTTCAAAACACTTCATCAGGTAGTAGTTAACATATATGTCTTATCTAATGCATGTTCCTCTTCGGGTTAAATTGTGGCTTGTTCAGCATTTGATAACGCTCATTCATGTAAGCCAAACAAGAAGGCTTGAATTTGCAATCTAAATGTTTAAATATGTCTATCGAGGAAAGCTGTGCTATGGTTCCATTATAAGCTAAAAACTAAATTATTACTTGTACAGCATACAATAATGCCAATGCATGTAAGCTGGAGTATAGTGCATTATTACGCAACTTAAACGATTATTCTTTATATTATTCAGCTCGGAAATTTTTCAATTTCTTTCGCTTACAACCCGCAACTAATCAGCTAGTGTGTTTGTTGGTACAGTTGTTCATTTGCTGAATGAAAGTTTGAAAAACTCTCTCTCAGCCACTGAGCCACTATGATGAAAAGCTGCGCTATGGATCCATCGTAGGTTGGATTATAACTTTTACAGCATATGTCGATGCCAATGGATGTAAGCTGAATAAAGGGGTATCATTTAGCAACTTAATTGTTTCTTCTGTATATAAATCAGCTCGAAAATGTTCAGCTGCTTCTGCATTCAACCGGCAATAAATCAGCTTTAGGTAAAGCATTCGATCTTATTATCCAGCCACTGTGTTTGTTGGGAATATTCGATATTACGAATCGTCAATCGTTGCCCATAGGCCAAGAAACGACCTCAGACGCTATTTTGATACACAAAATGGCGTATTCAGGTTTCCGGACAGCAACCTGTTTTCTACCCAATTTCTAACTCTTAAACCGGAATGATATCCAGAGGCCGGAAATAAGCTCCAGACGCAATTTTGCAAACCAAAATGGCTGAATAAGCAGCCATTTTTTTAACTCCGCCTGTGACAGCTCTCTTTAGTTTAGTTGAGCCTGTACGAATTAGCAATACTCAGAGGGAGAGATATGCGAAGAGAATGTTGTGAGCCAAACGAACATGTCAAAATCCGAGCCAAACGAACAAGAAAGGTAACACATTGAAAGGTATTGCAATCAGGTACAATAAAGGATATATTTATTTTTAAACGTTTTTTATGTTTTATTGCTAAACAATGAATTGAGAATGCTCCGAAACTGCTTTAGGGAAAATTCTCCACCTATGCGAATTCGTTACTGTGATCTTTTGGTTTATTCTTGGAAACGCAATTTTGACCAAGACTCTTCCGCATTTTTATTCGTGCCGAAAATTTTACTATGTAAACAAACCCGCGACAACTGTCAAATCCCTTTCTTCTTCTTGTTTTGTGACGTCATCGTGCAATGATCTATAGAGTCTATTCAATAGACTTAAAATATTGAGTACTAACAGTAACCTAAACCAGTAAACTAAGAGTAAGCCTTGTACCTTTAGCCCCAGGACGGTTTTTGTCTTTGCTAATGTGTATGCACGCTTGCTTAAATCAACACAAGCGACATTACTGATGGTTTTTGTCTTTGATAATGAATGTGCACGCTTGCTTATAGTGACACTAGCGGCATTATTGCCCACTAAGCAAAATTCCAATTTTTCTGGTCGATGAAATCGTCACCGAGTAGCACGTCTATTTGTCTGTGTCTTAACAATGGCTTTTACGTAAAATCTAATGGTTATACCCCTAAAGCTAAGGTGTTATGTGACCCGTGCCAATGGTTGTATGGTGGGGCGGGGGAAGGAAGGTTTTGGTCAGCAAATTCTTAGCCGCTTACGGAGCCTGCGGAATACCTGGCGCCCTTACAGTATTCTAGCCTTCTACGTTAAGCTACCGTAACACGAAGAGGACCCACTTCTTTCGTGGTAAACTCTTGGGATCAAAGCTGGATTCTGATATAAACATACAACAAACTTTAAGCCCGGGCCCCAGCAATCCTACTCTGCCGGAACAAGTGGAGGTAACATGCTCCATGGCGTGCAGCTCTACAAGGCCGCACGTAACTTAACAGGCAGAACCGAAAAGATGGAACTGGAAGAGGACTTCAACCTCGACAGCGAATCGCTGGATGGAGGTCTTTCGGTTTCATCACTAATCCTAGCCTAGCGGGAAAGAGGAGAGTCCGACGACCTGTCTTCCCGATCAGGTGACGCAGCCGAATAACAAAGGGAAACTTGAGTCATCTCGTGCTCCTGTCAAACGATTCTCCCAATCGCAACGACGGCGCCTGAAGAGACTGCGAAGCCAAGGCCACTCACGCGAGGATGTCGCAAGCTTATTACGTCAACCAGTCGACCAGACTGACCGCTCAGGTCAGGTCGCAAACAAGTGACAACGGTCACCTGAGACACGTCACTAAACACGAGCGCTAAGGGCCTTTTGTTCCCAATACAGAGTTCATCCAACGGGATTCGGTTTCCATTGCGGTGGGAGTCCCAACGACTAACGGCACCCAAAGGATAGTCGTTGCCTCCGCCTACTTCCCGGTGGACGTGAACGACATACCGCCATCCGAAGCCACAGCGCTTGTGCGGTACTGTTAGAGCATCAACAAGCCACTCAACGTTGGCTGCGATGCCAACGTGCACCACACAGTCTAGGGCAGCTCGGATGTCAACACACGAGGTAAGTACCTGCTCGAATACCTTACTTCTAACAATGTTAATGTATGCAATGTGGGGAACGAGCCAACATTCAGTAATGCTCACTCTATGTCAAAAACTGACATGTCTCTAATGAACCCACTTTATCAGATCATAGACACACCAGATTTAACGTCGAGGCTACCCCTCTGAGGAGAGAACACTTCAGGAATTCCAAGAAAACCAACTGTAACTGTTTTAAGAAACATTTGGTTAACTTGAGAATATCCAGTCACAAAAGTATTCGAACTCCAGCTGAGCTGAACATCGCAGCAAGTGACCTACAGTACAGGATCACGGAAGCGTCAAACTGTCCATTGATGAAACCCACAGTGGAACGAAACTATCCGCATCCTTCGTCGGGACGCAAGACGCTTGTTCAACAGGGCTAAAATCACGTCTAACCGGGAGGCCTATAGAGCATCTCTCACAAAATATAACGCAGAGCTACGCAAAGCCAAGAGGATATCCATAGTTCGATTCTGTGAAGACATTCAAACTCTGCTTGAGGCAACGCGGCTGCAAAAAGCAATATTCAAAGATCAAAACAATGGTCTTGGGCAATTGAAGAAAAAGGTTGGAAGTATGACTGTCACAGCCAGAGAAACACTGGATTTTCTTGTGGACATTCTTTTTCCTGGCTCGACAGTGACCTCCGAGTCGACCGCTGAAGAGCTACAGAGCCTCGAGTCCAGACGCAAGGCTCGCTCGTCGACTGTTCGCGGAGACTTCTACCAACAGGGCACTGAGTTTTTTTTTAGCCTATGAAGTCTCCGGGATGGCATTCTACCAATTTTTCTGCAGAAGTCGGATGAAATCATTATGTTCGGACTCATCAGCTGAGGTAGCGTTAAGGTGGTACTTATACCAAAGCCAGCTAAAAAAGACAAAAGATTGCCCAAAGCCTTCAGACCTATAAGTCTGACTTCAACTCTTTTCAAGTTGATGGGAAAAATCACGGATAACTATATCTGCAGCGAGTTTCTGAAGGAGTTACCCTTGCATAAGCATCAATATGCTCATCAACAAGGCCCGTTCACTGAAACCGCTTTGCATTGCCTAGTGACGAAAAGTCACTGTATATTGTCGAGAAGTCACTGAAATCTTGAGAAACATGGGCAGCGCTTTGCTTGATATTGAGACAGCTTTCAATAACACGTCCTTTGCATCAATTTACACGGCACTGCAAAATAAGGTAGTCGACAATACTACAATGAACTGGAACCAAGCAACGCTTTCGAGCAGGAAGATCACAGCTGCTTTGGGGGAAACGTCCGTCACAGTAGAGGCAGTGAAAAGGTGTCCTCAGGGAGGAGTTCTCTCTTCACTGCTATGGTCACTGGGGATAGACGTTCTCCTAACCAAGCTATCGCGGGGAACTCAGGGAACTTTCCCGCCTCAACAAAGTCATTGCGAAATCGTAGAAAATGAACATGCCGTGCCGACAGCATAGTAAAACAAGGGTCTTGAGATATACCAATTATTACTGGAGTAATGGCCGTTTCCCCGAAACGCTATTTTTTTGCAGAGGCTTGCGGTGATCCTGATAGAGACTCAGCGGGTCAACCGAAATAAAAAAAACTCATATTATTTCATTAGTTTAGAAGTGTGCCGGGTCCTTGAACGATCGCTTTTATGAGTATTTTATTTTCAGTGCAAATGGGAACATTTTTTTTTTCAAAAAATGCACGTTTTGAGCGCTAAAAATTGCATTAAAAATTTTTTGCGGCAAAATGTAACTGTATGTTTCGAAAAGCGATCGTTCAAGGACCGGCGAATTTAATAACGAAAATTTAAAAAAAAAGATGAAGGAAATCGGTTCAAGTTTAGCTTATGCGGCCGTGGCGAGATGCGCTGCAAATCGCTCTAACTTTCTTCCTATTGCTCAGATCTTTATGAAAATTTGTGAAGATGTTCTCAAGATGTTGTATTTGAAGATAACCCCTTGAAGGCGAACTGAGTACATGGGAAAAGCTAGAAATAGCATCTTTTTGACAACATGCGCAGGGTTGCAGATAAGCTAAACAGTTCATCTACCCTAACCTTGAGGTAAAAGGCTACTCAATTTAACTCGTAGTAAACTACGCATTATCGCGGGACTCCTTACTGGGAACTGTCCTGCTCTTTATCATTCAAAATTAATCGGCAAAGACCCAACCGACAATTGTCGCTTTTGCGACGCTGAGCCTGAGAGTTCAGCGCATCTGCTTTGCTTTTGCGGGGCTCTTGCTTCGCCGAGGTTCAACTTCTTCTGAAGTTACCTCTTAACTCCATACCAGATATGTAGAACCAATCACAAAAAGGGTCACTGGTTTCATCAACCATGTAGTTTCCAATTGGGGCACAGGCTTACAACCAACTAGCTGAACTCCATCAATGAGTTCGAGCATCTTGTATTCTGTGTAAAGCAATCGGGGCCAGCCACAAAAGACAAACATTCCTGTCGCAGTGGTGCTTTTGCCCAGTGCCCTTCAGGCATACAAAAAAGCAGCATTTGCCACAAGGTACGACGGGTAAGCAGTGGTGGGCACCATTCCGCTGTTTTGCTAATCGCTAATTAGCAACGCTAATATTCAGTTAACGATTTAGCGATTTCGTTGAATTCTGAGCTGTTTAGCGGACTGTTAGCGTCGCTAAAAGTTGGGTTTTCGTTTCGAATTCCCTAATTTTGTAGAGGAGCGACAAAAAAAACTATTTTAAAAAACTGTGAGTCGCTGATGGCGTACATAAACTGCTTCCAATAATGAACATACTTTGCTGCAAAAGTAACTTCTAAAACATATGTTTACGACACAAGTGCAAGCCAGTATTCTTGAGAACAAGCTCAAGATGATCTAGATAAAATTTTTGGAACGCCAAAAATTGCTGCATATTGCAATGCGCTAGAAACTACGGCAACTTCGGTCCTACTTTTTCGATTCAGATAATATTTGAGTTTTAGAAAACATTTCTAAAAGCATTTATAAGCAGAATCACTTTTGTTGCTCACAAAATCCAAATGTTGCTTCACACAATCCTTAAGTATGACTGTTTTGTAAATGTTTTAACCTCTAATTGTTAATAGCACTCGAAGGTAGTTATTTTCGTTTGTTTTTATGAGCGATAAACATATCCATATGACAATCTACTTAATAATTAGCAGGCTTCTTCCGTTCTCTTGATTTTTGCCCAAATTTCCTTTTCTACCTGCCAAACCCCTTGGAGAACTAGACTTTCTCTCACACAGAGTGAGTAATTATCCACATTTAGCCGTAGAGTATTTCAGTCGCAGAGTTCTTTTTCACTCTTTATCATCACGTGTTAGGGATAAACATTTGCTCTCTCAGTTTAAAAGGGAGTAGTTTTCGTTAGCTTCTCCTTTACTAGAAGAGAAGTTGGCCAAATATCAAAACATTTAGGTTCACATTGAAGCCACATCCCAATCGTTTTTCGAATTTAATACTATAGGAAGATTCACAACTCACCATGGGTGCGTATTCTGCAGAAAGTTCGATTTTATACTGTTCTTGCCGCACCTCAGAGCGATGAGAACGGTAACGCAATGCTCAGTTGGTCGCCGAGCAATTTATTTCATTTTTCTTGCGTGCGCGGATGCTCTGTCAAATTAGGAGCATTTTTTCGTCAGAGAAACTATTACTCTGCGCTCTCTCTACAGCAGATGGTGTGATGCACATTGGATGTAAGCTCGCAGTTGTTAAGAGGGAAGAAAACTCTTTCTCCTTAAGATGAAGATGAGCAAAACAAAGCCTGATAATAAGTTAGCGATAAGCGAAAGTTTCGCTAATATGGGTTTAGCGTTTAGCGTCTAGCGATTATCGAGCTAAATTTTACTGTGAGCGGATTAGCGATTAGCGTCGCTAAATTTTCAGTTAGCGGTGCCCACCATTGCGGGTAAGCTGAACTCGTACACAATATATATTGCAAATGTGTTCTTCGATTCAACACTTTGCTTGCAAATATTCTCACTCGCGTGCAAGTTCGTCATAGAAACGTTACTGATTGTTTTCAATCCCTGATTGCTCCGCGAAATTCGTTTCAAGTTCACTAACATTCAATAGAACCATGAATATTGATGGTTTGAAAGATAATCGCCATTAGACACGATTTTTAATAGGGATGGTTTACTGAGATCATATATTTTTTACAAATAAATATAACAGTTACTACTGATCGTTATGCGATGCAATTTCTTTCATGGTTACGAACATTGCATCAACTCGTTGCCAGATTTCACCCTAAAGTAAGTATGTTATCGGTCCTGTAAGAGTAAAGGTCAATTTTGGTTTGAGTGAGGATCAACAGCCGTAAACAACAGGAGGAATATTCTCTTTATATTTGTTGGAAGTCTAAGAATCCATCTTAACAAAAACACACACCTAGAACCAGGGATCGGGTGCTACTCATTTTTTTGCGTGCAAAGCACACGTCGTTGGAGGACTGTACATTAATTTCTAAAGAGACGAGTAAGAGCAGTTCGGATTGCTCTGTACATTCGTTTCCAAAGAGACGAGTAAGTGCAGTTCGCATGTCACAACACACTTTATCCGTCTTTTGCCGGTGTCGCGATCTTTCATCGCTTCGCACTTCGGTCCAACCCTTTCAATGCGTTACGCAGCGGTCAAAGTGACACAGTCCTGTGCGTTGTCAACGCGAACTAAACGTCATATACGTCCAACGTCAAAAAAAGAGAAAGATTGTAGACTTAAAACGGAAACATGTTCGATAATCCTCTGTTACATCAGGCGAGATAAAAAACTTCAAGTTTTGCTATAAATAAATAATTAGTTAACCCTAAAACTTACACCTAATAGTTAGACTATCTAAAACTCAGAAAACTATTAGTACGGTGCGGAAAAGTAGTACGAAATAGTACAGAAAGTTAGAAGACACATAGTACGTAAAAAATATAGGTTAGTAACATGCAATATTTAAAGAAAACTTATGCTATCACAGTAAACTAAAATCATAGGTTCTCTGGACATCTAACAACAAAAAAATAAGTCCTACACGTGATACGCATAGTCCCCACTACATTAAACTAAAAGACACTAAACGTAAGTTTTTGTTCATACTATATATACCATTATAAACCATATAAAATCAAACTATATAAACTACATGCAATCAAACTATAGATATATATAAAATCCATGCAACTACCATTTGTACAAATACTTATATGTGTCATATATATATATTTCATTGGTAGGATTTTTTAACAAATGCACGTACGGAGCTATGTAGTTCAAATACATTTACGTTATCAAATCGGAAGACTGTCTTTTTTTTAGTTGCGTTTGCAACAGCCGGAGAGTCTCTTACACTCAGGGATCGGGTGCTACTCATTTTTTGCGAGTAAAATACACGATGTTGGGAGACTGCACATCAATTTCCATAGAGACGAGTAAGAGCAATTCGGAAAAACACCGTGATTGCGGGTTATTCCGTGCAACACATTTTTTCCCGCACTCAGCTTAAAAACCTGTTTTCCACAGTAAATTTTGCAACAGCGTACCCAATTTCTATACTATTATAGCAGGCTATGCTATGCACATGATAAAGCACACAAATTAATTGTGTTTTAGTGAAATTTACTGTTGAAAAATAGTTTTTTTAAGATGAGTGCGCGGAAAAATGTGCTGCGCGAAGTTACCCGCAGTCACGGTAGTTTCTACCTTAGAAAATCTCTCGGTCTTTGTGCGTTTCTTTGTTGAGAAGGTGTTTGACAGGAGACTATAAACGTCAAAATTTCGCCTACTAAGGCTGATACAAATTTTGAATTCTTTTTATGTCCAAGGTTATCAAAATTAGCAAAGGGGGTGGCAAAAAATAAATAACACCGAGACGAAAAAAATAAATTTCTTTGATCAAAGTTTGTATGCAAGTTATGACGTTTGTAACTTGCACTCAACTAAATGTTGAAAAATAACACTTTATTATTATTCTTATTTATTTCGCTTGCCTCTTGACGACACTCTCGCTAACACTGGACTTGTTTGTTGCTAAATTAAGCATTTATGCTGTCGGAAAACCAATAAAATGAACAAAACGGTTTGTGCTTTTTTTTCTTCCCCTTCCAATATTCAAGATTTTTGAAGGGGGGGGGGGGTGACATAAAATGAGGCCTAATCATGAATTCCTCACGGTGCCAATATTTCATTTCAAATGCTTACGAAAACCATCTTATTCATTGAAAGCGCACATTGTACCGAAAACAAACGTTGAGTTCTTGATTTTTCAGATAAAAGGATATTTATTCGAGAATAAGTCTACTGACAATTATGGGACATTTACTCTATTTCAGTTGTTTTAGGGCAAACCAACCAAAAAGTGGGTGCCAGAATCGCTGGTACCAGAATCAATGAGTGGTAGATGAAAAATGTATGTAGTTTGACAGCCACAAAAGCTCCTTGGTGTTTGATCACAGCCAGTGATGCCATATCTTCAGATTTATCGGAAGCAAAAGGTGTGATCCGCATCCTCATAAAAACCATAAAATTTTTTTGAACCTGTATTTAAAAAAAACATCAGTATGATCACATGCATGATGTCTGCGTGAAAATGTCGAAAAAACGTACCTGGGTGCAAGATAACTGAATATATGAAGCGATGGTGAGAGCTTTGTCATTTCTGTAGTGTATTATCCCTGTATGCGAAACTGACACGCGATTCAATGATTTCTTTATTGTAAACCCATTTAAAACACAAATTAAAACACATAAAACATAAACACATAAGGTTTCACTTATTTTTAGGATCCAGTTTTTCGAGTTTCATTTTCAGCATTCCCAAAGATTATTTAAAAATGTTAGTGGCTACCCTGATTATGCCTGCGCTGTGTGAAAATTTTGTCCGTTTGCGTCTTTCTGCTAGCTCCGTACACAGATTTTAATGCAACCTTTATAGCAAGTTTCGAACGCTTTCATGGCACATAATTACACAGAGACATCTCCGGCAAGAGACGGATAAAGTGTGCTGTGACATGCGAACTGCACTTACTCCTCTCTTTGAAAACGAATGTACAGTGCAATCCGAACTGTTCTTACTCGTCTCTTTAGAAATTAGTGTGCAGTCTCCCAACGGCGTGTGCTTTGCTCGCAAAAAACGAGTAGCACCCGATCTCTGACCCTCAGATAGAAAATCTCTCTCTACTTCGTCTCTTACTCCTTCCAAATATTGGAGACATGCACAAGAATCTGCGAGAGGCACGAAGATTTTTTGCACAGCTCTGAGTAGTAAGACGATCCCTGCCTAGAACACCACACCCGGTTATGATAAGATGGTAAACCGTGAATCAACTTTACAGTTGGGACAAAGTTTTCGACAAGATTTAGATTCTAATAATCTGATTTTCTCAGCAGCCAGAGTTTGTTGACACTACGAACAAAAAACTTTCCCCGAATTGCGCAGGCTGCACCATCAGTAATTCACCGCTCATAAATCGTGTATCAGAGTAATCGGGGGCTCCTAGTTAACTCAAACCCAAGTGTTTTTCAGTTTGAAATCTTACTTGGAGCGACATAACATTTAAAAAAAATTGATTTACAATAAGAAAAATACAATCCCGGTTAATAAATTGTACAACTTCGGATACGCTGAGAATAAGTAAACCAAAGGTAATGCGACACACTATATTAGTAACAAACTTATTCAAACTTCGGTGCTATATGACTAAAGGGCTGAAATTCAACAAAACAAATAACGTTCACACAAATAAATAATCCAATAAATAACCTACGTCTACAACAAGCATCAAACACTTCAACAAGTTTCATTCGGATTCTTCACACAACCTCAATTCACTGGCGCGCTGTGTTCTCCCCCGTGTTCTATCCCACCACCATCGGGCGCCACTGAGGACCCCTTCATTAGGACCAGCCACCGTCCCGACTATCCGCGTGGTACGGATACGGCCACTCGCTATTATACGGCTCATATCGCCTCTCCGGCAAATCTTTCACGTACACCTCCTCCTTTCTCTTGTGGGTGAAATTTTTGAACGCTCCCAACAGCAAAAGGAAGATAGCCAATTTCCCTGCCAAGAAAGATTTTACCAGGAACAACTTCACCGTCGTTAGCATGAATGGGATGATCGCCGACTGAATTAGAAAGGGGAGCACAAATAACGGCGCTGCGTACTTCCAAATCTTTTTGGCTCCACCACCGAAGCCGCTACCACGACCTGCGGAAAATTCACACTCTATATAGTATTATCTACGTTCGATTAGTTCCATAAGCTTACCGGTGAAAATTTCCTTAATAACTTTTCCGTTTAACTTCACATTGACAATATTATTTGGTTCATCAAAAGTCATGTTGAGCACTGGAGGGAAGTTATACTTCTTGGTTTCCTCCTCTTTCTGGTCATCTGTTTGCTGGGGCTTCTGGGATGGTTTTTCCTTTTCGGCCATGTCATGAACTTCTTCCAGAATGTTTTCTATCATTTCGTAACCTTCCGCATAACCTTCCATTTCAGCGCGATTGTCTTTCGTTGCCTTCTTGGCCGGATTATCTAGCAGTCTCAAATCTTCATCATATTCATCGGTTTCATCAGCAGAAACATCATCGATCTGAATATCTGGCTCTAAGTCTTCCATAAACGGAGCTACTTTAGCACTTTCTCGTACGGAACTGCTATACACGGAAGAAGTTTTGTTCGCCACATATGTACTACGCAGTCTACTTCTCGTTGTCTGACTACTAGCAGCTGTACTGCTACTAGCTGCTTCAGTGGGCAACGTTTTCAACTCAACACCTTCTGTTGTCATCTGCACTTGACTGTCATCATGCCCCTGTTCCTGCTGGGGGGCTTCCGGCTCCAATCGTGCCGATTTATCAGACCTCAGTATGCTCAGATCCGGTCCGAGGCTAGCAGCGTTATTCTCGTTGTCACTTTTTACTTTCCACGATTTTTTCAGCTCACTACGTACACAAATCAATCCGTTCAGCAACAGTAGAACTCCACTGAGCCACAAAATGTGGCTCGGTGCCATCCGTGCCGCCATATCGCGCGCGCGCTCTCCTAAAGAAGGTGTTCGTAACCGCAACCGGAACAACGTCCTGCTCCTACACGTACCTAAACTGGGTGCGAACCGTTCGACCGTTAACGACGGACTACGAGACTGTCCAGACTTACTTTTGCGGCCAACCTGCAGTCGTCTGCTGAGCAAGGCGAGGAATGAAAAGAACCGTTGCACGGCTGACGATTATATTTTACTAAAACTTGCAGTTTGCAGTTGTGCACTTGCTGCTCCCCATTTGTGCAGACTTTAGCTGCTGCTGTATGGGGTTTCAGTGTCAGCCCGGCCGCAGCTGATTCAAAAGTATTTTTTTGACGTTGGACTAACGTCTATATCGAAGTTAGGCACCTGAATTTGAAAATCTAGTAATTCAACCGGGGAAAACCAGAGAAAAGTGGTCAGATTTTGAGCGCTTATATATCAGTCATTTCTTTTCAGAATTTCGAGGTTTTGGCATCAACCGATCAGAAATTCTTTTACGGTTGAATTTATGTAACAAAAATAACCTATTGTTCGAGATACACTATTGAAAAATTGATAAATCACATCGATTGTCTAAATCATACCGAGCAACCAATCACCACCTCTCTTCACAAGCACAGTCGACACTAACGGATACAACCGATCTGACTTTGTAAACAGTCTCACAGCTTTCAACCAATAACGAGCTCGCTTTCGGTAGCTGCAACAGGTGTTTCAACACCGTTTTAAAATGCTTCTTTTATCATTACCACTGAACAGATTCTAAACACCAATGGCTTGATTGATAGGGGAAATATTGCGCAAGATTGTCATATAATAATTTAAATATGTTTTCGATACTAAACTAGTTAAAAGTTGTGTTAAAAGTCGTGCACATCCAACCAATCACAAGCTTGCTTCTTGTTTGCTCGCGGATGGATTTTTGCTTTGGGCTATATAATAGCCTGTGTCGTCTCATAGCAGTCATTGTATAATCAGCAGCGGTGGCTGATTCCAGCGGCCAAACTGAGCTGCAGCAGAACCAGAGCGGTGGTATCAGGCAGCAGCGGCGGAGGTAGTGGGAAGCTGCATTTCTTCATTCAGTTCGGTGCTCCTTCGATCTGAGTTGGACCCCACCAGCGGTAATCCAATTCAGATATCGTTGGGTGAAAACGTTGGGTGTGTGTGCAGTGTGCACATATAGCGTATGTGCATCTGTATTGTATGACATTTGCGATGATAGGGATGGCGCTGTTGCGTGTGTATGGCTAGCTATAGCGTGTGTAAGACACTAGCATGTGAAGCATATTATGGCTATTGCGTGTATATCTTCAGCGTGTGTACGGATAGTTATAGCTTGTGTGTGGATAGCTGCTGCGTGTGTAATGATTAGTTATAGCGTATGTATGGATAGTACTAGCACATGGTTGGATAGCTTATGCGTGTGTATAGATAGTTGTATCGGATGTATGGAAAGGAATAGCGTGTGTATGGATAGCTATAGCTACAGCGTGTGTATGAATAGTTTTAACGCGTGTTTAGATAGTTATAGCATGTGTGTGAATAACTATAGCGGGTGTTTATCGAAGATTATTATGTCATTGAAAATATTAAAACGTCTTAACGAACACAGTTGTGAATTTGATTTTACAGCAGCGATTTTAACTTCTTCAGTCAGTCTTTATTCATCGAGGAAAAATTACTACCTATGAATGATCAACACTTATTTACTAGAAATTTGATTTAGATCAAAACGGGTTCTTTTGAGTATCATAAGTTATTGGTAAAAAGAGTTGCAAGTTTTCTCAATGAGCATTCATTAAATTTTCGTTTTTGTTTCTCGGTGCGCGGTTTTGATTTTGTTTCTCGCACACAGAGAAAGAAACAAACTTGTCGCTATCGTGAAAAATAACAAAACAATTAGAAATGCTCTAAATCACAACTGAAGAAGTTAAGATATTTTCCTGTCACTCGCCCAAACCTTGATAACACCTACCGAAAAACGTGTGATTGAGCTCTTGCTATATTGAGTTATTGAACCAAACGTTTTTTTTTTTTTTTTTCAAATATATGAAGTTATATGCTGGGCTGGAACTAATCTAGCATGAGTTTTATCGATTAAATGTCAAACAATTTTCAAATTTAAAATTTTCGGTTGAATCGTTCTGGGCTCCAATTTCAGATAGTTTCGTAAAGTTTGCTTTTTGCTTGGATAGGAAAATTTTACCAATTCGCTCAATTAAAAGATTGTCTTGGTAGTGCAGCAAACAAAGGGTTGATTCGAATATGTATGAAATGACAGCGATTAAATAAAAGATATCCATTCTTTTAGTATATATTATTATTTATAACGTTTTAACGTCTCAGCATCCAGAAATGCACTGTAAGATAAAATTGCAGCAAATACTAGAGTTGCAATTCTCTCTATTATTTGTTTTAATGGAATATAAGAATACCGTAGTCCAACGTCATGCGGTCGTGTCTTGAATACCACCCTCCTACTTTTTTATTTCGACGCAAGCAACGCGATCTGGCGGACCCCCGGGAGGGGAATGCACATGCAACGCACCGATGCAGCTGCAGTTGCGGTTACGATTGCAATCATCGGCTTATCACTATTCGCTACTGGTAACTATGTGGCTGGGAAAGTCTTGAAGTTCTCGTGATGCTGGAAATTTATTGTTATTATTGAAAATTCAAAAGTAAGCCCGAAATTTTCTAGAAATTAGGTAAAATAGGAGAATTATATAATACAGACCTCGTTCGATTTTGGCACGTTTCGTTTTTGGCACAGCTCAATTTTGGCAAGATAAAAATTTTGGACGTGTTGCCACCAGCAACCATCCAAGCGTTGAACTGACAACATTGTTCGAATTGGCTATATAATTGGCTATTGGATTTTGTCCTTAGTAAGGTAGGCATCATGAAAACATTAAATTTGGACGTGTTGCAAAAATTGAACAGGGCCTGTATAAACAGTATGGAAAAAGAGCCGATAGACAAAAAAACAGAATCAAAGAACAAGAAAGAAAATAATAAGTTGAAAAGGAACATGATAAAAAGAATAAATAAGACTTAAATAAGAAAAAAATGATAGTATACCGAACGAGAGAGTAAAATAAACAAAGAGTGGAAAGTAAAATATTATAATAAATAGTCATATTTTTATAAACCTATCCCCGCGGAGAGAAATCAGTTTTCACATGGAAAAATGACATTCAAACTCTTGTTACTCAGCAACCGCATGCATAATTGGTACAAACTATATTGCATGTTGAAGATCGTTATGTACAAGGTACAAAAAATTTGAGAAGAAAAATAATCAAAGAATGAAAAGTAATATAAAGGTCAACCAATAATAAATATCAGTGTATATAAAAATCGTAAAATGTAAAATGAAATGAATGACAAGACTAAAAATAATAAAGACTAAAATCAGTAAAAATTAAAATGTTGAGATTCAAATACTGCGTGGTAGACAACGAACAACTACAAATGACGAAAAGGGCATAAACCTTTTAAAGTAATAAAGCAATATAATAAACCAAGCAAAATAAAAGAGTGAAGTAAAAACAAGAAAATGAACAAACACGTGCGAATATCATGCAATTTTCCAAAATGAAAATGTCTAGAAACGAAAAATCAATGTGAACCAAGAGACAATAATTGAGATGGAATGTGAAATGCAATAGCTGTGAAAGGCATAACAAACAAGGCATATCAAGCACAGCATGAAAAACAATAAAATCAAGATAAACATGACTTAAGTAAGGCAGAAAAGCATACAAAATAAGTAAGTTGATAGATTGCATTGCAGAAAAATCAAAAACAGTTATCGTTTTAAAAGTAAAATCATAAAAAGAGTATAAAGGGGTAGTTTGGAATTGAGAAAGTCTTACGCATAAATAGTACATGTTATTACATACACATACATTTAAATACAAACTAGAGTAAGTACAAAAACCAGTAAATATACGATAGGTAATTGAATAAAGATGGGAAAAGGGAAAACTCGAATAACATTTTGTAAAATGGTAATAAGAAGAAAAGGAAAAAATAGAAGAAAACAGCAGAGAGTGGAAAATAAAATAAATATAAAACAAGCAAAGAGGAAAAAGAGGAAATGTATTGACAGAGAAATAAAGAGAAAAAAGAACAGAGAAAAATATAAAAAAAGAAAAGTGAAAACAAAAAAGTACCGAGAAAAAAAATTAACATAGAAAAGTGAAGAGAGCAGAGCAAATTGAAAATAACCAAAGAAAACAGAGTTAGAAAAGAGTAAAGAGAAAAAAAAGGGAAATGTAGAGAAAAGAATGTGAAAAGGATATAAGTACATATAAAAAGTAAAAGAAAAAAGTGCAGAACAAAAAGTAAAGAGGACATAATAGAAAAGAAAAAATTGAGATGAAAAAAAAGAGATAGCAAAGTAAAGGCAAAAATAGAGAGGAAAAACTAAAGAGAAAAAAGTACCAAGAAAAAAGGAAACAGAGAATGGTGAAGTGAAATAAGTAAAGAGAAAAAAAATAAAGAGAGAAAATACTGAAGACAAAAAGTAAAGAAGAAAAAGTAAAGAAAAAAATACAGGAGAAACAATAGCGAGAAAAATGAAGAGAAAAACTAAGCGGGAAAAAAGTAAAGATAGCAGAGTAAAGAGAAAAAAAATAGAAAAAACAAGTAAAACGAAGAGTACAAAGAAAAAAGTAGATAGAAAACTGTAAAGAAGAAAAACTAAAGAAAAAAGTAAGCATAGAACAAGTAGAGAGAAACAGTAAAAAAGGAACAAGTAACGAAAAAAAGTCAAGAGAAAAAAGTAAAGACGAAAACGCAAGGAAAAATTAAGAAGAAAAAGTGAAGAGGAAAAAGTAACGAGAAAAAAAACAAGGAAAATGTAAATAAGACAAAGAAAATAAAAAAGGGGCGAAAATGGAAAGAAAAAAAAGTAAAGAGAAAAATCTAAAGAGACAATAAGTAACGAGAAAAAATACAGGACAATAAAAGTAACGAAAAAAAAAATGAAATACGTAACGAAATAAAAATAATTGAACATAATAACATAAAAAAACAAAAAGAAAAAGAGCGAAAAAAGTGATTTGAAAAAGGAAAAGAGTGGAGAGTAAAGAAAAAACAGGCAAAGAAAGAAAACAAGCAAAAAAAGAGTAAAGAGTAAAGAGTAAAAAGTAAAGGGTAAAGAGTAAAGAGTAAAGAGTAAAGAGTAAAGAGTAAAAAGTAAAGAGTGAAAAGTAAAAAGTAAAGAGTAAAGAGTAAAGAGTAAAGAGTAAAGAGTAAAGAGTAAAGAGTAAAGAGTAAAGAGTAAAGAGTAAAGAGTAAAGAGTAAAGAGTAAAGAGTCAAAAGTAAAGAGTAAAGAGTAAAGAGTAAAGAGTAAAGAGTAAAGAGTAAAGAGTAAAGAGTAAAGAGTAAAGAGTAAAGAGTAAAGAGTAAAGAGTAAAGAGTAAAAAGTAAAGAGTAAAGAGAAAAGAGTAAAGAGTAAAGAGTAAAGAGTAAAGAGTAAAGAGTAAAGAGTAAAGAGTAAAGAGTAAAGAGTAGAGAGTAAGTAGAGCAAATAATAAAGAATAAAAAAAGAATTACAGAAACGTCACATATGTACAACTCATACAACAGATAGATAAATGATGTTTTGAACAACGTTTATTTTAATATGTATTATGATTTCCTACGTCGTAAAAGTTTTTAGTTTGATTCGCTCGTTTAGAAGAACAAAACATGAACTAATTCTACACCAAGTCTCTGGCAAGCAGTGAACGTCCGCAGTACCCAAGTTTTCTTTGTTTTCTACTTTGTTGCTACGAAACTGCAGAAGAAAAACAAAACTCCGGCTACCAGTGAAGCAGCGGGTTCACACGTCTAAAATTGTAGTAATTTTAATGCTAATTTCCCATCGCATCTATCTTGTATCAGGTTCCAGGGGGGCTTCCAATGTATTCCATCATACTTAATGTAATGGCAATAACGGTTACGTATAATCAGTCCCATTAAGCAGTGGAGCACCCAGCAAATAGAAGACAGAAGAAAGTGAAATGCACCACCCTTGAGCGAAAGGGAGAGCCATTTTTCGGAACCGCGTGCGTCGTTGACCTTGATGAACTCATCCTAATCTATGAGAATCAACTAATCCAATCGAAACGATTCAACTGACTATCACACTGACGATTAGCAGACTGCTTTCATTTTCCCTATCACTTATTTTCAACAAACAACTCCAACTCAACTGCTCCAGATTTACATCAGGTTTCCTTTCTTCTGTCACTGCTTTTTATGGACTCCGTTTCGGAACAGGCTTCACGACATTCCTTGAGCACTTTTCCTTCTAGCTGCGAGAGAAAACCCAAACAGGAAAGCGCATTGCTAATCCCATTCGATCTATCATCCGATAAAGTACGCAATTAGCGCGTCGTCAAGTCAAGCGTGGAAGAAAAATCAGCCGCCGTTGGCCCACTAGTCTATATAAATACTCCGTGCTGGGATTCACAGCACGATGAACGGTCAATCAAAATTTTGTCGTGACTTCTGAGGCATGTTTTTTTTTGTTGGTTTGGGTACAATTCCTTCACGGTTTTCATTCTCAATTAGCCACAGGGATTAGCAGGGCAACGCAGATGTAATTCGGTACAAAGTAAAAACAATTTCTCCGTTTTCGTGAACTCCCATTCGAGGGAGAGAAAGTCATTTATTACTCACCCTGTGGAGAACAATGATTGCGGTCTTGATAGCTCCGCTCAGTCGTGATCGGTTGCGTAGGTGAGGATCGTGAAATGAATTACAATAAATAGGTAATAAATTAGCCTAACACTACTGGTGGTCTCTCGCGCCTGAGTTGAGTGTTACCAGTCTTTATGGTAAACAAGCGGAATCGGAGCGGGTGCACTGTACGCGATCGGAGGAGGGATGGCAGCTGGGATGCTTCTTGCTATGATTTGCGACACGGCAAGCACTAGAAGAATGATCTGCAAGAACGAACGAAAAGGAATGGTTCAGCTAAAAAAGTTCTTTTACGGTACGGGTATACTTACCCCAACTCCAAGACCCTTCATCGAGACGACGGTCAGTGCGGAAAGCAGAGTAGTGATGACGCCAACAACGAAAGCCGTCGGGATGATGGCGAAGCTGATTCGCTTCAAAAAGTGATGTCCGAATGTTCTGCTCTCTGTAAAAGAACAGGTAATGGTAGAAAAAAGGCAATTTGTTTTTGTCGTAAGATGTAAGCTTTAAGGGGGGACCCTATTTTGAAGGTCGAAAAATGATAAATTTTCGTGATTTTTTTTGGAAGTTTCGAGCAAAGTGAAGTGTTCGGATATTTTGGCTAGTATTTAAGGTTTATTTGAAGATGCATCGTCGTGGATGCGAACATAGCAAGCCCTTAAGCCGTAAGCAAATTCGGAAAGCCAGCTGATACTGACGCAACCCTTCACTACTACAACCTTCCTGTATTTGGGCTAATGCAAAATGAACCGACCTATAAGCATTTAAAATGGGACAAATTCCATTCCCTTTCCATTGATAGATTTTCATTTTACACTTCTATGTGGTAGACTAAAAAAAGTCGTAGTTCCACTTCAAAAATATGCAAAGTTGCTTAGGGTAGTAAGGCCTACACACCCATAAAGATTTTTTGAATTCTGAAAGGGGGGCTGCCAGCATCCGGATAAATGTCACTTATAAATCGCGTTATATTCGAAATTCACATTCCTTCTTCTGATATCTGCTAAATGCTATCGAAAAAACACTGGAATGATAGCTAATCATCCCTCCCACCAAAACAGCGAACAAAAAAATTAGGAAAAAGTTAAATAATTAAAATGGTTTTGATTTACTCGACATGAATCTGAGAAAATGATTCGAAAAAGAAATACTTTGCCTAAAATTGTATTTTCTGTGAAATCTGCACAAGAAAAACGCGCCAGCTCCGAAATTCGCGAATTCAGGTTTACCTGGAAATATTCGGAGATTCAACAAAAAAATCTTGGTTCTGATTAGATAAATTTCATATCACCCCTAATCTCAGAGTCACGTGGCCACGACTCACTAAACATCGTAAGTGATTTGAATAACCATAGATATTTATGGACGGCTAAGGTATATTAAAACCACACTTTACGATTGCCATAATTCAGCTATACTTTCCACGAGAAGTGAAACTACTGCTTTACGATTGCCATAATTCAGCTATACTTTCCACGAGAAGTTAAACTACTGCTTTATTTATGACCACAAAATTGTATGCTGAAACAATGCACTTTTTTCACTTTTTCTTTGGCTGGCAGAGAAGCTTAACTCGGTTCAATCGGTTAACTTTTTATGTTTCATCCGTCGAAGATTCACTGACCTGCAACATCCTGATCCGCGACTTGGTCCTCGCAATAGGCCAGCTGAACAACGCAAACTACGGCCAGAGCGACTAGAATCACGGTTTCGTACTTGGACACCATTATTAATTCTTCTACGATAGAACCTCGAACAACCACAGTACACTATTTCAAACAAATTATCACGACTCCCAAACTTCGACTGCGATCCGCAATTAGTCTTCGGGGGTCTTTTAAACGCTAATTGAATGCACCGTCGCGTTCGGGTGGACAAATTGAACCAAGTTTGAGTAACGCACGACTCCCATCAATCGGCGACACGGGCCGAATTCCAGCTGTGCAGCGACAGCCGCTCTGCCAAAAACGGCCTTGCGGAACCCCCAGGCGGACGGACGGCGTCGGCGGCAGCGTAAAGTCACTTGCAAAAGGGTTCCAAAATCAAATATGGGATGCCAGAGTTTCACTTCACACCACGGCCGCTACTGTCGCTAGTGTGTGTGTCAATTGTTTTTGGGTGAATAGGAAATGCACACTTTCGGTTTCGATGGAATTCATGCATCCGATGTTCGAATTTGATTTGTGCATTCGGTTCGCTAATTAAATGATAAATTGCATTCTTTGGATTGCCATTTCAATCCGGCATATTAGTAACGTAATGTGACCAGATGGTTTGGAGATCCAACGGGGGACATCAATTTAATTTTTTGATAAGCGAAGGAAGTCACGTTATAGTAAAACGACATGAATTAAATTCTACACAAAATCAGTGCATGTATAAAATCTAATTGAAATACAAATTTTGCATCGCTCAAAATCGGTTCTTTGAAAATCGTTCCAGATCTGGATTCAGATACGATTACGCAGACGAATTTTCACGCGTTTTCCTATTTAAATTCAACATTTAACTCTTTACGCAGGCGAAATCTCACGTATTATCCTCTCCAACTTTAACATAAAACCCTAGAGTATTTAATTGCATTACATGAAGTAGGGTATCGAACATCTTCGGCAGTGGTTTGTTCGTCAACCTGCCGAAGAAAACCAGTGCCCAAAACGTAAACTGCCCAAACGTAAACAAATATGATATTAACATTAAGAGGAATCAAACATATTAACAAATGTTTAAATATGTAAAGGATGTACGAAAGGGAAACTAATTACCCGTCAAAATTAAAAGCAACTTTAGCGAGTGCGTAAGTTTATTTATACAATAATAATGCAACCAATTATTATGCTCGCAGCTTATCACACAACCTAGAGTTTAGGTAATTTGCAAGCTGTTTTTAATGGACTATAATAACTATGTTTAAATTTATTTTTGTATAATCGTTTACATTTCTGATATAAAGCAAAATTAAACAAAACAAAAGAAAAGCATTTGGGCTTTTTTTTTCTTTTAGAAAAATACTCATTTTACAACAGTGATCAAAAACTATTCAAAAATTCAAACTATTTCATGTGTCATAATTCATTTTCGGCAATATGTAAATAAACCATGAAACTTATTTGGTACGTGCATACTAGGGTGGGGAATCGTTATATGGAAAACACGAAACTTGATAGCAGAAAGCCAGAACCAAGTTTTTTTTTGTTCTATTTGGGTCCCCAAACAATCATAAATTTATCGGAAGTCGATTGGTTTTGTCTCCGCTTGGCGCATTGCATTTCAAATTTATATGGAGATTTGTATGGAAAAACCAACTTTTATGCATTTTTCATTCTAAAGAGCTCAAAATGGCTCAAACCATAGGTTTCATAACTTCAAATGGTAGATTTTTTGATGCCTAACAACTTGGCCGAAGACACGAAAGAGCTAGGGTGTCCTAAAAAAATACTAGAGCTGTTCAAAGTTGAGTATGTCGAAATTGATGTTGCAAATCATTTTTTCTGCCAACACTGCCAGTGTACCGGAGTCAGTCAGATTTCCATCAGAAGTAACCTGTGAAACACGTTGTAGATTCTTTTTACGCCTAGAATACTGACCTAAATTTGTTTGCTTGATCCAGCTGAGTGTACAAACTTGTAACGACAGGTTACTTCTGATGAGAATCCTACTGACGCCGGTACATTGCTAATGTTGGCAGAAAACAAGATTTTCTGCATTTAAATCGACATATTCAACTATGAACAGCTATAGCTCTTCTTAGGGACATTCATTATTAGAGCATTATTGAGCTCTTTAGAAAAGTAAATGCAAAAAAGTAGGTTTTCTCATATAAATTTTCATACAAATTTGAAATGCAATGCGCCAAGCGGAGACAAAACCAATCGACTTCAGGTAAGTTTAGGGTTGTTTGGGGCTCCGAAAGGAACCGACAAAATTTAGTTCTGAAAAATCGATCACTTTTCCCCACCCTAATGCATACCAGACCCAGATTTTCGCAACAGGGGAAAATGCCACACATCGTTAAACAACAAACACCAGAATTGAGGTTTTAACATTTCTTTATTGATTTATAAAAAACGAGAAAAACTCAACGCACTGTCAGCAAAAAATGGGAAATATTGTTAAAAGCGAGAAGTCAAATTCACTCAGACTATCTTTCCAGGGTCGAGGCTCAGGAAAATATCTGCGCCGGGTCCCCAACACTCTCTCAAATCTGGCCCTGCAAGGCACGATGAAAACATCTAACAAAACAAAACAGGCAAAAAAGGAGAGTTACGGAAAAAGTAGGAAGTTGTATCCAAGACACGACCGCATAAATGACGTAGAACTACGTACATAGGGCTTGCAATATTCACGAGAATAGAATTCTCGGGAAACGGGAATGAAAAATCTCATTACCCGGGAATTCCCGAGAACCGGGAATGGAGAAAATCCTTAGCAAAATTAAGATTTCAAGTAAAGTTTATTAATAAAAAGTTCCAAACTATCGTTTACAATTTAATTATCAATGAAGATCAAAATTTATTCAAGTTCACTCAAGAAATTCATGAACAATCGTTTATCAATCGCCTCAGATCCGCTGACAATTTTCGTTAGGCCCAAATAATGTAGTTCCCTTCTGTAAAACTTTGCTTAAGATCGCTGAATCACCGCTGGTGTCTGATTTCTAAAATACTTTTAAATCACCGATTCCAGCTCCTGCTACAATTCATAAGAAACTGAAGAGTCCAATACTCATAGATGATTGAAGATAAAGCTGAGTGTTTGGCAGCCAGATTTTAGAGCATTTGAATGCCTTCGTAATTAATGTGAAATCGCGGCCACGACCCAAGTCAGTGTAAACTGACTGAGTTTTATTTATTTATTTATTTCTGGTCGCATTGATTTACGGGTTTCAATTTTTTTTTTATCAATTTACAGGTTTCAAAATTTTTTGTCAATAAACGATGAAAAAATCAAGCAACTCCGTTTAGTAGTAAACTCACTAGCAAAAAAAGACATGAGACGAAGAAAATATTTCTTAATTTATCGTTTACTGAATAAGACAGCATATATTTTTTACAAATAAATTACGCAAAAAATTTGATATTAGACGGCAAGCAAAAATTGATCGTCGTTTCAAGCAAATATTTGCTTCGTATAATGCACACTATGAAGCTACTCTACACTTCTGCGACGTAAAAGTTCGTGTTTTGATACTATATTTAGTTTTATTGCAATATTGTATGGAAAATTTTCCGAGGAGCTCGGGAATCCCGGGATCCCGGGAATCAATATTCAGATTCCCGGGATCCGGGAATCCCGGGAAAAGACAATTCCCGGAAAATCGTTCCCGGGATTGCAAACCCTATACGTACACTATTAACAAATGCTATGAGTGTTTCATTACCCTAGTAACACAACTGTTTTTATCAAAGTTTTATAGCGCTTATTTGGCTGTATTGAGCACTATAAAACTTTGATAAAACCAATATTTTTACTTGGGTAATGAGTTATAATGTCTGCTAATGAACGGGTTGTGAATTTCGTGAACCGGATTTAGCAGTTAGCAGATCGTGCCGAGTTAAAAACCATACACAGCACACACACACAAATCATACCATATCATAGACACACACACATCATACCATATCATTATACCATACACACATCATACCATATCATACACACATACATACATGATACCATATAATACACACACAGCAAGCAAGCGACCAATCAGAGGACGTTATTTTTATTTCAACAAGGCTTGACAATTTTCAATAGTGCAATAGTTCGTAAATTCAAACAACATTTTTCTGCATTTGGACAGATGCGTGTATAATTTTCCAATCGATTGCTGCAAGAATGAAGAAAACCGGTTGAAAACCAACCAAGCATTTGAAAAAAGGGACAAATTTCGTCCCAGTTTTTCAGTTTGCATCCCTGTGTGGTATGCTAAAGTAAAACGTAGCTCTACGTCAAAAGGCATTTTGCTGTTCAAAATTGGATTTGGTGATGACGATCTTTATGCTGCCCCAACAGTGGGGGAATAATGGCAGTCTGGCGAGGCACGCTGAGAAGAACCGCGCTGCTACTGAGACATGGTGACCAACCACAGCGCAAGTAATTTATTCAATTTGTAGGCAGCCACAGGCGCAACCCGCTGTTACTTCTGAGTGCTGTATCTGATTCTACTGCTGTCAACGTTGTGGACGGTCCATCCAGCTCACCTTCCAATTAATGAATGTAGCTAGGTTTCCCAGAAACACTCTTTTATAGCCGAAGGGTGCTACGTAATAGGCCACGCCTTTCTGTTCAGTTGTCTAATTCTCTAACATTCTTTAGACGAATTATTCCACAATTCGCATTCGATATTTGTTTCCAGCGAATAAACACCGATGGTGCTCTCACACACGCAACGGTTTTAACCCGTATTTTATTGCGGTTTGTAACCATCAAGCGATTTCGTTTGCTCGTTGTTGCGTGTTGCATCATGTTGCAACTTGGCAGCTGGGAGACGACGAAATTCTGTTAACCTTCATTGAACCCTTGTGTGGAAAACCACACAAATGAATTTTGTTTTGATTTTTTTTTCGAAAACTTCTCGATCGATTTTGATCAAACTTCTTGATAATTCCTAAACCATCAATCTTACACAAAATACATTTTCTCCAAGGGAAAAATATTTTTTGTTGATGAGATATTTAAAAACTTACGTTGTTTACCCTGGTGTGTGGATTTCCACACATACAACATTCGAATTTGTTTTGGACGAGAAACAACTTAATTTTGCCCCAAACATATTTTTTTCATTGAGTGCTTTCATACCTGAAGCTATAGGTACCAATTAATCCTGTTTCAAAAATCGAATAAGGTGTGTATGTGTGCGGAAGTATGTGTATGTGTGTTTATATTCATTCTTACGACCAGTATATCTCGATTTTCTCAGCATCGGCTGAACCGATTCGATTGTTCTTAGTCGCGTTTGAAAGAGCTTAAAGTCTAGTTAGTTGATGGGAAATATCGTTTTGATCCGAAGGTTCATTCAAAAATGACGTAACAAAAGATGATCAATTTACATGGGAACTGATAAACTAATTGACTTTTTTTTTCAACGGTTTGACTGATTTTAGAAATGTATGAAGGTGCATTCTTGTAATTCGCATCAAAACCAAATCAATCAAAAGGCTACGTGGGACATGTGTATGTGTTTATTTGTTTCATCCCAGTGTGAGAATTTTCACACATATGGGTTACGAATACGCTTATGCTAAAAGAACCTATTTAGTGTTTGCACAGCCTGGTTGAGCAGTGTTCAACATTTACACAGTTTTATGTCTACTGCGAGACAAGTATACTCGCGCTTTTAGGTATATTGAAATAAATTTAGAATGGATCTCCCGAGATGGCTAACAAGCCAGTCGTCGTGGGTTCGAGTCTCGGCTCGGGAGAAACTGTTAGTGTTAGTAGGATCGTAGCGCTAGCCCCGCTATTGTCCTTTACACTAAACATTTGACTACGAAGTCTGTGTATAATGAACGAATCGGAATGTAGCACCAAGGCTTTGCTTACTTTGCTTAGCATAGATTTCAGAATATTCTTACGAACATCCCTAGCACCAAATTGCTTCATTTGGTTAAACCGATGTTAGGATTTTTTTTTGTTCAATTGCTATCATAGCATGTTTAATTGGTCTCATATCATGTAAACACGTTTTGTTTTGTAACTTTTGCATGAACCATCGGATCAAACAAATGTCCGATGATGACCTAATGGCCTCCAACTTCAAGCTCTTCCAATTGCAGCCAAAAAAATCAAATCAATACATCCATTGCTGAGATAATCGAAATGTATTTTTCAAGATTGTTTTTGTACACTACGCATAATATCATTCAATTAGTTACCTCCAAGATACTGCAATGTACTAGGCGTTTCCACAAGTTTTGTTTTGTTTTTTTTTTTTCAACGTACCTTTGGAAATCATCATTTAATTTTAAGTATATTTTTGAATATAAATCTACCCTCCACATCCTAACAAACGCATCTAGCACCAAAAGGACTCAAATCAGTCAAACCGCTGATAGAAAAAATCGGTTAGTTTATCAGTTCCTATATAAGCTGACCACATTACGTTACGTCATTTCTGAATGAACCCTCGGATCAAAACGATATTTTTCGTCAAATAACTAGACTTTTAGCTCTTTCAAACGCGACTAAGAACAATCGAATCGGTTCAGCCGATGCTGAGAAAATCGAGATATTATGGTCGTAAGAATGAAAATATACACACATACACATACTTCCGCACACATACATACCTCATTCGATTTTCGAAACAGGACTATTTGGTACCTATAGCTTCAGGTATGTCTGCACTCAATGAAAAAAATAAGTTTGGGGCAAAATTAAGTTGTTTCTTGTCCAAAACAAATTAGAATGTTGTATGTGTGGAAAACCACACACCAGGGTAAACAACGTAAGTTTTTTGAAGTAGAATACTTCTCTCAGGAAGTTCGGCTACATAGGGATGTGAAATGAAAATCTAAAACCGAAAAAAGTGAAAAATATGTCCAATTTCAAATGCTAATAAATCGGTTAGTATTCGATGGATTTCCTTCGTTCTTGCAGCAATAGATTGGAAAATCTTCTAAGATTCTTCCCAAAACAACATAGTTGTAATTTTATTATTCACACTATTGTACTATTGAAAATAGTCAAGCCTTGTCAAAACGAAAAATTCGACCTCTGATTGGTCGTTATATGCTTGCTTCCCAAGCACGGTCGACAGGATCATATACCTTGCAATTGAAAACATGCTATTTGGCCTATATAAGAGCCTGTTTCAGCCGGAGCCGCTCATAATAGTTCTAGACAGCGACAACAGCAGTCGTTCTTCCTTAGCAGTAGCACTAGCTCTGTGGTTGGTCACCACGTCTCAGGAGCAGCGCGGTTTTTCTCAGCGTGTGTACAGCGACAACAGCAGTCGTCCTTCCTTAGCAACAGCACTAGCCCTGTGGTTGGTCACCACGTCTCAGGAGCAGCGCGGTTTTTCTCAGCGTGTGTCGCCAGACAGCCATTATTCCCCCGTGTTGGGGCAGCATGAAGATTGCCATCAGGAAATCCAATTTTGGAAATCAAAATGCCTTTTTGAAGGCAAATAAACAAGTCATTGAAAGTTAATAATTTTTGTCAACGCAAGCAAGCATTCTGTGTTGCATCCTAACAATTTAAATTTGTCGCACCCGTCTAATTTACTGAATGTGAAATAGCTTCCACAGTGCATGTTGTCCGTGTATCTCAATTCCCCCAATGTTAGGGCAGCTCAAAGGTTGTAATTAGCAACCGATTTTGAACCGCAACCTGCTTTTTTCAAGGCAAATAAAAAAATAATTGAAGGTTAATAATTTTCTGGCATCAACACATTCTGACATTCTGTGCGGGATGCAATCAAATTCTCTTGTAGTTGTCTAATTTTCACTTTATTTAGTGAACCCCCCACTGTAGGGGCAGCGCAAAGGCTGCGATCAGCATAACCGACATTGAATAATAAACTGCCCTGTTAGTACACATTCACAAAAGCAGTTAGTTCGACTATGCAGAGCTAATATGAAGTCGATTCAATCAATCAGCATAAACAGAATTTCGTCGTCTCCCAGCTGCCAAGTTGCAACATGATGCAACACGCAACAGCGAGCAAACGAAATCGCTTGATGTTACAAATCGCAATAAGATACGGGTTAAAACCGTTGCGTGTGTGAGAGCACCATCGGTGTTTATTCGCTGGATACACTATCTACTGTCTACTGAACGCAATAATCTGCTTACATGCGACATGGGGACGGGAACATTTTCTTCAACCAAGCTGCACAGCACGACACAAAACATGTTATTTTGTTGCTTCAATGAGAGTGCTATCGGTCCGGCTCGACAGAATGTTCACAAGAAATCATTTTTGTGCATCCGTGCTACGAAACTGAGGAAAAACTTTAGAAACTGAAAAAGGAGGTGGAGCTTATCAAATGATCGCTCTGAACCAGAATGAAGTCACACATATTTTTCAAGTTATATCATTCCACCACGTACGTAAAATAATTCATTCCTATTTTCTTCCCTATATAAGAGCCTGTTTTAATCGAAGCCGCTCATAGTAGTTCTGAACAGCGACGACAGCAGTCCTCCCTTAGCAGCAGCGGGAGCGAGCAGTGGGTACCATCGATAGCGGATAGCGGCCACAACTGTGGCATGGCTGCGCATAAGCGTAGCAGTTTCAGCGGATCTCACCATTGATAGCAGCAGGGCCAGTAGATGCAGGTACAGCGGATACCAATGGCGGCCACAACTGTGGCATGGCTACGGATAGCGTTGCAGGTGCTCAGCAGTTGGGCCAGTGTATAGCGGCCACAACTGTGGCATGGCTATGCATAGCGTAGCTGTTGCAGCGGGTATATCAGCATCGATAGTAGCAGGGTCAGCTGATGCAACGACACTCCCTTCACTAAAATGCTGTTTCAGTGTGGTAGCGGGAAGCATCAGCAGCAGGCTTGCATGAAGTGAATACATCAGCCAGCAACTTTCTCTAAGGCCTCTGCCATAGTAGACGCGAAAAGCGGCGCGAACCGATTCGCTCGGCCGTAGGTTGATGTACAGCTCTACTGATGGCTGTACATTAACCTACAGCTGAGCGAATCGGTTCGCGTCGCTTTTCGCGTCTATTATGGCAGAGGCCTAATGGAAAAGTTGTATCAGTTTGTTCAGAAGAATATTATTGTCGGTAATATTACAGAGATGCGATTGCGTAAATCCGATTTTGAATTGAACAATTGTTCTTTTGAGAACAAATAACACACTTATTTGAAGAGTTAATAGCTTTTGGTACCAATAGCAGTATAGTGACAGCCTCAGCGGTAGATGCAGATGCAGCCGGTACTTCCCTGGGGCCGATGTAAAGGTGAATGGGACCAGCACGGCGAAACAGTTCGGGTTATGCTTAGACGCGCGTCATTTTTCGTTGTTGATATTCCCCACATGAAACGACGCGCTTTCGTATGATAGCGGTGGTATTAGCGGTAGATGCATTTGCCAACAAGCCGTGTCTAGTTTTCAATGTGAAAACTCCTTTCTCACTGTGTTGACCGTGCGCCTTAGTCCTCACTATCAAGGTAACACAGAGATGTAAGATAAACACTACATCCTATGATAAATTGAACAATTGTCCTAATAAGGACAATGAATTAATGAAGATTTAATTTTGAATTAGAATACTTCTCTTAGGAAGTTCGGCTACATAGGGATGTAAAATGAAAATCTAAAACTGAAAAAAGTGAGAAAAATTTCAAATGCTAATAAATCGGTTAGTTTTCGATGGATTTCCTTCGTTTTTGCAGCAATCGATTATAAAATCTTCTACCAGATTCCTACCAAATGCATGAAATTGCAATTTTATCATTCGAACTATTGTACTATTGAAAACTCTTAAGCCTTGTCAAAACACAAAATTCGACCTCTGATTGGTCGTTATACCGCGCTTTCCCAAGCACGGTCGGCAGAGTTATGGACCTAGTAAATTGGGAATGCATCATTTGGCCTATATAAGAGCTTCATCAGATAATAAACATTTGAACAACTGAAATTTGAAGAACACAAATGATTATTTGAAGAGTTAATATTTTCTCGTTTTGCGCTATAAGCCACAGTTAATTATCTTCATCTACATGCATACTCTGACTATTATTACGTGTTTGCGTCGCTTAGTGTTTGGCTACGGTCATGCAGAACGCAAATAACGGCGCGATGCGATTCGGCAAGACGAAATCTGTTGAAATGTATAGCTCTACTTCGCCTTAAAAAGAGCTGTACATTTCACCACGGTAAGGCGAACCGCATCGCGCCGGCATTCGCGTTCTGCATAACCATAGCCTTTGTTCCGTTCCCGTTTAATGATGTCGTATTAAATGTGCATATTACAATTCGGCAGCACTTCAACTTCTCATTTGCACAAAATTTTAAAAAATCCAATGAACTTCATTCAAAATATCAGACAAAAAGAAATTACAATACTGCCAATGAACGGTCAACGTTTATTTACTAGAAAAAATGACTGACACGCAAGCAGCCAGGTTAAAAGTATTCTACTTCAACCTTGCGGTCGTGGCTTTGCATACAACATTTTTTTCTAATTTTTCAAACAGATTGAGCAAACACTAGGAATTTTCATACGTATCAATTGCTCCATGTATCAAATCATGTCAGGTGGATGAAATATAGTATGTAAGAGTGAATTTTGGAGTTTCTCAGTTATTTCAGTACAAAATTACAAAACTACGTATTTTTATAAAAATTCAAACAACAAAACCGTTCTTCGAATTTTAAGCTCTACATTTTTGCGGTAAGGTCTCCTGAATCCATACGTGATGAAATATTAATTTTAGCATGTAAACATTTTGCGAAAAACCAGTTTAAATTCACCAAAATACGTATTTTCATGGAAACCTGATTTTTTCAGTCTCCCACGGTAGGTTTCGACTTATCTCTTCAATTTTCAAGCACTATATTTCTAGAGTAACGTCTTCTGAATCCAAAGATGGTAAAAGATTTTTCGCTAGCATGCACAGATTTGGAGAAAATCAAGTTTTCATAAGAACTCGTACTTTAGTGAATTCAAACTCCTTTTTCTCTAAATCTGTGCTTGCTAGAAAAAATCTTTTACCATCTTTGGATTCAGAAAACGTTACTCTAGAAATATAGAGCTTGAAAATTGAAGAGCTAAGTCGAAACCTACTGTGGGAGACTGAGACTGAATATTTCATCGCGTATGGATTCAGGAGACCTTACCGCAAAAATGTAGAGCTTAAAATTCGAAGAACGGTTTTGTTGTTTGATTTTTTTTTTAAATACGTAGTTTTGTAATTTTGTACTGAAATAATTGAGAAACTCCAAAATTCACTCTTACATACCATATTTCATCCACCTGACATGATTTGATACATGGAGCAATTGATACGTATGAAAATTCCTAGTGTTTGCTCAATCTGTTTGAAAAATTAGAGAAAAACACAGACATATTTGCGTCTCACGGAAACAGGGAGGGGTCCAGATGGGTGGCATCTTCACCAAAACTTAGAGAAACTATTCCCCTTGAATAAAATTCCAAGTTTTCCCAAATCGGCCGTTCCAGTGCTGAGAACGAGCATTTTCAAGAAACAAGTTCCGTCCCGGGTCTTTACGGGTTAATGACCGTCTATGCGTAATGAGGATCAAGGGTAGATTCTTCAATTACAGCCTTATCAACGTGCACGCACCGACAAACGAAAAAACCGATTACGTAAAGGAGGAGTTCTATGAGCTCCTTAAGAAAATGTATGGAGAGTGCCCACAACACGATATAAAGATCATCATCGGAGATACGAACGCACAAGTCTGACGAGAGGAGTTCTTTCGTCCCGTTATTGGTGGTAGAGTGGAGCCCTACCACCAACGATAACGGCTTGAGGTTAGTGAACTTCGCCGCGGCCAAGGGAATGGCCATATCTAGTACTCATTTTGCACGTCTGAATATTCGGAAGCACACCTGGAGACACCCCAATGAAGAGGCCTGCTTCCAGATCGGCCACATGCTGATCGACGGCCGGCACTTTTCAGACGACATAGTTGTGCGGTTCTTTCGAGGGCCAAACATCGACTCAGATTACTATCTCGTGGTAGGTAAGTTTCGCGCCCGGTTTTCCAATGTATTTTAATCGAGATCGGTGAGGAAGATACGTCTGGACACCCAGAGGTTATCAGAGGAAGGAGTTGCTGCAGAGTATACTCGGAAAATTGATAGACGGATCGGAGAACCAGCTGAACGGAGCTGAACGAGCAGTGGAAGCACATCCATGATGCGGTCAACGAAACTGCGCGAGATGTGAACTGCATGACAATGGGAATCATGCGTAGTGGGTGGTTCGATGCTGAGTGTCTAGAGGTGGCGGAAGAGAAGAACCGGGCCTACGCCAACACGTTAGTAGCAGCTAACCGTGTGACGCGTCAGATGCGAAGAAATACCGGGAGGCATGAGCTGCCGAAAAGAGACTTCGGCGCCGTAAGAAACGTGACGTGAGCACTACGATCGCGTTCTCGCGGAGGCGGAAAATCGCTTCACCAGGTACGACACGAGGAGCTTCTATAGAACGATTAACGGAATCAGGAACCGGACCATGCCAGTACCTGCCATGTGTAATGACAGAGAGAGGATCCTGATTACCGATAAATCGCAGGTGGCCAGGTGTCGGAAGCAACATTTTGAAGTGGTGTTGAACGGTGAGGAAGGTAGGAGAGTCGTCCAGGGGAACAGGATAGTAATTGGGGAGCGAGCGGCTCTGAAGGGACATACACTCGACTGTAGTAATCATCGAGGCATAACCCTTTTTAATTCCGCCTATCAAATTCTCTCCCGTATCCTGTTCCAGCGACTGAGGCCGTTGCAGGAAGCCTTGTTGGAGAATACAAATGCGGTTTTCGAGTGGGACGATCTACAACAGACCACAAATTTACCTTGAGACAGATCCTCGAAAAGTTTCGACAATACAACTTGCAGACACATCATCTGTTTATTGACTTCAAGGCGGCGTACGATACAGTGAAACGCAACGAGCTGTGGCAAATCATGCTTGAACATGGTTTTCCAACAAAACTAATTAAACAGTTACGTGTGACGCTTGACAGATTTCACATCATGCGTCAGGACAGCGGGCGAATTTTCGGACACGCTTGTGACGTTAGATGGTCTGAAGCAAAGTGACGGGCTCTCGAACTAGCTGTTCAACATAGCTTTAGAAAGTGCAATACGAAGGGCAGATGTGCTGAGGAGCGGCACCATCATCACGAGGTCCCACATGCTTCTAGGCTTTGCGAACGTCATTGATATGATTGCAGAGAGCGTGGTAGTTCTGCGGGTGTTGGTCTGCAGTGGAGATAAATGGTGATACTTTCGAAATGGTCGACGAATTTGTTTAAATTGATACTCTCGTGACATGTGACACCGAGATGAGCCACGAGGTGAAGAGGCGGATGAGCGATCGGGAAAGATAATATTTAGCAGAAAACCGGATAGAGGCCCACGACTTCGAGGCAGACCTCGCACGCGGTAGATGTGTGCTGTCGACGAAGATGCCAGAGCAGCGGGTGTAAGGGGAGACTTTGGAGCAGCCCAAGACCTAGTGAAGATTGGACTCGAAAAAAATGAGACAAACAAAAATGATCACCAAAAATTCAATTTAAATCGAATTCTTCTCAAAATTTCAGGGATTAAAAACAATATATTAGCTATGCTTTGGCTCAATTTATTTATTGAATTCCCTCCCCCAAGCTACTGATGGGGGCTACTGATGAGATCATGGCCGAGGCTTTGCCTATCTTCCTTACACAATATCTCCCAGTTTTTCTTCAATGCTTCATCGTTTTTGAATGTTTTTCCGCTTTCCTTCTTCTTCATTATCACCCAAAACTTTTCTATCGGACGAAGTTCTGGTGAGCTTAGCGGGTTCGCCTCCTCCGGGACCACATTAACACTCTTTGCTTCGTACCAATACATTACAGGCTTGGCGTAATGGCACGAAGCGAGATCCGGCCAGAACAACGTGGGACCACGGTGTGAGCGTAGGAAGAGCAGCAAGCACTTCTGCAAGCAGAGCCTGACAAAGTCATTTTCAATTGACAATTATTAAGTTATAGTGACGCTTTGACCCGTCGCTTTCAATTGAAAAGCTTTTGTATCATTTTCGAGCACTTCGTGAGTCACATGACACCCAATCGAAAGCTCTTGCTATGATTCTGACAACTGAAGGGCTTGAAATTGATACAAACGCTTTTCAATTGAAAGCGGATATTATCACCATCACTCTCACATGACGATTCTCAATTGAAAATAAAAATGAGCGCTGACGGAGACAGAAGGCTTCCATACAGTACTTGACGCACATATATAGGAAAGAGGGAGGAAATATTGATCGGAACTTGCGTAACGTATTTATTGGATGCCATTGCCGTTCTTACTACGGCTTGCGGTATTAAAAAACTACCATCAAACGACGCGATGCGGTGCCAATTTCAATTGAAACGCTGAAGAAAAGGAAAGAGTCTTTCTCTCCGTCGATTGAAATAGTCATTAGTTTCATTTGAAATAATCCGAAAGAAGAAAGAGAGAAAGTAGTGATTCGTTGACAGTAGCCGAAAGGAATCAAATGAAAATGAAACCGTTTGAATCGAAATGACAGCGCGAGTATATCAGTTTCATTGTTTGGTTTAGAAAATGTAGAGCAATGTCTGCAAAATATCAAAAAATTGGTCGCAGTGACGAAAATACCCAACACGGAAAAAAAAATTGAAAATGCTGTAGCTTTGCCAAATGTTTTTCGATTTTAATAATTCGAACACCATTGAACTGGAAAACTTTTGAAGTTTCATTTTCTGACCTCAGATCTGGCCTAGGTCACCGGATGTAGGAAATATTCCTGAGTTCCGGTAGGCATGTCAAACCTGCTAATTTTTGGATGGATTTGGTAATGGGTTACCTGATAAAAATGCTTATTTGCATCATTGGCAAAAATGACAAAATCATTTCTGAAGCGAATGGTTCATCAAGATCCGGAATCGGCCAAGAACTCATCGAGAAATGGCTATTTTTCACCCGGAAGTCCTCAGAGGTAGGGTTTGCAATCCCGGGAACGATTTCCCGGGAAATAGCTTTTCTCGGGATTCCCGGATCCCGGGAACAGAAATATTGATTCCCGGGATCCCGGGACTCCCGAGTTCCGCGAAAAATTTTGTAAGATTTACTATAGTTTCTTATGCAATAGTGCAATAAAATTAAATACGTCAAACTGGTGCGACCTGAAATAAATCATTTAATAAAACTCAATGTCAGTATAGTATTTTAGCGTAAAAATCATCTCTGCATGTTAATTATTAGGCATTCATATGCTCTAAGACTGAGTATTCAATCGTTTTCTTCCGGTTTGTGGATCGAATAACGAAATAAGGTAGTTAGTTAACCAAAATTCTTTCTTGGAATCTTACGCTCTAATCAACGGTTATATAAACTCCAAAAGGGTTTGAAATGTTGTTCTGTCAATTTGAGACTAGATTTGAGACGCAGTTTACTTTAAAAAATCACAATGACATAGCAACCATATTTAATAAAAAATAGCGATTAGGTTTGCTACCGCTCAAGTAAATCGTAAAGGTTTACTGTAGTGTAAAAAATATTTTGCCCGAAAATTCCGTACCAAATATAGCAAATATTTTCCTCGTTTCACTCAGTTTTCCCTTCAACAAACTGAAAGAATCGGACACCTATTTTCAATTATATGTAGCAAGAGCTGTAATCGGTGATTTGGAAGTATTCTAGATTCAGCAGTCTTGAGCAAAGTTTTACAGAAGAAATATAAATAACATTTTTGAGCTTAAAGGAAAATAGCCAGCAGATCTGAAGCGATTGTTTGACGACATGAAGACCCTTAATCCTCCTCTCCTGCAAATATATGCTACAAAAATCGATCACGAATTTCTGATGCTATTCAATTCATATTCAAGTGTTTTGTATCTTATTTGTTTTTTGTACTTCATGCGAATTTAGAATGAAATTGTAAACAATTTTTTGTTGCCTTTTACTGATAAACTTAATTTAAAATCTCATTTTTGTAAAAAACAAATTTACTTCCCGGTTACCGGGAATTCCCGGGAAATGAGAATTTTCATTCCCGTTTCCCGGGAAATCGATTCCCGGGAATATTGCAAACCCTACTCAGAGGAACCTTTAGTAGGGGACATTTACGTTTTTGCACCAAATGTAGCGTGTGACACCTCTATCTTCAGGATTTTTCATCACGAATCTTTCAAGAGACATATTATTGAATATAGGCTTTACTGGCCACTTCCGGAACGACCTGGATACCCCGATGGAACTCGTTGTGAGGAAATTTACATTTCTGCATCAAAATATAGTATGCGACACCTCTATCTTCAGGATTTTTCATTCGGAATAATCCAAAAGACATATTTCTGAATACAGACTGCGTTGGCCACTACCGGAACAATCTAAATGCCCCGGAGGAACCCGGAAAAGGGACATTTACATTTTTACATCAAATATAGCGTGCGACACCTCTATCTTCAGGATTTTTTATCGGGCATCTTCCATGGGATATTTTTCTGAATATAGGTTGTATTGGCCACTTTCGTAACAACCTGGATGCCCCGGATGAACCCGTAGTGGGAGAATTTACCTTTCTGCATCAAATTCCTTTTATTCAAAAATGCAATTGCCCGAACTCCCAGTTCCTCCAAGGCATCCGGATCGCTCCGGCAATGACCAATGCAACCTATATACAGTAAAATGTCTTTCGGAAGATGCCCGATAAAAATCATGGAGGCTATATTCGATGCAGAAATGTAAATTCTCCCACTACGGGTTCAGCCGGGGCATCAGGATCGTTCCGTTTGGGGCCAACGATGTCTGTATTCAAAAATATGTCTTTTGGATGATTCCTGATGAGAAATCCTGAAGATAGAGGTGTCGCACGCTATATTTTGATGCGGAAAAGTAAATTTCTCCCACGGGTATCTTCGGGGCATCCAGGTGATCCCGGAAGTGGCCAATACAGCCTATTATGATATACGTCTTTTGAAAGATTCGTGATAAAAAATCCTGAAGATAGAGGCCGATTCCGGATCTTGATGAACCATTCGCTCCAGAAATGATTTTGTCATCTTTGCCAATGATGCAAATAAGCATTTTTATCAGGTAACCCATTAATAAACCCATCCAAAAATTAGCATATTTGACATGCCTACCGGAGCTCAGGAATATTTCCTACATCCGGTGACCTAGGCCAGAGATAAGGTCAGAAAATAAAACTTCAAAAGTTTTCCAGTTTAATGGTGTTCGAATTATTAAAATCGAATAACATTTGGCAAAGCTACAGCATTTCCAATTTCATAAAAATTTTGCCTACTTATTTTGACTCTCCCCTGTATATTACTTCCGTGAAAACTCGAAGAATTCACTGATTATAGACTCAATAACTCAAAACTTTCCACGACTACAGGCTTTTCAGACAACGCCAAAACATCATGTTTCCAAATAACCCGAGCAATATGAGAATAAAAGTGTAATGCTTTAGGCTCAATAAAATAAATAATATCAGGATCATTCGAATGTGTGAATATACTCCACGCTACCGCCCAGAAACCTAAAATATTAATTTTCTGAGTGCACCCACATAGACGTTGCTGAAATACAAAATGATAAAAATCGAAATTTGCATATAATTACATCATTTCCCACAATAAATACCACCTATAATGTAACACTGGACACAAAACAGAATGCATTTCTCGGCTCATTTTGTCACGTTACCACAAGACAGGCCCTGTCACAGTAAGCCCATTAAATCGAGCATAAATTAACTTTTACTGTCCCAATCGAAACAATAATCCTCGAAATTGGGTGCCGCACGGCGCGTGCCCCTCCGGTAATTACTTTCTATCAAATTATTCCGCAGTTCACGATGCAGACGGTGAAGAATACCGCCAGACACCCCCGATGAGTACGAAGGAGGAGGTACATCCGCGGTTGCATCGTTGCAATCCATAAACTACCTGGCAAACGGTGAAATTTCGAGAGTGATCCGCACCATTTCAGATCCTGTTCGTTTGAATTATCAATCCGCCAGACGTATCAACAACTGTGGAAACTAGGTCTTCAATTGAACAACCAAGAACTTGCCGCCGTCGCCGTGTGGTTTCACCTAGTGATCCATATTTTTTCCGCATCCACAGTCATGCTCACCGAACCGGTTAAATGATGATCACAACCTTGCCATTTAATACAAACCATTATGCGTTGCTGGCCGTCAGTGGGCTGCTGCAGCGGAGAAACTGCATCCGAACGCCGGGAGAGAATGCAACCTCGATTGTAGCCACCAGCTTCAGTTCAGTTTATCAGTGTCAATTCCGTACCAACACTTGTCATCGCTGCTAGCTTTTCCACTCGGTCAACATGTTTTTCATTGGAAACCAACCAGACGAATGGGTTTATGTTTTCACCCAGCTCTCGAAGGTATGTGAGCACCTTTTCTTATTGTTTGAAAGAAATTAACCATCTGATCGATTTTTCGCAAATGGAAAACCAATCTCGATGGTATGGTTAACTATCAATATTAATATCGATGATACGGCAAATAAACAATATCTACAAACGACTTTGCGGTTTATATGCCGTTACAAGTCAACTACTGCAAGCAAGTTTTGGATTGTGAGCACTGATTTAACTGATTACTTTAGAAAATTGCTCAAATTGGAATTGCTAAAGTTTGTTTGCTTATCATTCGTACGAATTTAAACCTATTTGTCAAGGAAAGGGAAATAACTCTTACAACTAACTTAATTGCTATCTTATTGACTGATGGGATGTAAAGGTATACCAGTTTGTATATACTATTTGAGAAAGATGCGTCTTCTGAACAAAACATAAGTTTTTCAAACCGTTTATCACTGTTTTTCGATTTTCAAATAATAAAAAACTAATCGAAACCCATTAAATGACAGTTCGTCCATATACCAACTGTCATCCAATCAATTCCGAGCAATTTTTATTCTTTCAACATTCACGCTTTGCTCAGAAAATTTCACATTTTCAGCTGATACTTAAAGATTATAAAACCGTGTAAAGCTTTACAACCCAATTGAGGAAGCGAGAATTTCTGTCGATAATTGGTAATGATTTCAAATTCGTTTCCAGGTTTTTATTTTAAATCTTTTGAAGCATTTAATTTCTGGTTAAACAACAGCTTGATCAGATCACTACAGCATGAAGTATTGCTAATCTGAAATTGGGCTGTAAATCAAAAGCTCGATCCTCAAACAAAGTTTTAAATTTTTCTTAACAAGAGATAATTATTCAATGCACTTTGCTTGAACGCATTATGTACTCTTTGGAAAAAACAAGGGGGGACAACATAATGACAAAATGATGACATTGATGACAAAATCGTCAAAACAATAAAAAAACAGCAACAAAATAGTAACAAAACAAAGAGAATAATTAGAGGTAAACCAGTATCAGAACAAACACAAAAAAACTGACCAAAATAAAGCACATTTTCTCGCCTGTTGAACAAGGATCACGTTAGAAGATCTTTTTATTTAACATTGAACAATTTGAAAATCTTGATTACATAGGGATTCCATCCGTCCTAATTTAGCAGGACGTGTCCTGATTTTGAGACCCATTTGGAGCGTCCTGATTTATTTTTTCATATTTTGGCATTTGTCCTGATTTTTCTGAATAATGCCGGATATTCAGAAAAGTAGCAAATTGTTCAGTATTTTCATCTTGATTCCGGGAAGAAACGAACTTATTTCGAAAATTTTTTTTCTGAGGTTGAATCTTGACGAGAGAAATTGTCTAGTCGTTGAAACCGTTAAACGTTTTTTGACAATTGTTAAGTTTATTTCAAATAATTTACTAGTGTTGCATTTTTTAAATCTTTCAGGTATATTGATACCTCAAAAAATAAAAATAGCTAAATCGAATTTTTGCTGGAAAAAAGTTGTCCTGATTTTTAACTTCGACCAAATGGTAACCCTATGTTTACATGGAATGTGATAACAAAGGAGTATTTACATGATATTTCCTATGATGCCTGATCATCAATCGTGTATCAAAATTGAATAAAAATAAATAGCACACTATAATACATTCCTTACTCTAAAACTCACTGCAATTTCCCTCTTTATCCACCACCATGCTCCGATACGACCCCCTCCTAGTTATAGCCCGCATTGAAGTACACCGTTTGCTTCTCCTCCTGCTCCTGGGCGTGCTGTTTCGCCAGATACATGACAGCTGCTGCCAGGGCGGCGTGATTTACGAAGGTGGTGAAAAAGGTGGCGAATTTTAGCGCAGGAAGCATCATCGGCATCACGCTGGCCAGCAGCATCGAGGGCAGCAGCACCACCGGCACCCCAAATCTGATTAGATGCTTCACGAGCTTTTTGTTTCCTCGCTTATCCTTATCCTTTTCGCGATCACCGTCACGGCCGCGTCCTTCCTCGGACGAGAATTGCTTCTTGATCGAGAACTCCAGCATGTCTCCCTGGCTGGGACTAATCTGCAGTCGAAATCCTGGCATGAATGTGATGTCGATCTGGCGTTCATTAAACAGCAACGCTAGGCCCCGATTGATTCGACGGTCCACCTCGGTTGAGTTCAAGCGCAAAAGTCGATCCTCGAACAATTTATTGTCTGGCCGTGTATATGATGGCAGCAGTATTTGCTGAATATCATGCGTAATATTTCCACTCGTTTCGAAATTGTTATCCTTTGATTCCATATTCTGGAGCACAAACAATTTACTGCAATCCATGAGTGACACCTTTGTCATGCAGTCTAGCACACGTAGCGGTAGGGATTTATCGTACGATAGTTCGGAATGTACCGACTCTTCTTCCGGGGCAACTGTAGTAGGAGTCAGGGTGGTCATTTCAATTTCGCTTTCATTCATCGTGGTTGATTCCAGTTGCTTTTTAAAGCTCTGATGGTGTTGATCGTGACCTCGTTCACTACCGTGATTGAGATGGGAGAACAGAAATCGACTACTCGAACCACTGATTCTACTGTGAAATGTTTTTCGCAGCTCACTCCAGGATGGCGCCACCAGCAGCAGCAGAGGCAGAAGTAATCGAGTTTGCGCCATTTTTTACTCTCTCCTCAGTAGTCGGTAATGTAGAGGCCGTAACGCGACCAAATCTTGCTGGATGACCGTGCGAAAGTGGATTACAGTGTTTTTTTGCACTCACGGTCGTACTGTTGGAAAGCTCTTGCTTTCAGCGACGTTAATTTAAGACTGACTGGAGCTTCAAGATGCAACTATCGGTGGCTGCAGTTTGCAATTCCGGTCTCGCAGGGGAATGTGTCTGTCCAGAGATCGTGCGTTTAGGATAGCTGGGCCGGTTGCTGCCACTCGGATGGCCTGTTCTACTAGATGGAGGGAAAAGTGGGAAATCGAGTGATTTTGCTTTTGCTGCTATTTTATTGCGAGCAGATTGATATGTTTTCTCTATTTTCCGATGCGCCGGTTTGCGGTCCCTCGCAGGTGTAATGATAATTGATAAAAAGGAAAGTTGGAACTGGATTAATCGACAGCTGGAAATTCAATTATATTCCACCAGTTTACGTGAGAACGTTTTTCGCTATTGAGGATGTAATGAAGGAAATAATAATGAGAATTCAATTGTTTGTTGCTGCTAAGGACGGAGATAATCGTGAAAATCATTTCCACTAGCTTTGCGATCCAAGGCCAACAACAACAAGACCCATTTCGCACCATTATTATTATTTCACGTGTAATACAAACTCAAGTATCTTAAAATTTACTTCATTTCATTTCGTACTTAAGTGATGAGATATTTTATACATGTCTACGTATATATTGTCTTAAATCCCAAAAAGACCTTTTTGTTCAAAAATGTAAGTTACGATTTTTTAAAAGTGGGTAAGGGGGTTTGTGGTAATATTCTTGTTATAATTTATAATCTTCTGATAGAAGAGACTTTCGAAAAACATTGTTTATAAAAAAAATTGATTGACGGAGTCATAGCTCATAGCGTCATAGCGTCATAGCTCATAGCGTTTTCCTGAACCTGTTATTTTTCTTGAGTGGCTTGCAGAGATTACGATGGAAGTCCAGGAAGTCAATAACATTTATAAAACCCTATGAGTTTCATTAGTAATGGGGTTTTCGAATTTTCAAAACTGAAAACTAGTGTTGGATTTTTTTGCTTCGTCAAAATTTATGCAAAAAACAATATGAAGCATTTTTTGCATAGCTTCACAGCAACGAATTGAAAAACGATAAAGACATTCCGATTACATAGTTAAGAGGTTGTTTATAAGACACGAGCGCGAGGTTAACTTAGAATTACAACTGTCTGTCTTATGTTAAAATATTTCTTGCAATAGGTTCAATTGTAATTAATCAATTTGTTGGTGTGAGGCAATAAATTTCAGTTAGAATTCTGCTTCTACCCCTTTTTCTATTAAATGATTGGACAACCTTGAGGAGAAGCGTTGTTTAATTATCTTAAAGTTATTCGAAAATTATGTTGATGGTTGTTGATTCACAGCTGTAAGTAGAATACCACTTCACCGTCAAAACAAAACAGTGCAGGCGGAATTGAATCCTGCTCTATAAAAACACTATGTCGAATTTAAAATTTAAATTAGAGTCAAAAACACATTTTTACTACTTCGATTGAAAATTGGTGGTCGTCCTTGAAAGGTCGGTTGGTTTAAGTTTTCCTAATGCTGAGAACAATTTTTTAATAAGCTGGAAATCGTGCTTTTTACCTCGTTGATTATCAAACTAGTTCAAATTATATAAATTAGAAATCCGTAACTGGGCCATTTAGAAATATGTAACACAAAATAAACCACCAGTTTCATACAACGACACAACTCGGGAAAATCATTTGATAAATAAATTAAAAGAAATGCTGCCAGAAATAACAAGAAACGAGAATCATCCTGCGTCATACGCAAAAGGTAATATACAATGAGCACAAAATTAACTGACTTGCCGGGTGCCACTATTGTGGCAACACCAATGGCACTTCTTAGAGCCCCGAAATCATTTATGTGAAGTTTCAAAACAGCGTGGGTGGAACTGAACTCGGCTGGGAAACAGGATATGGTTTTGAATATTTATTTTTCTGCCACTCGTTGAGAGCAAACGAGCCATATCTGGACAAAATCTGTACCATGTCCGGACATGTTCGGCAGTGCTACAGACTAGCTCAATATTGGTGGCGACGATTTTTCAGCGTGTGAGTCTATCAGTCAATTGTAAAAATTGTCGCCCGATGTCACTTAGAAGAAACGAATTCTGCGCTTTGCTAAGATAATTTATATCCTCTCAGAAATAGAATTTACGATAGCTTATTAACAAACCGATAACTCACTTTTCACTGATAGAAGCAGAGCCGGATTTATGGGGGGGCCCAGGGGGCCCGGGCCCCGGGCCCCCACATTTTTGGGGCCCCCAAAAATTGATAAAAAGATTTTTTCTCTTTAAAAAATGAGATTTAATCAAAAGTTCGATTTACAGTAAGAAAATTTGATCAGACCATTTCAATCTGACACTTTCTTTCAGTGTTATTTTTTCGCTAGCGCCAATATCACAACTACATCCATAAGAGCTCACCTTGGATCAGGGTTGCCACATTTATTTCTGTATTTTTGCTGTATCTGTATCCAGCAAACTAAAAATGTTGCATGAAAATCTTCTTCCTTAAAGAATATATTGAAACAAATCACCATTTTTTGCTTTGGCCTAATTTTTTATTGGTTCCAAACTTATAATTAGGCGAGTTAATCAAATGTAGTAACTGAACACGAAAATGCTTATTTATCTTTACGTGATGTTCATGCATGTTTTTGTTAATTTAATTCTAGTAGCTCCTGCTTGGTTAGCAACGTAGCTTTTAGCTTTTAAAATTGAGCTCTTAAGCTTAGGGGCCATGAGATTTCTGGCTTTAGACTTGCTGCAATTATATATTGAAAATATGCGTTCTTCAAAAGCCGAAGAATGTGGAATTATTGAAAAACGGAAACATGAATTTACCATTGGCATTGTGGCGTCCAACTACTCAGACCAAGTTAAATCATCTGTTTCATCGAATCTTCCGGTCAAAAAGTTTGTTCTTAGCGAGTAAAACTCGTTATTCATGTCTTGTCGATCAGTTACTGTTACGAATTTTGGAAATCAAATCATTTAAATTTTCCAATTTCACGAATGTTTAGAATTGAATAAAGCTACCGTTTTTACAACAGAATCGATAAAATCGAACAGCTTTGCAATTTGTTTCACAAATTTTAAATAGAAATCCCGTTAAATATTTCGAAACGTTATTTTCCGCCTTCGTCCAAGCCTCATCCCTCTTCTTCTGCAACAATACTAACATAAACAGCATCAGGTTTTTTCACAAAAGTTTGAAAGTCGTTGAACTGAATTTAACCTTCCAAAAAATTGATTTCATTTCGAATAGCAAAAGATTCTGTAAAATCTGTATTTTTGACAATATTCTGTAATACAGATTCTGTATAGCTTTTTTAGTTCAAAAATCTGTAAAATACAGAAAAATCTGTATATGTGGCATCCCTGCCTTGGATTCTCTTGGAATGACACACAATAACACACCATTTGAATCGAACCAGCGCGCATGGGAGATGAAGCAGAGAAAGAAAATAACCCACAAGTTTTTTTAAGGCATTGCTTTTGCTAACTTGTCCGAATCAGGAACACCAGATGTGCTTTGCAAAATGCAGATTTTCTGAGTTCGTGTGCAGATTTTATTGACCTGCAGATGTGTGTAGTTTTTTCCTAGTTTCTGTAGATTATTGTCAGAGTCGTCTTATATTTGCGCAGTCTTTCTCAAATTGTGTGCAAATTTTTGCCTGTGGATCGCAATTTTTTCAAATTAGGTTTTTTTTTCAGGTGTCAAGAAAAAAAAAATCGAAGATGAAACTAATTAAAAATAGGTTGCGTACGACTGTGGAGAATGAAAGGCAGTCTTAGCATTATTAAGTTTCGAGTACGAGTATACTGAAGGAGTTGAATGTTGATTATTTAATTAATAAGTTTTCTGCAAAACAACACGAAAGAAAAAAAAATAACAAATTTTTGATAACTTTTCAATAGCAAATAAATATTTTTAACTTGTACGATAAAAAAAAGGTTTTGTTTTATTTCGGGGCCCCCACTATAACTGGGCCCCGGGCCCCCACAATCGTAAATCCGGCCCTGGATTGAAGTAAAGTGTGAATGCAAGAGATAAGAATTATGAGACGATAATCATCGGAAGTGAGAAAGGATTGCAATTTTCTGAACAATTTATTACCGCTAAAATGAATAAATGAAAAATAAAAAAAATGAATAAAAAAAATGAAAAATTAATAAAATAAACTTTCCATCGTTTTACAAAATTTGGTTTGCTATTGACACAAAATTACACAATGGACATTTTTTCGAACTAAATTTCTATTTTTAACAACGCCCGTTAACACGCAAGTTCATTAAGCAGACAGTATATGAAGTAGAGAGAACGAAAATTAAGCGAACTGTAAATAAGATACAGATTTGGAAAAATATACCGCATCCCGACGGGACATGAACCCGCAATCTCCCTGTCTCCAGCATGGTGTTTTCACCAATCAAACTACGGGGGACGGTGGTACTGTTCCACAATCTATATCGTATCACATTCCGCTGCCGACTTATTCTATTGCTCATCCCTAACTACACCCCACTGCTGTGCAAGCGTCATTTATAGACTGAAAGGAATGTCTCATCACACACAGAAGAGTTAGCTGATGCTGATAACTCTTATATACCTGTGTGATCGAGACCAAAGTCAGTCCCGTCGGGATGCGGTATATTTTTCCAAATCTGTATCATATTTCCAGTTCGCTTAATTTTCGTTCTCTCTACTTCATATACTGTCTGCTTAATGAAAATGGACATTTTGTTCATCGTTTGTTTTTTTTTTCATCGAAGCTTTGTTCATTGATGTATGATGTCCGATGTCGTGAATATTGAAATAATAGGTAAAGTTTTACACACATTTTGGGAAAATTTGCGTAAAAAGAAAGAGACTCGAAAAAAACTGCAAGCTTTACAAAAAGAAACAACAAATATTTACAAATAGAAAAAAACTTAATAGAGACTTAAAAAATCTGCATTTTACAGACTGTAAGTGTGATGTCCTGGTTTTCACGGTCTTTTAGTTGTTTCTTTTCCTCTTCAAGGTTCCGGTTTGCGGTACAATTTTATGGATATCGTGACACTCTGACTCACGAGGTCATTCAATCCAAAAAAAATCGTTACACCGCTCATACGGATTGGAAAACGTCTGTTCACACTTATTTCTCATAAAATGAACTGACATCACTTTTTCTTATGTTTATCTGCGGCTTCATGGTTATCTGAATCGCACGATAGCAACCATCAAACTATCAAACCATCAAACCATCAAACAAATTAATTATTTTGCGCTCCATCCTGCAATGATATTTCAAATCAAAAGATTATAAGTGAGAAATTTGATTCAGAATAATTATCAGTGGCTGTTCAATTGCTTAACATTTCAGGTTTGTATAAGTTTTGTTTCTATTCAACTTTAAAATACTGAAAAATTTACAAAAAAGCGAAGACCGCCTAGAGGCGGCATTGGGCACTGCCAACAAGAAAATTTTTCGCTGATGCCAAGTTATGTTTTTTTGATCTGTTTCTTGTTCAGTCATGAAACGGCGACAGGAATCGAAGCTTTGATGATGCAGGAGCTTGACAATGAAACGAATCTGGACTGTGGACATTTTAGATGATTTGATAGTGACGATGGTTACAAAGGACTTAATTATCTTACACATGCGACGCGCATTTCGCCAACCGCCCCAAAAAAGGTAAACAAAAAGCTTGGCCATCGCGTTCTACATTTTCAAAGTCATAAATTTCAAAGAAATCATCAACAAGACAAAAAACTTGAACTGCAACTGAAGTCTTTCATCTTTTTAAACACGGGGTAAGGGATCCCTTACATGAAAAGTTCAAAGAGCTGGACACTTCATTTAAATACTTCAACTATTTAGATGAATCTATACGCTTTCCAGAAAGATATAGGAACAACTTTGTGAAAAATTTACAAATTTGTAGGAATTTTGTATTTTATGTCTGTTAATAGTTATTCTAGTGTTCGTTAAAATGGGATTGAGTATGCATTAATAGCAATCAAAGAAACCATGCCGAGATATCGTTTCGAGCAAATAATATATAAATCTTCACTTTACCGACGACAGTGCAGTTCCTCGTGAAGGACCTTCTGGATACGATAAGCTATATAAAATTCGACCAATTATTAAATATGTCAACCAAACCTTCCAGTCAGTTCCAATGGAGTAGCACTTTGCGTCGATTAGCAGTTGTGCTCCACCAGAATGAAACTTTTTCAGAAACAATATATGCCAGACAAACCAATGAACGGGGCATCTAATTATTTGTCCTGTGTGACGCACATGGCCATTTTTGTTTCACCTTGTGGAAGGATTGCTTTTTCGATTTCCATCATCGCTAGCTGCATAACAATTTAGTTAACATAAAATGAGCTCGAAAAAAAATCCGTTTTGAAATAATGTTCCTTTGATTTTTTTTAAGCGGGAGATATTTTTTCAAATAAGTAACTATTTTTCAAAACAGAAGTTTTCTTGTTATCAGACATGTGTTACGGATCACAAAACAAAGCGGCTAGAATTTTTTCAAGCGAAAAAAAAATTTGGGCATCAGAGGCTTAATATTCAGTGAAAAATGGGTAGAAATTAATTTGTTTAGCAAAAGCTTTTAACCGACACAATGGCACCTTGGGCACGTGTACATATCGGTAAAATTAAATGGACAATACAACAAAATTGGGCTCCATCGCATGGAGCGAAAAAAGCAATGGAACTCTGTAGTAGACTTTTCCCGAGATATTTAACTAAAGATGAATGGCCTTCTAACTCTCCTGATTTAAATCCAATGGAATATTCCGTTTGGTCTATTCTTGAATCCAGAGCCTGTACTAAACCACACAAATCATTGGATCATTTGGTGGCTAGTCTAAACAAAGTCTGGAATGCCAAATAGAAGAGAGTAATGTCACAAAAGGTGGGGAGTCAAATTGATGCAGACTATCTTTCTAGGGTTATTGTTACATTATAAAAAATAAGTATAAAAACATTGAGATTCAAAGAGGTTTGTATCACAGATTACAAAACCTATTGTTCTAATAGTTGTGTATTTAATTTTATAAATAATAATCTTCGTTCGAAGTAGGTTACTTAAAAGTGAAGCTTGGTTAGCAGGAAAAAACTACTCGAATATCAAAGACACATCAAACCATTTCCACTTAATTGCATAAATGAAGGCGTAACTCACTGAAAGATTGCCCTTAGCTTACCATATTCATCAATGCAATCGCTTTTTCATACGAAAGAAAAAAATGAAAAAAGTAGTTATACATTTTGAGTATCTTTTTAAATTTAACCTACTATCCAACATATTTCATCTCAATTTTCAAACATTTGATGGAATTTGAAAGATGTCTTGTCTGGAAACTATGGAATTTTTGTTGAATTATTATGCTATGACACACTGTTCATAAATTTGTTTTTCTGTTTATTTTTTAATTCTCGTGATTTGACGATGTGTTTTACAATTTCAGAAATGTTTTTAGCATATTTTTAGATTCTGTGTTTTTTAAACAATAAACAATAAACTATAAAATCGTATTGTGATTCTTCAAGCTTTTAATTCTTTTTATTTATGAATTATTTTTAAATTTTTCTCGTCCATATATCTGATAAACACCTTTCTCAGATATATGGACGAGAAAAATATAAAAATAAGTACGCGCAGCAGCTGGAAGCAGCATTACCAACGGAAGAGCAGCTTGGCGCAGCTACTCTTGAAGATGGCTAAAGGGACATTCGATCAGCCATAGGTAGTACTGATGTAGCGGCGCTTGGTACCATGGCTCCGAACAGGAGAAACGATCAAGTGGAAGACGACCTGCGGGGCCTCCGCAGACGACATGGCTGGCGAGCTGCAGCCATGGACCGAGTTGAATGGAGACGACTTCTTCGAACAGCAAGGGACACCTCGGCCTCGAGCTGACTGGTAAGGTAAGTAAACCTTTCTAGAGTTACAGAAGAATGCAGCACGAGCGAGAATGCTGCAAAACAAAACGAGGGCGAACGGGGAGCGCTACCGACGCACACGGCACAGGCAAAACTCAGTCATACGAAAGAAGAAGCGCTAGGAGGAAGATCGAGATCGTGAGGCGATGGAGGAACTGTACCGTGCGAAAGACTCACGAAAGTTCTACGAGAAGCTGAACTGTTCCCGCAAAGGCTATGTGCCACAAGCCGACATGTGCAGGGACCTGGGCGGCAACCTTCTCACGAAGAAATGTGAGGTGATTGACAGGTGGAAGCAGTACCACAATGAGCACCCTAATGGCGATGTAGCAGAGGACGACGACGGAGTGGTAGTAGATCTCGGTGTACGCGCAGATGACGACAGAATCCCAGCCCCTGACCTCCAGGAGGTTAGAGAGAAGATCGGCCGGCTGAAAAACAATAAAGCCGCTAGAGCTGACCAACTCCCCAGCGAGTTGTTAAAACACGGTGGTGAATCACTGGCTAATGCGCTACACTGGGTTATTACCAAGGTTTGGGAGGAGGAGGTAGTACCGGAGGAGTTGCTGAACGCCGCCTACAAGGTACTCTCTCAAATTCTGTGCCGTCGACTATCACCGTTTGCAAGGGAATTCGTGGGGCAATACCAAGCGAGATTTATGGGTGCCCGCGCTACCACGGACCAAATATTCGCGGTACGGCAGGTCCAACAAGGTGCCGTGAGTATAATGTGCCCACACATCACTTGTTCATTGATTTTTAATCGGCATGCGACACAATCGTTCGAGACCAGCTATGGCAGATTATGCACGATAACGGCTTTCCGGATAAACTGACACGGTTGGTCAAGTCGACGATGGATCGGGTGATGTGCGTAGTTCGAGTTTCGGGGACACTCTCGAGTCCCTTCGAATCTCGAAGAGGGTTACGGCAAGGTGATGGATTATCGTGCTTGCTATTCAACATCGCTTTGGAAGGTGTGATACGTAGGGCTGGTATCGACACGAGTGGCACGATTTTTAGAATGCACGAACCCTTGAAAAGATGACGGAGACGTACATCAGACTGAAGGCTGAAGTCGGACGAATTGGACTGGCCATAAACGCATCGAAAACCAAGTACATGAGAGGAAGAGATTCCAGAGAAGACAGTGTCAACCTCCCGCCACGAATTCATATTAGCGGTGATAAAATCGAGGTGGTAGACGAGTTCGTGTACGTGGGCTCACTGGTGACTGCTGACAACGACACCAGCAGAGAAATTCGTCGACGCCTTATGGCAGGAAATCGTGCCTACTTTGGACTCCGGAGGACGCTCCGCTCGAATAAAATCCGCCGCCGCACGAAGTTAACCATCTACAAAACACTGATCAGACCGTCTACGGTCACGGAACCTGGACCAACGCGCCCTTGGGGTTTTCGAACGAAAGGTGTTGCGTACCATCTGTGGTGGAGTGCAGATGGTGGATGAAGATGGATCAGGCCGGAGGCGGATGAACCACGAGTTGCATCAGCTGCTGGGAGAACCACTCATCGTTCAAACGGCGAAAATCGGGAAACTACGGTGGGCTGGGCATGTCGTTAGGATGTCGGACGACAACCCGGTGAAAATGGTTCTTGATAACAACCCGACTGGAACAAGGGGGCGCGCAGCGAGCAAGGTGGCTCGATCAAGTGGAAGACGACCTGCGGGGCCTCCGCAGACGACATGGCTGGCGAGCTGCAGCCATGGACCGAGTTGAATGGAGACGACTTCTTCGAACAGCAAGGGACACTTCGTTAAGGTAAGTAAACCTTTCTAGAGTTACTTTAATTTTTTGTTTTAATACTACATTTTGAGCTTAGTGAAGCGGGCAATGTAAGTAACTTTACGAGGATACAAAAAATTACCGAGAGCAGAAGGTGTGAGTTAGACTTAGAAAAAATTGTCCTCATCCAGACAGGAATCGAATCCGCAATCTCCGATGTCTCTGGCATGGTATTTTCACCAGTTAAACTACTGGAAAAGCGATTTCACCTACGACCAATATTGTATCCTAGCACGACTCGATCAACCACGTCAAACGCGTTTGATGGGGGACCGCCAACAACTGAGCGTCTCGATTGCACACGTCATGCCGTAGATATAGTAAATTACTACTCTCGACGTGTGAAAGTTTCTCAGTTAGGAAAAATAACTCCTAAAAGGTAGTTTGTGTGGTAAGACCCAGTAGACTGGATGAGGACAATTTTTCCTAAGTCTAAGTCATACCTTCTGCAATAGTTATTGATGAGTTATTATTTAGTTATGATCTCCTGCCCGGGTTGTTTACTTTCAATGTGCTCTTACCACTACCTCTTACCATTACCAACTAAAGTGTTACTCTCAGGGCCGGATTTAGGATTGTGGGTGCCCGGGGGCAAATATCTTGTGGAGGCCCTCTTTTCTGTTATCGAAATTTTAATGAAGGAATATGTCACACAGAAATATTAATTAGAGGAAGGTTATTGTGTTAGTTCTGTTGAAATTTCAGTTATTGTAAAGTATTACGATTTTTTTTTTGATTTCTACTCTTGTGTGTTTAGTCATGAGACATGAGAAGTGAACTTTTGTGGGAGTCCCAAAGTGTGGGGTCCGGGGGCCTAGATCCGGCTATGGTTACTCTGATATGTTGGGTTAGCTCAGAATTTCATTTGCCGTGAAACACGTTTTTAATAAAATGAACTCTCCATGAATAAACATTTGTTGATGCTTGTGATATTCACATTTGTTGATGCTTGTGATATTCACATTTGTTAATGCTTGTGATATTCACCTAAAACATTAAACCAATATAATATGATTGTAAATATCCTCTTGTATCTAATTTATTATCTAATCTACATTATCCAACCGAGTGCGCGTTTTCTGTTGTGCAGCTTTTTGCCCTAGGCAAAAACAACACAGCCGCCAAATAAATACAACTTCATTTGATCTACGGTTACGTTCTGGCTGATCACTATCTAATCCTACTAGCAGCTACTCGGAAAAGTGTATAACATAAAGAGAATTCCCGAAGAACGTGAAAAGCTTCCGAACAAACGGTTCCCGAGACATTTCAGCCTTTTCCTACACACGACACAAAGAAACACCCACAACCCAGTCAATCCATCTTATTACTAACGGTGGCATCCTTCTTGTCTTCCTCATCCATATCCGCATCGTCCCATCCCCAAATAACGTTTTCGCTCTCATGATCCAGATTGTTAACGTAGTCCACCATCTGCTCCTGTAGTCGTTCCTGGCTGTACGGATGCGTTCCGTCGCCGGTTCGCAGCACCCGCTTCTTGATCATTTCGTCTGATACCGACTTCAGATCGTACGCCCAGCCAATTTTAGCGAAAAAGTCAATGACAGCCGTTGTTAAATTAGTACTGTATTTGCCCAACTCCGACGTCTTGTAGTCCCAGGGAAACACGTGATGATAGTTATGCCATCCCTCACCAACGGCTGCAATCGCCACGAAGGTACTGTTCGTTGGGGAAATTTTCCTAGAACAAATAATAATAGGTTATGGGCCCACCAAAAGTATAATCGTATTGCTTACCTATCGTACGGTTTGGTTCCCCAAATATGCGCTGCACTGTTGACCAACCATGTTCCATTCAAAGACAGTACATAGCGGAAGATGGCCACCACATACCACGAGTTAGACAGAGTCTCACCGAGGAAGTAATGCGCCATGAAGGTCGGAATGACAAAGCACAGCAATGGCATCAAAATAGCATAGTATCTGTTGAAACACGAATATTAAAGTTCACTGAAACTATTCCACAGATTTCACAACTTACTTCTTCTGGAACATTACGATCCCATCCGTCTCTAGGTCGCTCATGTCGACGGCCTTTCCCCGGTTCCTAACGTCGGGATGCTTTTTCACCATCAGCCAGCCGATGTGCGAGAAGAAAAAGCCACGCTGTGCGTTATGCGGATCGGCGTCCGTATCGGTGAACTTGTGATGCACCCGATGGTCCCGCGTCCACTCGTAGATACTATTCTGGAAGGCTAACGACTGCGACAGCATCAGTATCAACCGGAGCGGCCACTTGGCCTTGTACGAACGGTGCGACCACAACCGGTGGGCTCCAGCCGTGATACCGAAAGCGCCAAACATTCCTAGGGCGAGGGCTGTTGTCCAGAGGAGAGAAAATATGGAAGCGTTAGTTTCTCCCAAAAATGTAAATTGTGGTCGAGAAGTTGTAAACATTTCGCTCTTCGCTAGATCGATTGTCAGGTGATGTGTTTTTATGGGATCGTAAAATTTAAATTGTGAAACAGGTGGATCGTAAATGCTGTGTATAAAAGTTGTTGATATATGCCGAAACAAGAAGGACAGAGTGAATTCAGAAGTTAGGGTCTACAGTAAGCAAGGAAAGATTTTTCAGTCACAGATTGGGAATATTACTGCCAGATAACCACCAAATAGCTACCAATCTACTGGACATGCGAAACATATAACACTTCAATTTATAAGAAAGGCGATAACATAGAGGCAGACTTCCAGAACAGAGTCTTAAAAATATGTGCTCCAGTTCGGAGCTTTCACTTTTAGATTTTTTTCTTTTGAATGCTATTTAAAAATCTATGGATTGAAAGACAATGATAGAACATAATAAATGAATAGCAGTACTTATGAACAGATCCGAACTCTGGGGGAGGGAGGCTGTGGACCCCCAGAAAGCATGAAAAAAAATAAGCTGTTGTCAATCAAAAACGAGTTTTAATCAAAAGTCTTTCTTCCAGTGTAATTGATTTTTTGTATTAAATATTCGGACTACTGCGACCATTGTTTTGATTTTTCGAGAGTGTAATTGATCACTGGAGCCAATAAATCGTCGCACCGAATGTTTTTAACCTTACACTCAAAGTGCAGGGTATTTAACAATCGTTCCTCAACCAATTTCACTTAAATTCGCACTTCGCTTTGAACTGTGTACTATACCTTCTATTCTTTAAACAGAAGGCAAAAAGGTTGAAATAACTAAAAGATTTTTTTATGTACAAATCCGTACAAGATGTTCGTCTGCTAACCTTTCCTTCACGACCAAAAAGATACAGTCCGCTCTTGAAAAGCAGTTAAATTACACCAAATGCACTGAAGAGATTACACTGTTTTAATTATGGTAGAAACAGTGTAAACGCGTGTTTTATATGGGTTTTTGATTACACGAATTTCTTTTGCAATTTTGCAAGGGAAAGTATAGAGTATGAAATAACGAACAAAGCCCTCAGTCATTTAGCCACCGCTTTTAATGCTTTTAGGACTTTTTGCAAGTAATTCCAGTAGTCCTACGTCTATGCAATCTTTCATTGTTTTGTGATTTCTCAATTTGACACATGCACATACAGTGGCGCTGCAATCGAAATAGAGAAAGCGGCGCGAGACTGCACCAGATGTATTCACTTGAATTGTTTCGCTTATCTTGGTAAAAAATATACGAAGTAACTGACAACTAAAGATAAAACCAACTCGTATCAGGCCTTGTATTGGCGATGACTTGTTTTGAGCTCAGGTGACGATTAATTCAATCAAAATAAATAAATGTCTTCGACCTCTGGCGTCGTCGATGCGCACTACATCTCTACATCGAAAGCTGAAAGCGCAGTATTCTTTTTCCGAAGTCCGCGCATAGCGGAAATATACAGTGCTTTCACTGCAGAAAACCACACAATGAAAATAAACAACAACTTGACGAATGGATTGCTGTCCATCAGAAAAGCGAGCCCACAATGATGACGACGCGCATGATCGATAAGCGAAAGTGAAAACAGTACCGAGAGTCAAGAAAGCTCATTGTTTGCTTGCTACCGCTCGAGGATCGAGGAGCGGTACTATCGGTGGCTCTTTATGTCCGATCAAACATTATCGAAGACTCACGATAGAAAAGCTGTTCAGTTTTGTGCTTCCTTTCCTTCGAGTGTTGAGTTAATGTATTTCTACATAAGATCAATTAGTTCCTAGATAAGCAGTGTCGCTGGCATCGCTGGTTTTTTTACAGGTTATGTATAAAGTTGATCTGCTGAGCAAGTAACGTCAAACTGTTTTTTCTTTTGACAGTTATTACTCATAGGAAACTCGAGAACTGCTAGATTCTGATTCTCACAGCAGTTTTTAACTCAAATCACGATAAATCGACTCTAGTGCTTGGGATCTTTGGATCGTAACATAAAGGACACACTAACGTAATCACTTATCTAGGGACTAAATAATCTTATATATTTGTGATCATTCTACAACGGAAGTGATTCAGAAACAATTAAGAGTGCATGAATTTGGACATCAAGCAACATCACAAACAAAACACGATTTTTATTTCACAGAATAAACAAAAACAACTTCTGTGTTAGTTGAAGCTACTCGAAATCTACATAAAACGCACTAAATCAAATTCTAAGTATTTTATATAAAAAAAAACAAAACTCTTTTTACTAAAATTTTAGTTTGAGCACCTAAACAAAATTCTGCTTAGTAGAGCGCTTGTTACGTGAACTCAGTTTTCGCGTGAAATTGATTTTTTGATATTTTTTTGACAGAAGCAGAAGTGAAACGAAAACATGTTCGTTATCAAACGGCACGCGCAGCCTAATCGCATAATAATTAGCTACATCAGAGTCAAGTGTCGTTGCACTAAAAAAAATTAATATTCAAGACATGTTAGAATGCTAAGATTAGCCTGTCTACGTGACATAGATTAGTATCTACTGATTATTTTTTGCGAAACTAACAGCATTCACAAAATTGGCCCATTTCGTGTCCAACTGAATTATTGAACCTATCAAAACTTATTACGACTGATGAGCTCATAGTTGGATTAGCTCGATTTTAGGAACAACCCGGTATCGGCATGAAAGCAGCACGTGGCAGTGCCACACGCCACATAGGACGAACGTCGTCCGATCGATTTCGGAAATGCAACCACAAAAAAAAACACACAATTCGCATGCCTTAAATTATTCTGGACATGTCCAACTGCTAGTAGTGACGCACTTGTAATCGTCTGATGAGTCCGACCGTGTCGTCTAAAGTCTGGAAGTTGTTTATTGCGCTAACGCTGCGTGCACGGGAATCTAATGGCCTGAGTGACCCATTAGCTGAATTATCCTGAAATAGCTTGTAAATGCCAGTAATGACGGTCGATGGCAGATAGGCTCGTAAACATGGTTATTACGGGTAAGGCATTGCGCCGATTGTGCAAACTTGAACTTATATTGTTTTCACTATAAACATCATGAAAACATCATAAATATCTACATTTTTACTAAGCAAAAACTAAAACTAAATGAAGCCAGAAATTTGACTCAATTTGGACCTGTGGTGACACAAACTCTCACAAGCATTCGCCTCATCCTTACCGAAACCGAATATTCTGTTTCATTGTACATATTTTGCGCTCTAGTCCGGAGAGTGGGTTCATTGCCAGCCTGAATATTCTGGTTGAGCTTTCAACATATACAGCATCTAGAACAGTCCCAAACATTTCCCGGTTGAACGCGCAGAATTATCTATCGGTTTCGATTAAAAATTTTACGATCTGCCCATAAATGAATAAAAAAAAACTGGAAACGAATTTGATGTGAACCCATCACGGCTGATCTTTGGTTCTCTCATCAGTGCGAGATAGAAGAAAATTACCCGCCAAAAGTTTTATGCCGTAGCTACGCTAAAATACTGAAGGTCGGAATCCGGAGATCGATCCGGTTTCAATACACCACGCACACCGTTTGATCACGAAACCCAACAAAAAAAAATTAGAGGTCCGCAAGGCACAGTTGTTCGCCTCGCGTTATCAGGTTTGACTATGATCGATGGACTCTTCGTATGATTAGGACGCAATAGCAGAACAGTTTTCGTGTAACCAGTTTGTAAACACAGATCGCTGCTGTGCTGGCCGGAACTGACACAGGAAATTGCTATTTTGTTTTAATTTGATCGAACCTTTTCTAGCGCTTAGGTTCAGTTTAAGGTTGGAAGGTTTTGATTTAATTACTAGCTAGCCGAATTTAGACCTACATCTGGTTTCAATGACACCTTACCTACAGTCAACTCTCAGGTGAAGGTTATCCAACTTGCCCAACTTTTCCATTCATAAAAGCGCCACGCTTTCGTTGGTGAACAATCGAAAGAAACGTCACGAACAACTGATATTGCCATCGTGTCACCCATTTGCGGCCATAATTGACGCAAGTTTCGCTCTTGATTGATGGCCATCACGCGATAAATGATTGGATATCGAGACGGCCAGGCCGTTCCCTGAAATCCCGAAACGATCGGCGCAGCGATCGTCCGCCAAAATGTGACGTGCATGGCTTGCGGAATAGAAATGTCCTCATTAAATTCACCCGATGCTCCATCCTGCTGCCGTTAGCGCAAGGTCCCGGAAAGTACAATTGGATCCCATGGGGGAACATTTTGGATTGCATTTTTCGTCAATGGTCTCCAATTGTTATTCCAGGCAGGGTGACGGATCAATGGACACGAACGCACGTGTATGCGATGATACGTCAGAACCGCAGTCACTTCTTCGAACTGCCGCTAGAAACCGTATAAGAAAGGTATTCCACGTCATACGGTTGAAATTGCTTGAGGCGGCTTAATTTGGTTTTTGTTTTAATGCTTACTGAATTCAACACGAAAAAAACGCTGACATACCCCCAGATTTATTGACATCAGCGGCATAATAGGCTTCAAAGCGATGTTTCACAATGTTGATGTTTTATTATGAAAACATCGCTTTGTGTTCGCGTGATAACATGTTTAATTGACCTGCTTCGAAAATAGAACAGTTCGCTATTTGGACTCGAACTTGAAGAACTTTCAACTCAGTGCATTCTTCCTAAATGCTACAAATTTGAGAATAAGCAGAGATTATTTTTTCACATACTGCCTGAGTATCACTCAGCTCAGCGTAACTGTTAATTGTTGGTTTTACAATTACCGAGATGAAGGGGCGTATTTGTACTAATTAATCGTCGACTTGACACAGCTATCATGAACAAGGCTAATGTTTTTAATGGAGCTATTAAACAATGATGTACCTACATGTGGCAGTGGTGTACCGGCAAAGTTGTTTGTCTAGTCCGGATGAGCCAGGGGAAATGTTTATCCTCAACTCAAACTCTGTCACGGCGATTGTAGAACGTACTTTGATATATGATGTTAGGTAGTGCCTTGTTTTTTTTTTTTTAATTCTTTGTATCAAAAGATTGATAGCGCCTGAATTATAAATTTTCATGAGTATTAGATTTTGAAAACCAAAAATTTTTGGCAACATTGTCTTTTTGGACATGTAGTCTATGAAAATGGAGGTAAGTGATGACAACGAAAATCAGTAAGAAATATGAATGTTAGGGTGTCCTAAAAAATATTGAAAAATAATGTTTTTTTATAGTATCGCAATCAAGTTAATTGACTCACAGAGCCCATTAAACGTCGCAAAAAAGTTAATTTTTCCAAAAATTTAAAAAAAAAACCTTTAAAACACATACAAAAAAATATCAGTCAAAAATTGAACTTTCTACTGGAAAACGGGATTCAAGACAAAAATTTAGGAGCTGAGATATTGTCATTTTTATATGTGCGTTGGTAAAAATCTCTTCCGCAGAAAAGAAATGAATAAAAAGGTTGCGAACGAAATTCCGAATCTATTTTGTTATTTCTAAACATAGATTTTTTTTTCGAATTTAAAAAACAAAACATTTTTCACAACGCTCCCATATTCACCTCAAAACTATAATCACTGCTCAAATATTCCTCACAACGTCCCTAGATTCATCACACTGTTAATCACTTTCGTGAATGAACGTAGCCGTGTTTCGTCGTAGTAGGTTCCCTAGGTATCCACTGTTGTTGTTCATGCGCAAAATCGGTAACTTAGGTAACTACTGCAGTGTTGTCGATTTATGTTAATTGGATTGTTTAGCTATATACGATTATTTTGATTTTTACGGCACTGGTTTCTATTTTATCACGGTCAAAAAAAACAGTTTCCGGTGAATCTAGTGAGACTGTGGACTCAAGGAAATGATGAAGATTAGTATTTTTTGTTGAAAAGCATTGAAATCTAACAAAAATACTGATTTTTATCATTTCACAAAGTCCACAGTTTTGTTGGGTTCTCAGGTAGATGTTTTTTTTTTACCGTGATCAAATCGGAACAGCACTGTATTAGGTTAAAGAGTAAATATTTTTCTGAAAAAATTAAAAAAAATATATCGTTGTCTTCAGATTTGCCAATGTTCCAGTTTAAACTGGATTCTTCTAGTTTTTCCTAAGTGATCCAGTCAAACAGTTCAATCCCAGAATCTTCCAGTTTTTGTATGTTTCCCCGTTTTATTCTGATTTCTTATGCGCTCAAGCCCCGATTGATTTTCGGTAATATTTTTAGAACGTAAATGTTGTAGAGTGATAAATCACTGTAACAATTCATACCAACGTTTCCAGTCTATTCTATTTTCTAGCACGAAACACGGCCAAAATATAAACTACATAGCATTGATGAGATAAAAAGGCAAGTAAGATTAGCTTTATTTAGAAACTGGCAAATAGATTTTACCCGATCATGAAAAAAATCAATTCCAATGATAGCTTAATAATCGACCTTAAAAATGTTATATACAGACGGCGGCATTCTTCAAAATAACTACTGTAGCGTAGCAGTTTTAAATATGTCAGGATAGAAATAGCGAACTCATAGATAGTTGAAATTTGAACTTCACTGATGTAACGTAACAAAATGTTGCATCAGTACTTCTGTTAAAAGTTAAGGTAAATGAAAAACATTCATTTTCATAATTTTGAGATAAACTGATTAGGCAGTTTTAAATTTTGCTGCTGTTAAAGGAGATAACAATAAATTTAAAAGAAAAGAAAACCAGAAAGAACAGTTCTGATTGAAATGAGTGATTTTTTGCTGTATTTAAAATTAACATTGGACTCAGCAACCATCACAGACAAGCTCTTTTGCATTTGTTTGCTATTCATTTTTTTTTCGAAATCCAGCTTTTTCTTTAGTAGTCTTCCAGTTTAAATGAAAACTTTATTGGCAACTCTGGTTGTCCTTTGATTTTTAAATGGAGTTTGGATTATCTTCGACGCAGTAAAAACAGATGAAAAACATACAGTTGGAGTTTAAGATTTGTGGAAATTTATCTCATATATGCCTGCTATATAAAACTTGTTTTTGGAAGTTTGAGGTGAACATTTGAAACATTAAAGTATTTTTATTGGAGTGAATGATATTGTTGAGTAAATAATATGAAGAGGGGTCCGCTAATAATAAAAAAACTTTTGTTGGCTGCCGGACAAATTCCGTTGTAGCCGTAGAGAGCAATGCGTGCCATTTGTTTTTTGAGATAGGTGATTGAAATAATTGAAATAAAATGACTTTAATATCAGAGCTTTTAAGAATGTTTTTGAGGATTATACTTTATGAGAAAGCTAAAGTATACTAAGAGGACTCTATTCATGGATTAGTAGATTGATTTAGTAAGAAAAAATGCGTTTTTCCCCAGTTTTCCATGTTGTTAGAGATGACTATACGGGCCGAGCTGAATGAGGGAACAATTACCCTATTGCTTGTGTCGTTACACAATTTTAAACCCCGCTCCACCCTACGTCACATATCGTCCAGATTTTCTTAATTTCTTCTTCCCTCTATATACTTGAAGTTCTGTGTGGTTGCCCCCGTTTCCGTCAGCGCTCAGTAATTTTCAAGTGATAATCGTCAGCTGATAGTGACGCAAGTAACCTTCACTTTCAATTCGCCTTGACGGAAGTAAATCATCTTTTTCACTCACGTTAACTGCTCGAATGCGAATTTTAGGGAGAATAGGGTACCACCGCTAATTTCTGCTAATAAATCACACCAGTGAGCGCAACTGTTTGTGTAATTCCATCTATTAACGGATTATAGCAACCATAGATTTTTCCATTCACATCAGAACTAGATGTCGTTGCTTGGCTATCAGTATCAGTTATCGAAAGTCATTTACTAAAAGTCACTAATAGTTTGGCGTTTAAAATTTTAAATTTATATGAAGATTTGTATGAAATAACCTACTTTTCGCAACCTCGAACCACCCTTATGAGTATTGTGCGCATCCGCTTTCAACAACACGGCTCTCGCCCTAATTATGAGCTGTTGTCAAAAGCAACACCACGGGCTCATGGACGAATGGTAGAAGGACACAATGGAGTTATACAGGAAAAACATGCTTTTTGATCAAAATAGATTGCGTTTGATGAAATTGGGTACTAGAAAGTTAGAAACAAATTTATACTAGGCAATTGAATCCTAAAGTTTTACACGGTTTTCGGATTTGTATATATCAGCTGAAATAGTACAATTTTTTTAGCAAAACGTTATTTTTTAAAAAATGCTTATCGTTTTCCTTAGATTTTTAAATGAAGAATACAAAAACTGCTCGAAATGCCTTAAATGACAGTTCTTTCATATACCGTACATGGGCGAAATGTCATTTAAGACATTTCGAGCAGTTTTTTAAATCTTCATTTAAAAATCGAAGGAAAACGATAAACATTTTTAAAAAATCACGTTTTGCTCAGAAAACGCGGCTTGTTCATATGATACATAAAAACTGCTATAGCTTTAGGACCCAATTAATAGCTGTTTTCTTAGTTTTTTTCAATGAGCAAAATACTCGGAGAAGATTCGATTTTACTGCCATGTGGACATTTTTTCAGGTATCCCATTAGGCGGCATCCATGAATTACGTAACGCTCATAGGGGGAAGGGGGAAGAACCTTGAGCGTTGCGATTTGTTACACATGGGAGGGGGGAGGTAAGATCAGCGTTACGTTACAAAAAATGTCTGGAGAGACTCTCCAAAAACGAGCATTTTTATCAAGCAAATCCCTCTACAGCAGCGGTTCTCAACCTTTTTTTGTTCACGTACCCCTTGGCGATATTTTTCATATCGATTGTATTCCCTGGCCTGTAATGTTTTCGCAGACTGGGAGAGAGTAGTGGTAGATCATGTTGTGGTAGTCTTGTTTAGGTTTAAAAATGAACTATGGTTTGTTTGATTGTAGCAATTTTCTGATTTTTCTTTCGCGTACCCCCTGAAGGCTTTCGAGTACCCCCAGGGGTACGCGTACCCCAGGTTGAGAACCGCTGTTCTACAGCGTTATGTAATTTTCATGGGGGGCAGGTGTTGGCGTTACGTTTCGTTACATATGGGGGGTGGGGGAGTCGCCGTAGGTTCGACTCTCGGCTCGAGAGAAACTGTTAGTGTCAGTAGGATCTTAGCGCTAGCCCCGCAATTGACCTGTACACTTTACAGTTGGCTGCGAATTCTGTGTATAATAAAACAGAAGGTCGAGTTCCGAATCGGAATGTAGCACCAAGGCTTTGCTTTGCTTTTTAATTTATGGATGTCGCCTTACCACAATGGTTGCTTTTGCATTTACTCGCGAAGAAATTCCTATCCTTTGCACACACAGTATGAACGAATTGAAGGTGGCAGCACCGTAACTCCGTCAGAGTGAATGAGAAATTACTTTATTTCTTTTCGAGACCTTCAGCTGTCAAACGCAATGCAGGAGCATTCGAGCAGTTTCTATGTGACTCGCAAAGTACTCGAAAATAAAACAAATGTTTTCCAACAGATAATTGCATGGAGTAGTCTAACCTCCTTTTTTTACAATAGACGTTTCCAATCGTGCATGTATTGGTGCACTTCACATCGTGCAAATCGGATGGAAAATGAGGCCAACAAAGTGCTGTCAAAATGCCTGCATTGACTACGAAATTTGTATTCTCTTCAGCTGACTTGAAAGTTAATATATTCCTGCGCGGGTTGTGTAATTTGTTTACGGATAATATCTTACAAAATGAATATTTGATTTCCAGTTCCGAGCAATTCAAAAAAGACTACATGTTTCGATTTTCTTAACTCCGGTAGAGTTAAGCAAGAGACATTTATGAGGCAAACAACCCGAATTTAGTGTGCGTGACTGAGCTGTCAGGAAGCTATTGCGGAAGGGTTGTTCCTAAGGTATTTGGTGCGATGAAACGTTTTTTTTATGTTTTTACGAAGGTTGTGACAAGTTTCATTAGCGTATACTAGTAATAGTGACAAAAGTTCTATGAGAGTAGGTCAATCCGGAATAGCATTAAATCTAAAACTTCTTCGGGCTTCCTCGAAAAAAAAAACATATATCCACAAAATTTACCTTCCCGAACTGTCAAATGCCATTTTCGTGCAATGATCTATTGAAAGCGGTTCACCGTCGTGTCATTATCACCTGACGATCGTTAGTTGAAAATGACTCTGGCCTTATCACCTACTCACTTACATTTACCTCACTCAACAAAATTTACCACTAAAATTTTCTGCAATGGTGGAGAATTGAGAGGCAAATTTTCTGCAATGGTGGAGAATTGAAAGGCAAAGGAGTAAAGCGCATTGTTCGCTGCGATGGGGTAAAATGTGTATTTTCCAATTTTATTAATTTTACTTTTTCTAGTTTGTAATGCCAAGCCCCAAAGTTGGATCAGTTCAAAATTAAAATATTTTTTTCGGACGAATGAATCGAAACCCTTTATTGTAATACAAAAGATGTGAGCAGACCTCTGTGCCCAATGTATAGGAATATTTTACTAAATCCGTTATGCTTCTGATCATGATAATGACATTCCCTCCTTACTTGCTTTTTTGATTCAAATCATAAAAACGAATACTATTAAGATGGTGGCAGCACATCGTGTGAATCGCCATCGTTATCGAGCTATCGAGAGGTTAGCGCGACCGAAAAGAGACTTCATCACGAGGCTACCTTCATCATGCACGACACGGGAAGTTTCTATAAAGTGGTGAACGGAAACAGAAACCGAACGGTGCCAGTCCCTGTCATGTGTAATAACAAGGAATGGAACCTAATAACCGGTAAGACGCTGGTGGCCATGCGATGGAAACAACATTTCAAGCGAGGAGAAAAAAGCAGTCTACAGAAACAGGAAAGAAATTGAGGAGGATGGAGATGCTGTGGATATGCCATACTTGGACGAGGTTAGGGAAGCTTGTAAAGAGTTATGAACTAAAAAGCAGCTGGAAAGGACGGACTCCCAGCCGAACTTCTCAAAGCCGGGAGTGAGCAGCTTTTGCATGCAATCCATCGGCTCATTTTGCAAGTTAGAACCGAAGACAAACTATCAGTGGACTGGATAGACGGAATCATTTGCTCAGTCTATAAAAAGTGCCACCGGCTCGAGTACAGTTGTTATCGAGGCATAACACTGAGACTGAGGCCGTTTCAGAAAACCTTTGTCGGAGAATACCGGTGCGGTTTCTGGAGAGGGTGATCTACAACCGACTAAATGTTCACCTTGTGTCAAATCCTTGACAATTTCAGCAAAGTAATCTTGCAGACTTATCATCTGTTAATAAACTTCAAGGCGGCGTACGACTCAGTTGAGCGCAACGAATTATGGCAGATTACACAGTACTCTCGTAACGTATGACAACGACATAGGGTCCTGCGTTCAATACTTGGTAGTAAACTAGAGAATGGAGTGTGGCGCATGAACTACGAAGTGTACCAAGCATACCAACATCAAGCTGATAAAATACGGCAGGCCACACAGTGGGCTAAGTCAAGTGGCACGAATGTCGAGAGGGGCGACCAGCGAAGTTAATTTTCAGCGAAGAGTCCGACAGAGCTCGGTAGCAGCTAGACATATCTTCAATTCGAAGGCATTCAACCAGCGGTGGTGAAGACATCCTTGTTTGTGAAAACAAAGTGGAGACATCGGAAAACATGTGAAGACATTGAAGATTTCCGCATTTTGCAGCGGTGGCGACCTTTTTTTTTTGCTCGACAATTTTGCGATTCACCGGTTATGATTCCAACCTTCGGCCGAGTTTTGACCTGGCACCTCGGGAGGGATGACAGTTAAGACAGAAAAAATGAACTGGGGCTCTTGTCTAAAAATAAGAACATAATCAAAAACACTCATGTTTTCTTATTTTTCTTATGGAAACACTCTACAGTAGCTCAATTTAAAGTCCATCTCCTCTTATTCACTATACGAGAAAGTAACTAAGAGTCAAAATTAAGAAACATGTGAACATTTCATGTCGAGCTGTTTTCGTTGATCATCGATCCAATCAGAAGCCCAGTGATCCCGAACACTGCGGTGCTGAACAACGAGCCAACCAAGGTCCATAACATGCAGCATCAAAAGAAATAAAATCAACTTTTCAAATTAATTTCCAAAATGCGCAGAAAGGTTATAGAGCAAAACTTAGTTCAGTGTCAGACAAGTTGTTGGGTGCTTATTAAAATGTATTCTGCTATCATCAACAGTCTGCATCAACAAAACTTTATGCCCCATAAATCGGTAATTAATTAGAAGAACTTTTTTGGAAGCTCCTCTCGATCAACCAGTCATCAACATCTCGTTTTAAAACAACAGGAAAACTTTAGGAACTGCTTAATATCGAAAGGTGTTTTGCACGTTTCGCTTGTTTACACTTTTCCCTGCATGAATTGTGCATCGTAAACAAAACCGACCTTACTTGATCACGCTCGGTAGAAACCTGTTGTCGGGGAAGAGCGGTTTCTACGAGGTTCTTTTATCGCATACTTGTTTCCGGTGGAAAGCCGAAATGCCATGAGGAATTCGCCTTTGTTGATTTGATAATTACGTCATCTTTTGCAGCGTTTGAATCAGAATGATGGTAAAACAAACCGCAGAAACAACAGTCCTGAACTACCTCACTAAAAAACTCAAAGTTGCTAATCTTCACCGAACGAATTCGCCAAAATCCGTTTTTTTTGCGAGAACATTGCAAAAAATATGACTTCTATCCTGCATTCCTACATCGAAGGTGCAGGCGGTTGACAAGGCCGTTCGACGTTAGCTTTTCGACTAATTACTTGTAGATGAAAACTTATCGTGTTTCACGACTTTGAATCTCATTAATTTAGGTTACCTACATTATTTTTGGTACGACAACGTGCTATTCACATTTGTACACGCAAAACTTTTCCTTATTACTTTAGAAGCAATAGCGCAAAATTGCCTTTTAGGTAACAAATCCATTACTCAAAAAGCAATAAAATTTTTCCTCAGTCTAGTAACAACACATACTGTCATACATTTAGCACGTGTTACGGGAGTACGACTATCTAATAATGGTCGTTTCAATCACATGCAACGGTTTTCCTATCGAAAAATGCTCCCTTTCCATCTCAAGTCAAAAAAAATCACACACCGTCGCATAAGTTGCACATGTTACAAGTTTTTTCAATCTCTAATTCATCCGGTGGGCGTGTATTAGTTCGCTCGTTGTATGCATACGGAGTAGCGAAAAAATATGACAAGAGCTGCCAAGAAACATTTTCCCCGTCATAGAGTATGCAAACGTTGATGATTTCAAAGACTTGAAATGCGCCTTAAAATGACATCACGAACTGTAAACTGCGTTAGAAAAAAATAAAAACATTCGCTTTCTTGCAAGCTATCTTCAGCACATAATCATTGGTTCATGGAAGCTCATTTGGACCTGTTTGAATATACAAAACTCGTGCCCATCCAGAACAATATTCGCAACTTCGGCAACTCTGGTCAGACAGTATTACATATTTCCATTTCAAGTAAACACTGGGGACGAAACGAAAGTGTTTCTAATTGAACATTTGAGGTTGACGGTTGAGATTCTGATTATGTGTGGTTGAAATGAACCAGATCGTTGCATCAATACAAATGCAGCGAGTGAAGTCTTGCCAACACATGCATTGCGGTGCTTGGCTGTATGTTCTCCTGCAGAAACACATACAAGCGTGCGGCCGTCATAATTTTTATTACTTTTTGTTTGTTACTTTTTGTGTATAATGCGCAGTCATAAGACACAAAAAGTAATAAAAAATTGCCCAAAAGTAATAAAATATTCCCCGTTTGCGTTGGGTGTAGTGTTTTAACCGTTGACTATATAATATGGCATACAAACGATGCTATTCACACAGTTATAGTAATTGAATCCTTGCAAATTTTCTTCTCGAAATTGGGATAAAATAATAACAATCACCGTGTCGAAAAGAGCTGATTGAAATGGTTTAAATAAATTAAAAACAATAAAACACTCACCTAAGAGGAATGTACTGAACTTGGCGGACGTGAAAAGAAGGTAAGTTCCGTACAGAAATCCGCCATGGAGATAAATGAAGGCGATTATGTTGCGCCAAACCAACACTTTCGGATAAGCGCGACTGCTACTACTGCTACTGCTGACTGAGGAGGTGGTTTGCTGCTCAGTCTTCTTGATATCTTCGGCCTATTTAATGTGGAATGAGAATTCGTGGAAAAGGTTGATTAGCATCGATTGTAATGGGCTTCAGCATAACGGACAAATTCGTACCTGCACACGCGTTTTTCCCAGAGTTTCGGTTGTTCGCACGTTCAAGATTGATTTGTTTGTTTTAATTTGATTGTTGTTCTGATCTTCCTGCTCGATGCACGCCTCCGCTAGAAGAAGCGTGTTACCGAGGACGTTCGGTGCCATCTTGAGTTGTAGTTCTGTAAATAGAATAAGAAAAAAAAAAACCATCAATTAGTGCGTCATATTCCTCTCTAAAAGTTCCAGTCTCTCGTCAACGTCAAGCTGTTTGTGCGCCGTTCAATGTCATGCGAGTGCACTGTAAGGATTCAACCAACACGCTATTATAAGCTTCTAATTAGAATGCAATACAAGCAACCAAACAGAACTCTTCCAAAATCGATTTCATCTTCCGGGTGTCTCCTTTCGAGATCCTTTTTAACGACCGTTTGGTTCAGTATAAAATAGCCCTTCCTGTACGGCTGAGAAAACAGCCACGCTTCACCCAGAATGCCAATGAGAGAAGCCAATTGGTTTTGCTTGTCAGAAGATATTGTACATGCATATTTTAGTAGGCCTACACAGGCACGGTACCGGCAACCGGTGCGTGGAACCTTTTTTATGGTTAACTCCGTCCGATTGCCCGACGTGAGTACAATTGATTTTCTATTTACGAGACACAATCAAGATCTCTTCGGCCGATCGTAGTAAACAAAGATCATCCGCAAACTTCGCATACTGTCCCAAATAAGCACCCAGCGGCATGCAGCGGCCATTTCAATAAATATTCGCGAAAGGGAATTCTGCGTGACAAAGATGAGTTACCACAGACGACGACGCTGGATTAAGCGAGAAACCCTACCGGGCAATGCAAGGAGTTCTCACTTATATGGAACGCAAAGCTCCTAGCTGCATGCTAATGGCACCTCTTTTCTAGACCGGAACAGAATCGATCCAAGCAGATTGAACGATTAATTTCGGGGACGAACCAAACCAACCTCATAATATAGTATTAAATTTTAGCCGAGGGAAAACGACCCGAAACAGGTTTGCAAAATTGTCGCCCCCTGCACTGACATACTCGCAACTCGCACAATGCACTTTCTCCTTTTATGCTACTCCGTTGCATTATTTAATGGGCACAGCTTTTTCCTCTTCTTTTGGCGCTCTGGCCTGCTTCTGGACGGGTTTACGATCGCGCGGCGGGCGTGTCGGTGCATCATAATGTTAAGTAATCGGAAACGTGACAGCAACGATGTGAATAGCGAGTCTGGGTTCAACGGCTGACATGTGCGGTATTCGCGGGGTCATGCTACGGCTTCCTGATGTCCTCCCAAATAACAAAACAAAAAACCGTACCTCCGGCTGATGAAAGCGAAACTGGCTGGGAACATCCCAATTACAGGTGAAATCAACGAAAATCCGAAATATCGCAAAAATACGATATTAGCGATATCAGAGCTTCATGAGGGCAAGGGTAGTCTTGATTTAATTGTACCTTTTTACATTTTAGTAGTAAAACAGTAGGTCGGCTGATGGTGATGAAAGTAGAGAACGGAGTAAACAGAGGAGTTTGAATTGCAGCATGCAAATGCCATATGTGGGCGAAATTCCGCGATATGCCTAATCGGCATTTATAGAAATTGGAAGTTTGAAGATGGTTTAGAATCCGGAATCAGTTAAGGATTGGTTTTATTCTAAATCAATATGTTACTTTAGTAGGGTGGCATGCTGTGGAAAGTGTAGAAAATAGGCCCTTTTTAAATGCATATTATGATTTTATTCCTGAACGGATTTCAAACGCCTCAAACTTATCGTATAATAATTAGCATATTGTTGCTATGGTAAATTAACGAAAAGTTGAATTGAAAATCATTAATTTCGGTTTTTGTGGCTTTCAACCAATCACAAGCTCGCTTTTCCTTTGCATGTTGTTGATGCTAACTGGCTCACATAAATAGAGAAAGTACGAAAATCAATCACTCATTTTACGTTATGCGATCCTGCTGCACAGACAGCGCGTTACGATGTGTGCTTCTCAGATGTTATGTTATCATTTTCAAATGCTTACAGTGTTTCCACTACTGACTGGACTTCAAGCACCAATATCTTAATCGACAGCTAAAGCGTTGCTTAAGACTTTTCTATACTTTGCTATAATAATTGGAATATCTTTACAATACTAAACTTGTTTAAATTGTGTATATTCAACCAATCACAAGCTCGTTTCCCCGTCGTAGCTGTGACGAAGAGGTAGAGCGTTGCGATGTGTACTTCTGATTAGTTAAGTTAGCCCGCATCACATACTGTAGTGGTAACAAAGGTTATGCTTTTATTTTCCAATGCTTTTTACCTTATTGCCACTGTACGATTTACGAATACCAATTTCTTGAAGTATTGTTCACAGTATTATCGAGTTGCGATGAACATTACTATTGCGCATTTGTAGCGGAATCTGACTACAATTTCAATTTTATAAACCATTCTTTTAGCTCCGTTACGCAGTTTAATAATAACCATTAACTATGTTCTTCCAAATACATGTAGTAGCCTTGAAAAGACCGGATAATTCAATTGCAATCAATTATCACATAAATGCGTCATTGTCAGATCGCGCGCGATATCCGCTCTAACACAATCGAAAGGGCAACGCCTTTTTGTTACGTTCTCTCATTTCCTCAGGTACGTGAAAATTTAATTTCATATGTAGGAATACTAATGTACGAAAATTAAATCTCAATTCACTCTGTTTTAGAGCTATCTTCTGATTAGCCCCGCCTTTATTTCAAGTTCCCACAATTTGTCCCAGTTTCGTTATACAATTGTGCAAAGCTCTTACAAACGCAACAATGTAACATGTATCATGTCATATCGCGGCTAAGAAGAAAACAATGTTCCCGTTCCCGTGTCGGGTGGAAGCAGATTGTTCATTGTTGCGTGTTTGATATTACCGATGGCAGACATAAGTATGAAGGTCGAAATTCTGCTGTGATCTGAAGCTAGTAACGTCTTCTTCAAGACGTTACATCATTGTTGATGAAATGTTGTACACGTGCCGAACTTTTTTTAACCGATTTGCTTTGTATATACCGCTGGTTATGTACAGTATCATCGTATCGTGGTGAATATCACACTACTGCGCATTTGCAGCAAGTTAATACCACAGTTGTAGTTTAATGATAACCATTCATTATGCTCCTCCAAATCATGCAGTACACACCAAATTCTCGAAGTCAGATTCAGCAATCTTTACTGAAGTTCAACAATAAAAACCATGTACTGAAATTTCAGCAATCTAAATGTGTACTGAAAACTCAGCAATACGTTTTGGTTTACCGACATTCAGCGATCTTTCCTTCGATTACTGAATATACGGCAATATACTGTCAAAATGAAAAAAATGGTGCTGTTATCAATATTTTTGGTCCGCGCGCGTAAAAAAGGCATGTGCGCGCGTAAAAAAGGCGACAAAAGGCTTGAAGGACTTGAACGCCGACCGTTGAGACGTGAAGGAAGTGTTTGGTGAGTGAAATCGGATGAACGGATCGGACTTGGGCGACACATTACTTGAGGAGCAATTTTATTTTTGTGACATGGTAAAAGGTTAATTAATAATTAGCAAAAATCGACTTCCAACGTGTTTTAAAATCTACGCAAGGAATTTACACTGAACTGATGTTTCAGTAATTTAATGGACGTTCGCGTTCCGTCAAACATAAATGACATTTCACATTGCTGAAAATTCAGCAAAGTACCGTCAAAACGAATGACATTTTAATTGCTGAAACATGCAGTAATATTTCATTGCTGAAATGATTACTGAAGTTTCAGCATGGCAAAATTCAGTAAAAAATTTGGTGTGTAGCCTTGAAGAAGGCCGATCAATGCAATAATAAATTTAGTTCGGTTATCGCATAAATACGTCTAGGTGAGATCACGTCCGATACACGGTGTCAAAATTTCGATTATTATCGAATTTTCATGTACCTCTGATTTTTTTTCGCAAAAATGTTGCCAACTAGACAAGAATCAAGGATCGGGAAGTTAAAAAATATTTCATCGGCGATTTTTTGAAAAATTTGGATTTTAACTTTTTTAGCGCAAATCTACAAAACAAATTCCCTCTAACTTCACTAATGTCATTCATATTAACATAGTCAGCAACCAGTACATTTGATGGTAGTGCAGTGTCATTTAATTTTAAAAAATTAACAATTAAGTCAGTCATTTAACCACGGACAAACAGACGTACCCCCCATACAAAATTCTAAAAAAAATGTGGTTCCGATTATTTTGTGCGACACATACTGGACATATTCCGCAAATGATAAACTTTCAGCCTTTATGCTGTTTCTGGCAGCACGGCACGCGACTGTCTACTGAGTTCAAAGATAAAAGGGCTGTTGTGCACCGTCGCTGCCGCGGGAATATTCCGTGTAATTGGAACTCATTTGAATTGACCGTTTTTTTGATCCATGAATATAAATTTCGATTGTTAACGAATTTTCATGTACCTCTAATTTTTTTCGCAGAAATGTTGCCATCTGGATAAGAATCATGGATCGGAAAGTTAAAAAATATTTCATCGGCGATTTTTCTTTGAAAAATTGAATTTATTTATTTAAAAGACGTTCAGCGCAAAAAATTGAGATGTAACAATTTTTGTGGGATGCAGGAAAAACGTACGGGAATCCAGCAAACCAGTTTGTCTTTATGTTTTCGTAGAGAAAATTTCCTTAATGTTTAATCTTTGTCAGATTAGGTAAATTAATTCATTGAAAAACAATTTTCCTTTGAATTCAAAGTTATTTATATTGAGGTATCTTTATTGGTGTCGTGGACGTGCATATCTCGATGCTTCAGACCTTGTTCGAAAAGGTGCATCAGCAATAAGTAATTTGACAATAATTAGATTACATTCGACTTAACTTAGGACTTTCAGTACACCCCCAGATAACAACTTCCGCACAAAACTCTTTATCATATTCGTTATACAAAGGCAGAAAGTGAGAAAAGAGCATTTTTTTCCACTGCTCGCCTATTCTCTTTGTAGATTTAGTTTTTTTGAAGCACAAGGTGCAAACCAAATTTCTACACTTCTCGTGGTCTAGCTTCATGGTTTATTCGTAAAATTTTCGAAATGAAGTGACATTGCACTATCCTCAAATGCATGGGTTGCTGTGATTTCCTATGCTTAAATCACAAACAAACAGAGGTACCTTGAAATTCATATGCATGGATCAAAATAACGGTCAATTCAAATGAGTTTCAATCACGCGGAATATTCCCGCCGCAGCGGTGGTGCACATCAGCCCTTTTACCTTTGAACTCAGTAGACAGTCGCGTGCCGTGCTGCCAGAAACAGCAGAAAGGCTGAAAGTTTATCATTTGCGGAATATGTCCAGTACGTGTCGCACAAAATAATCGGAACCACAGTTTTTTAGAATTTTGTATGGAGTGGTACGTCTGTTTGTCTGTAGTAAAATGACTGACTTAATTGTTAATTTTTTGAAATTAAATGACACTGCACTACCCTCAAATGCACTGGTTGCTGACTATGTTAATATGACTGACCTTAGTGAAGTTAGAGGGATTTTTTTGTAGATTTGCGCTAAAAAAATTAAAATCCAAATTTTCCAAAAAATCGCCGATGAAATATTGTTTAACTTCCCGATCCTTGATTCTTATCCAGTTGGCAACATTTTTGCGAAAAAAAATCAGAGGTGCATGAAAATTCGATAATAATCGAAATTTTGACACCGTGCGATATACGCACTGACAATTCTATAATTGAAGAGATTGATGAATAATAATATACTTAGTCCCACGCCTACCATGCGGTCATGTCTTGGATACCACCCTCTAATATTTTGACGTAGAATTACGTCTTACGTCAACAATCAGGGATACCTAAAACATCGACCAAATACCACCTAATAGATGCAACTTGAAATCCATGATTACAACTTCCGGTTCCTGGAGAACTAAAATGAACGAGCTTTTCGGAATGATATCCAGAGGCCGTATATTGACATCAATTATTTTTTCCATCTCTTAAGGATAATTGTTGTTCTATTTTATATCGGATATAATGTTGATCGCATCTGTGTGCTACCCCGACAGAGCCATTTTTATGATAACACAGTTGAAAGCTGTTTTCACACTGAAAATTCAATGGCCCATATGTTTTAAATGCCAGCATCCCAGAACGTTTGTGTGTTGTGACAATACGGCAATTTTTCATTAGAGGAAGTGCCAGCTAATGTAAATGTACCTACTATTGATTCTACCCGCTACTGCACAAAGGCAGCGTTTTACTAGAGGAAGTACTGCTACACCAGGTGGCCCTGCCCCTATCGCTGCTGCTGCTATCCGCTGTCATTGCTCTCCGCTGCTACTGCTAAGTAAGGATTGTTGTAGTCACTGTTTAGAACAAATATGAGCGGTTTCGGCTGAAACAGGCTCTAATATAGGCCAAATAGTACATTTCAAATTACTAAGTCTATAATTCTGTCGACCGTGCTTGGGATAGCAATCATATCACGACCAATTAGACCAATCGAAATTTGCGTTTCAACAAGAATTTACTATTTTCAATAATACAGTTACTTGTCACATTAAGCTTGACAATTTTTAAGGTTGAACTGAAGGAAACGATAATTCGGTATGTTCTAAGACATAAAGATGAAGTCAAATTTCTAACTGTTTCATCGTCTGAAGGTGTAAATAATTTAAGATAAAATGTTAACTCTTCAGTTAGGCATTTATTTTATCCGGAAAAGGAGAATTTGCTGTTTCATTCAATATCGGATAAGATGCTGATCACATCTTTGCGTTATCACTGACAGTGCGAATAAGGTGATAGATACCACAGTGAAAAGCTATTCTAACACTCTAAACTAGGCGGTTCATATATTTTGAACGCCAGCTTTCCACAACGTTGTTGTGATGTCAAAATGAGGCAACTTTACATTGGATGCATTTACTACTGCCCGCTATCGCAGAGACAGTATTTTACTAAAAATAGTGCCGCATCAGCTGGCCCTGCTATTATTGATGCTGATACCCGCCGCAACTGCTGCGTTATCCGTTGTGGACTGCTGTTGTCGCTGTCTAGAACAAATTTAAGCAGTTTCGGCTGAAACAGGCTCTTATATTGGCCAAATAGCACATTTCAAATTACTAGGTCTATAATTCTGTCGACCGTGCATGGGATGCAGTCATATAACGACCAATTAGAGGCGCGTTTTAACAAGGCTTGACAATTTTCAATACTACAATAGTTCGAATAATAAAATTACAATATTCTGCATTTGGGAGGAATTTTAGAAGAATTTCTAGTCGATCGCTGAGAGAACGAATGAAATCCATCGAAAACTAACCGATTTATTAGCGTTTGAAATTAGACATATTTTTCACTTTTTCCGACCGAATTTCCTAGTTCGGCTTTTGTAACAAAAAAACGAACAATAGTAATTTTGAGTGTTATGTAGCTATGTGGAAGTGAACACTTAAATAATATTGCTGAATATCTTGCACAGGCAGGAGGCTGTTTAAAAGTAAAATTTTGTTTGCTCCAAAATTGTACTTCATTCATTGGAAGTGACAATCAAAAGTAGCGTTGAAAGGTAATAATGACTTGCATGAAAGCTTGAAAGCATAACTGAGTCGACATGTTTCCACCGTAAAAGGTACAAATGCAATGGAAATGAATAGCGATATATATTTTTGCTTTCAATGTATTATTATTTTTTTTAGTTCAATTCTCTGCGAGTTGTAATTGTAAGATTTATTCATTTATTCATTAATTTAATTGTTTAACCCCGGTTTGCTTTTTGATTTACCCCGGTTTGCTTTTTATTTAATATAGCAATCAAAGCAATCAAAAGTGCCAAAATAATAATTTAATTTATAAAATTCTATTATTATTTTGAAGCGGGGCCGTGTCGTGTCAAGCGTACAGATAGGACATCGCAGTTTTCAGCAATTGTACATAAAATTAATTTTTCCTAGTCAAATCTAAACGATTGCGATTTTTCGAGTATAGACTGTGCACTGTGGAATTTTAAAATGAATCTTTTCACCCATTGATAATGTCTGATAATCTCTGGTCAAAATTTCAAAATCATCGTACGGTACATTTTTGAGTAATGCCCTTTTGAAGGTCGTAAAGTACAAAAAAGTGATATGAAAACGACGAAATACTTATTGCAACGCACGATTTTCAACCACCATTTTATGAAATAACTTCCAAAATAGTTTCCACACAAGTATTATATTTCATATTTGTTCTAAACAGTGACTATTTTGGAAGTTATTTCATAAAATGGTGGTTGAAAATCGTGCGTTACAATAAGTATTTCGTCGTTTTCATATCACTTTTTTGTACTTTACGACCTTCAAAAGGGCATTACTCAAAAATGTACCGTACGATGATTTTGAAATTTTGACCAGAGATTCTGGACGTCATAACGAATCCAATGGTGCACTCAGATTCTTTGTTGCATTTTTTTATAATACCGGTCTGTGGGAGCACCGTGAAAACGATTCCTGAATGAACTGCATAACTCAGTAATTCTGTAAGAGTCGGAAGAGCTAACATTTTCTAGAGATCCCGAAACTAATATAGTTTCAGAAATGAAAGATTCCCATACATACACTTGTTACTTTTGTAGTCTTTAGTCTCTAATTAAAAAAAAAATCTCTCAAGCCAATTTTCAAGCCGAATTTAAGCTTTACCTTATCATTCTGTGGTCCCCGTGGCTCTATGGTTAGCGATGTCCGTCGCCTAGCTCTTCCACACGGTTGTGATATCGGGTTCGATTCCCGATCGAGTCGAGGATCTTTTCGAGCTGGAAATTTTCTCGACTCAGCACTGGGACACGGTGTATCCATGTACACATGCAAAATGTGCCAGGAAACAATATCGATAACGAATTCACTCAACTAATCTAGTTGATCGAGACCGCTATTAGCCCCAAGGCTGAGCGTGCGATATTTTTTTTTCTGATCATTCTAATTTTGAAAAAAAAACTTGTATCACTCTTTTTTTACAATACTACTCATTTCTTACAACTGAATGGATGAAAAAAACTCTTTTTACCTCCGAGTTAAATTTTAAATTAATCATATCAATTAATTACCACCAATGAATGCTAATACTAACCCTACTAAAGCTGCATGCCGAGAAGATTATATAATACGAACACTTGAAGAAGTAAATACGACCCGGAACAACCGGTAACGACCTAGACGACGAAATAATGACGACGATTGGAAGCTCGGTACATGGAATTGTAGACCGCTGAACGTCCCAAATGAAAAAAAACACATTTTTGACCCTATTTTCGGTAATAACGCGGTCTTTGTAGAAGCTATTTTTTTGTGTCTTCTTAAAAGTTGTGTGTTTGATTGATGTGCAAACATATGCTGAACATTGTTGCCTTCTAAATGCTACAGTTTTGTTTAATTGGATTTTAAGGACTAATCTGATACGGAACGGTGTATTTCCAAAACAAGAGAAGTTAGAAAAAAAATCTTCAGTAAAGTTTTTGGTGACAACATCGTCTACAACTTTGTTTAAGACTCCATTTCTCTAAAGTGTAAGACTGAAAAGTAAAACTTTTTGTCATTTTTGTGGCTTTTTATGAGTTAAATATTTGCTGGAGATGTTGTGTCAATAAATCAAGTATTTGGAGAGTAAATGGACAACATCAAGCAGCTCTGAGACTCCTAGGCTGCGGAGGAATATACAGAACAGCTCGAAGCGGTATTATCCACGGTGGAGGGCCTTGCCGCATCGCCTCTCAAGGACAGCTAGTGTAGGATTCGCAACAGCGACACTACGAGTGGAGTCACCGGACGGTAGAAAACGACTGATATGACGGGGAATGCGAGGCAGCTGCGAATGAAAAGAAACGTACCTGGGCGTTATACTTGGGTAAGCCAACGAGGTAGAACGAAGCTAAACACAAACGGATACGGAACGACATGACCACGATTAATAGAAGAAAAAAGCACCAGTAAGAGGATCATCAAGATGAAAAGCTCCAGCATGAGGAGGTGCATTAGTTCCGCAGAGGCTGCGTGCCGCAAGTCGCCAACGACGAAGATGGGAACCTTGGGACAGGGACAAGGATCCCTTCGATAAACACCTAAATGACGATACAGCAAACAGAAGCAGATCAAGGACTGACATAGGAGCACCTGCAGAAAACAATGGAATACCAGCTCACGATATTCATGAAAATCGTTATGAGAACGGAAAACTGAAGAACAGCACAACCGTCGGCTAAGACGGACTACCGAGTGATCTTTCCAAGTATGGTAGAGAAGCGCTGGATAGCGCGCTGCTCTAGATCATTTCCAGGATTAGGGAGAAGGATAAATTACCAGGCGAACTTTTCACTTCGCAAGACGCTTCGATCGAATCGGGTGCGACGACAAAAACCTTGATCGGACCGGCAGTCCTCACGGAATCGAGACAACAAACCTCCTCGCGAAAGACCTTAACGCCCTTTGGAGTTTTCGAAAGGAAGACGCTACGGACTATCTTCGGTAGAGTACAGACGGACGATAGAGCACACACTGCTTGGAAAGAACCCGATTGCACAACTTGCAAAAGCAATTTGGTTGCGCTGGACACGTTGCGAGGATGACGGACGGCAAGCCGTTAAAATCGCTTCTTACCAGCAAAGCAACCTCTCCGGCACCAGAAATAGAAGGGCGCAGTATGCACGATAGTTCAACCAGATCGGAGGACACTTACGGGTGACGCAACACCAGGGAAACTGGAAGAACACATCCCAAAACGAACAATTTTTCCACAGCTTTTTAATACAGCACAAGACATTATGGCTCTGTTCTCTCATTGATGAGGTAAGTTTGTTAAAGAAATGATTCACTCAAGGAGGCATGGCATATATCTGTCAATATTCACCACCGCTCCTAGTTTTTTTTTTTTTAATTAGTCTACAACAGTGGTTCCCAACCGGGGGTCCGCAGCCGGCAAGAGGTCCGCGAGACTCACCTAGGAGGGCCGCAAAGCTCTTGGCAAATTTGACAGGTAACCAAATTTTTTTCTAGATGCCTCTGTGAAGAATTTTAAATTCTTTTGCGTATTAAGACTAAAACGTGAAGCATATTAGAGTTGCAGAACGATATGAGACTGAAAAACGCCTAGAAAAACGCCGCCTAGTATAGCAAAACTTGCATCTGAAATTCTTCTGGGGGGGCGCGAAGCAAAAAGGTTGGGGACCACTGGTCTACAACATAAACAGTCGAAATCTGTCGAATATTGTTTCAAACAATACTTGCATTTGTGTGCAGCTAAGAGAAGAGTGAACAATTCTGGACCATAAAGTCTATTTTTGATGAAAATTTATTATTGTCTGCCTTACTGTCGCACTTCTATTTACATGTTTTTCTTGCTTCTCTAGACTTTAAAACACAATGGAAAATATAAAGTTCCTATTGAGAAATTGGAAGCAAATCGCTTGTTTGAGATCAAAAGTTTAATTTTAAGTTTCTATACAAAAGTTCCATCGCTTTAAAGCAGTTCTGACTCGCATGCGAGAGGTTATCGGGAATCGTGTCAGAATTGAGCAATTTTTTAAAACATAATTTGCATGTCTATGTATATCTTTGAATTTAACCCCTTGTCGCCTCCAACACTGCTACCAAAATAGAATAGTACCAAATATTGTTTTACTTTTCAATTAGAACCTGCTAAGAGATTAGGTGCATTTCTAACCATTTAGCAACACGGTAAACCGAAAACCTTCAAATATTTTTGCACATTCGTTCTGTCAAATCCATTCAAATTCGATGTTCTCTATGGTGTTAAATTAAAATTCAGGTTAACCGAATTCTGCTTAATAATAGGTAATTAAATTGTAAATCAGTAACGCAGTTTGTTTTTAAACAAATGTAAAAGACTTTTTCGCAATGTCAGAATATTAATAAAACCCGTCGCACTAAAAAGCGTTAACATTAAAAGAACTCATCGGTTGACACCGAAAAATACTACAGAATGGCAAATGCAATCAATAGTATCGTGAATGACCAATTGGATACGTTCAAAAATTGATTCGTGCGTCACAGTCAATAATGAATGAAAAAAAATCAGCAAGTTCGAAACAGGAAAAGCTTCCAGCGAAGGAGTGCTAACGAGATTACGTGCAGCGCAGAACGCTAATGAAATAATCGAATTAACATAATTCACAGAAGAAGCCGAGTGTATCAAGAACGATACAAAGAATACCTGTAACCGACTGACGAAGACTTTAATCTTCGTTCTTAAATTTCCTCCACTCGAGCACTAGGAGTTGTAAGTGATTAACCTCTGTCTTGAAGAACATTGGAAACTTCAAATCCACCCGTGTGTTTGAACAAGGCAGGAAATTTCCGCGAATTAAATATTGATTAATTAGGATGCATAAACAAAATAACAACACCATTTGAATACTGTTGATACGAATTTTAATGGAAGCAAAGAAGCTTGAACCTGATTTCCCTGAAAGCAATCAAGAACGGACCCTGACATTAATCTAGAAGGATTCATTACACCGTAGATATGTGCCAGTTGGTATAAAATAGAAGTTGAAATTTTACCACCTGGAAGGTCAACATCCTCTGCTTCATGTTAATATGCACATCCATAGAATATAAACCGTATCGCATCATTCATTTGCATATTGATAGTTTCAAGAATGGCAAGCAAACTAAGATAGGAAGATGCGGGTCATAAAACAAGATATGCTTATGGAAATCATGCATCAGAACTATCACTTCAGGATCCTGAGGGCGGTAATAAACGACGACGCTTGCTACACTGAGAGGGTTCGACCCCAAAATGTCATCCCTGCATTTTATCAAAAGCTCCAGATAAATTGCAAAGTTTGAAGTTTTCTGGCTCGCGAAATTTGCATTATTCGACCGGTTTGAAAATACTACGTGTAGTCAATAAACATATTAAACGAATATGTCGTCATACTCGTTTTGATTCCACAACAAGAAAACCAATCCGATTATTATCATGGGTTCACAAAAAGTTGCAATATTGCATTCTGGAAAGTCTCGCGAGAATTTGAATAATAACGACCCCATGCTTGGGCGGAACAACACTACGAAAAAGACGGCGCGGATCCCATAACGATAACAAAAATTTGTGACTACGTGAGTAGCGGCACGGTGTCTCATTCTAAATTCATATAACTTAGAAAGCATCACGCGATCGTCTGGGACTGCTAGGGTGGAAACAATATTTCAGGATAAGAAACCTGAAAACTCGAGCTTTTGCCAAAGCCTGCAAGTCCTAAACACTGCCATCTCGTTTGAACTTAACATGTTTTAGAATGTTAATTAAAAAAAAGAATCCACCCTACGCATTCGTTCGTTCCATTATGAACGACTTGGTAACAGACAACAGCCTTTTTTTATTAATGACTACGATTCGCGATCGACCTACCTAGCAAGAGTCTACTACCGAGAGAAACGTGACCGGTTTCAACATTAATCACGGCGTCTTAACCGGGCGTCCCAACCTGAATCCCCGTTTCACCCCCGCTTCACTAATGAATTCTTATTCTAGCGATTATGCATCTAGCTACTACTCTATTGCAAACGCTACGTAACGGAGAGGTATTGCGCGAAAGTGAAATTGAAATATGCGAATGCTTCAATGTCAAGTGCATAACACCTCCAGCTAGGCCGAATGGCTCTCACGATGCATTCTCACGAAAAGGTCACCGGTAAATGCATATTTTGCCGGTCGGGTGGGAGGTTGTGCCATGATGCACCTCGGTAAAACTTTTGTTTTTCTTTCTAGTGCTGGTTGGACCAGATCAAAATTGAGACGATGAATTTTACCTAACAAACGATGATCATAATCCTATAAGGTACACGATCAAGTTAATTCAGCCTAACTTACTGAATAAGATTTTCGTATAGCATCATTAAAGCAGCTGTCAGACGAGCTGGTGATTTGTGGGAGTTTGACATCGAGTAAAAAGTGACAAAGTCTTTCAATTCAAACTCGGTTATGCTTCTCTGCATCTTATTACACTTAGATAAAACCCCATTCAACCTTACGCAGCACCCGATCCACACCCGCAAGCAACGCTCAACAAGTCATCTTGTTAGATGCGTTAGCTGCCCTTCCATCCACGTTCACTCTAGCTGGTTTCCATCCAAGTTCAAGTTCAAGCTCTCAGGCACAGACTATACTCGGTTTAAGGTGGTTTATGTTAGGATTCAGCTTAGACCAAGCCACGTCAGACAGGTTGGTCGGTCACAATGGAATCTTTGGTTGACTTACAAGATAGAATTCGAACAAGAAAAAAAACCCAAACCCCTCCGTGAGCACCGGGGGTTTCGGACGCCCTTCCAGTCACGATCGCAAGGTTGCTGATTTGACAGTTTACGCAGCCAGAAAACAGCGAGAGATATAAACTAAAACCTGTTATCACCTGTGTTGCTGTAGCATTTTTCGTTCTTCCCCCGAGAACAATCACATTGAAGCAGGCATAGATCCAAACTAGACTAAAAGCCAAGGCCTACGTGATCTGCGCCGCATATCATTTGTTAGTAAAGCAGGGCCCAGACGATGTTTTATTGAACCACCATATTGGAGGCTACTTTCCACCACGCAGCTTCCGCCAGACCTAGCATAAAGTTTTTTTTCCCATCTTCTCTAAATCACACTCAGCCGCAGTTGATCATTCGAAACGGGTCTGAAAATCCTGCCGAAAGCTGATTAGCATACGGCTTGCGCTATGCTTTTGGCACGTAGCTGATATCAGTTATGCGAATCCTCAAAATCAAATCGATAAAGTATAACTGCGGACATCGTAAAATCTCCTTTATTTGTTTCTAACGTAGAATCGGCTCTCGGGGTCAGTCAGGATGTGCGAAACGCGATTTTATTAGAGCATAAAACAGCTACCAGAAGGTGAAACATGTTGAACTCCAAGCCATTCTGTAAGTGATTGATAGACGCAACGCAATCCATCTACAAGATTTACCCCAGGTGCAGCCTTAATGCGTATGCTGTAGGTCATCGCGAGCGTATCAATCTACGTGTTAAGCGTGAAACCTTCAGTCCGTGGGTCATTGCGAATCCTGTTTGTCGTGTTTCCGAATGCTTCTCAGCATGCCCTCCCGAACGAAGCTCTGGGCGGAGAAAATATCAACAGCACAGTCTTGTGTCGCTTAGTGCTGTCATTGTGTGATTGAGCATTGTGGAGACAATCGTGCCATTGAATACTATTTCTTAGGTCGTCGGAAGAAAAAGACAATGAGCTTCCTAATAAACATCAAATCTATGCCACAGAACTTTAAAGCTTACGCAGTAGTTCAAATCATCTTTAAAAACCTTAACTGTTTTAGGATAGCTGAATCTATGTTGCTCACAGGAGACAAACATTGTTGTAAAGTACCGTGATTGAAAAGTGGGATAAGTTAAACGTCTTAGCAATGTTCATTAATGTTCACTAGGTGTTCAGAAACTTGATACTCAGTGTCTTAGTAGAACCTCTTTTATGCTTATTAACCGAAAACGGTTATAAAGCTCTAAATCAACTCTAAATGCCTTTTTGAAGTTCAAGTTTGCGACTTCCAATTTCTAAAAATAACCTTAAACGACCAAATATTGAATGGTATTGGTATATATGGGTATTTTCGAAATCAGCGCCCAGTAATTGACTTCAAACGCCAATTCGAAATTCAAAATGGTGACTTTCTCAGGCTGAAATTGCCGTACCGGGGCTGAAAAGTAGTTACAGACGTCATTTTAAAATCTAGCATGGCGTTATCCGGTATCCGGGAAGCAGCCTAAAATTATTAAATAACACCCGAAATGTGTATTTCCGTAATGATGTACAGATAGACACCATAATTACTTTTTAAGCTGCAATGCAAAAAAAGATGCTTCACCACTAGGGTCAAGATACTATTGATTTATTGCGAAATATTTCCAATATTCAATACTACAAAGTATTTATCGTTGCATTTTTTTGGAAAACTTTCTATCTATATAAAAACTCGTTGACGTCAAAATATATGACATCAGTGCGGAAACCGAATATAGGAAGGAATTGGGATTTAGAGCTTGATAGCAATATTCTAGAGAAAACTTTTATTATACGAATTTGTTACATACAATAAAGCATCTATTTAAAAATTATCAAAAATTAGGGTGACCCAAATTTTCGATGAAATCAATTATCTAACTTTTTTATCTTTGTAGATAAAAGTAAAGTTTTTCTACAATGTTATAGATTAGTTAATTTTAAGCAACTTTTAAGAAAAAAAAATTCTCTATCTTTGGAAATAACCGATTTTGATTTTAAAAAAACACATTTTTCACTCTAACTTTTTTACAAATATTTTTACATTAAAATTGTTTTTGAAAGACTTTTAGGGCTTTTAAGGAGAAACAACTTTCAATGCTGACATCGTGAATATCTCAACTCTACTCAAATTTCTCAATGTTTTTTCATAAAAAATATGCTTTGTTCATTTGTTTGTCGCTCTTACAAAACATATAAAATATATCTCAGTCTCAATACGAACTGTACATTTGCCTTTATATATTATGACATTTACAAAAATATTTATTTTTTAAATATTTAAGTGAATTTAGCTTGAAAACTGGGCAAAACTTGTAATAATCTTATATATTTTACATGTGAAAGCACACATATTTATATTTTTAATATTTCCTACCAAAACAAGAAAAAATACCTTTAATCTGATCCAAAAAGATCAAAAATCGATCAACTGGTTTAAAAGTTTTTATTTTTGAAAATAAATCACATTGAATAAAGCTGTTTTTTATGGTCACCCTATTCCGGAACTGGTTGGCAAATGGCTGGACACGTGTAACTTGAGACCCTAATGTGGCCATTCACCTCTGTCCAGCAACTCCTATCCCAACCTCCACGTGGTGCCGACCGGAATACGAGTAACCTTAGCGGAGATCGGGTAGCCAACCCCGGTGGAAACTATGGTCGTATGCTGACTGGGAAGGGGGTCATACGCGGCTGTATCCCCATGGGGGCGGCGTACAACAGCGTCTGACCCGGAGCGGGCGGCTGAATTATGGAATGCTTTATCCCGCCAGCTACACCTAAGATGGCAGCCCCATCAGCAGGATGTAGGTATCGCGACCCTGGTAAGGTAGCATACAGAAACCTTTCATCAACCACGAACAACGAATTTAGAAATACGGAACGGATCAATCGGCAAAGACCTAGGCTACGAACACGGAAAAAGATTAAGGTAAACGATTGGAAATTGGGTACTTGGAACGTCCGATCTCTCAATGAACTGGCGCGGGCTGGCTTGCTTGCTCGAGAACTCGAGAAGGCAGGGAGTCGAAATCGCAGCGATTCAGGATGTTCGGTGGCCAAACTCCGGAGGAAGGGAATTTCGTGCAGTAGACCCTATTGCACGCACTTCTTTCAAGTACCACATCTACTACAGTGGCGGCAAAGCAGCGGAACGGGGCGTCGGTTTCGTAGTGCTGGGAAATCAGAAAACAAGAGTCATCCGGTGGAGGCCCGTAGATGACCGTATATGCGTGTTGAGGATTAAGGGCAAATTCTTCAACTACAGTCTAATCAACACCTACGCACCGACAAACGACAAATCCGATGAAGTCAAAGATGAGTTCTATGACAAGCTTGAGCGAATCTACGACGAGTGCCCAAAGCACGACGTAAAAGTCGTCATCGGAGACGCAAACGCACAGGTTGGGAGGGAGGAGTTCTTCCGTCCGGTCATTGGAAGGCATAGCCTCCACTCGTCAACCAATGAAAACGGCCTGAGGCTGATAAACTTTGCCGCGGCCAGAGGAATGGCCATATTTAGCTCCTATTTTCCACGTTTGAATATTCGGAAACACACCTGGAGGTATCCAAATGGAGAAGCCTGCTCCCAGATCGATCATGTACTGATTGACGGTTGGCACTTTTCGGATGTTACTGATGTTAGGTCTTTTCGGGGACCAAACATTTGTAAGATTCGCGCACGGTTGTCGAACGTGTTGAAATCTCGCACAGAGAGAACGACGCGTTTCAACATTCAGCGGTTGAAAGCTGATGGCGTGGCAGCAGAGTACGCCAGAGAGCTGGATCAACGGATCGCAGAACAGCAGGAGGAAGGAGTGGAAGACATAAATGGGCTGTGGAGCAGTATCCACGGCGCCATCGAAACGACTGCGAGAGAGGTGGTAGGTACGACGCGTGGAAGACAGCCTAATGGCTGGTTCGATGCCGAGTGCCAGAGAGCGACAGATGAGAAGAACCGTGCCAGGAGCCGCATGCTCACTGCGGCTACGCGTCAGAACAGAGAGAGGTACAGGGTGGCAAGAGCTGCAGAAAATAAAACCCACCGTTGGAAGAAGCGCGAGTACGAGGAGCAGGTGCTCGCCAGCGCAGAGGACAGCTATGCTCAAAACGACGTGCGGAGATTCTATAGAACTGTCAACAGAGTCAGAAGCAGGAATTTCCCTGTGCCGGTCATGTGTAATGACAAGGACGACAACCTGCTTACTGACAAACCGACCGTTGCAGCCAGGTGGAAGGAGCATTTTCAGGCGCTATTGAACGGTGAGGAGCCGGATGAGCAGAGCAGGAACAGGTTGACGATTATGAGTGACGAACAATCTGTGGAGCCACCAACACAGAAGGAGGTGAAAAAGGCGATTAGTGAGCTGAAAAACAGCAAGGCCGCTGGGAAGGACGGTATCCCGGCCGAACTTCTAAAAGCGGGAAGCGAGCGGCTGTACTATGCCATCCACCAGATAATACTAAGGATCTGGGTGGATGAACAAATGCCGAACGACTGGTTGGAAGGCCTCATTTGCCCTATCTATAAGAAGGGCCATCGATTGGATTGTGGCAACTATCGAGGGATAACGTTGCTCAACTCCGCATATCAAGTGCTCTCCCGTATCCTTTTCTTCAGATCGAGACCGTTAACGGAAGCCTTTGTTGGCGAATACCAGGCTGGTTTTCGACAGGGGTGTTCCACGACGGATCAAATCTTCACCCTGCGACAGATCATCGATAAGTTCCGGGAGTACAACTTACCGACCCACCATCTGTTTGTGGACTTCAGGGCGGCATACGACTCAGTGAAAAGAAACGAGCTGTGGCAAATCATGCTGGAACACGGTTTCCCTACGAAACTAATAAAGCTGAGTCGTATGACACTGGAGGGATCAAAATCGTCCGTGCGGATAGCTGGCGAGACATCAGCCGCGTTCGTAACGTTGGATGGACTGAAGCAGGGGGATGCGCTCTCCAACCTACTGTTTAACAACCTACTGTTTGAGCTCTTGAGGGTGCAGTACGAAGAGCAAACGTCGAAAGAAACGGTACGATCATCACGAAATCTCACGTGCTTCTTGGTTTTGCGGACGACATCGATATCATCGGTATCAACCGTAAGGCCGTGGAGGAAGCCTTCGTACCTTTTAAGAGGGAAGCAGCGAGATTGGGGCTTGTCATAAACTCTGCCAAAACGAAGTACATGGTAGCTGGCAGAGAGCGTGGAAGTCCCCGTGGTGTTGGTGCTGAGGTGGAGATAGATGGGGAACGATTTGAAGTGGTTGACGAATTCGTTTATCTTGGTACGCTTGTGACATGTGACAACGATATGAGCCGTGAAGTGAAACGACGAGTTGCAACTGCGAACAGGGCTTTCTACGGACTGCGTAACCAGCTAAGGTCCCGTAGTTTGCAAACTCGCACAAAATTAGCGCTGTATAGGACGCTGATACTCCCGGTGGCCCTTTACGGACATGAAGCATGGACGCTGAAGGAAGCTGATCGACGAGTGCTCGGAGTTTTTGAGCGTAAAGTTCTGTGATCGATACTTGGCGGTAAACTAAAAGATGGAGTGTGGCGCAGACGCATGAATCACGAGTTGTACCAGGTATACAAACATTCTGATATAGTGAAGGTAATACAGCGGGGCAGGCTTCAGTGGGCTGGACATGTAGCCAGGATGCCTGATGAGAGAGCCGCCAAAACTATCTTCAGTAGAGAACCAGGAAGAGGCCGTCGACTCCGTGGTAGGCCTCGCACGAGGTGGATGTGCGCGGTGGAAGAAGATGCACGATCTGCTGGTGTACGGGGAGACTGGAGAACGGCTGCCCAAGACAGAAGAAGACAGGACATCTCTAATTCGTTCGGCCCTAGACCGGTGAACGGTCCGTTAGCCAACAAAGTAAGTAAGTAAAGTAAAGTAAGTAAGCCTATTCCGGAACTGATCACCCAAAGCGCTTCAATTGTGCTTAAAATTGCAGTGATGGATCTTCGGCGAAAATAATCAAACTTGTATTTCTTCGTTGGGTTGGGTTAGGGTGACCAGCTTCGAAAAAGGGTGACCCCAGAAAACGGCTTTATTCAATGTATTTCATTCGTTCAAAAATTTTTGTTTTTTTTGGAACAAATTAAACGTAATTTATTTTAGTCTTAAGAAAAAGTATTGAAAGAATATATCTGTGTGCTTTTAGCTGAAAAATAAAAAGAGTTTTTATAATTTTCGTCATATTTTCTAAGTAAATTTATACTTAAATTTAAAAAAAAATAACATATTTTCGAAAACTTCTCTATATATAGAGTCAAAAATGCTCTTCAAGTTGAGACCCAGAGATATTTTTTATGTTTGTCCCAAAAAGAACGACAAATAAATTAGAAAAGCATATTTTGTTATGAAAAACATTAATAACTTCGAGTAGAACGGTGTCAGAATTGCAAATTGTTTCTCTTAAAAAGCCCTAAAATTCGTTCAATTTAAGTAAAAAAGTTAGAGCGCAAAATGTATTTTTCAACCTAACTCGGTCGTTTTTGAAGATGAAGAAAAACTTTTTTTGGCAAAGTTGCTTAACATTAACGGACCTACAACATTGTAGAAACCTTTTTATTGTTATCTACAAAGACAAAAAAGATAGATGCTCTATTTTATCGAAAATTTGGGTCACCCTATTTTTTATGTTTCATCAATAGGCGCTTTATCATATGAAATAACTTTGTAGAACAATGTTTTTTCCATAATATAACTCTAGATCCAAATTTCCCCCTGTATTCGGTTCCTGGACCATTGTGCAGTATGACAGAAAAACGAAAAATATCAAAATGAATTAACCAATATCGTATAAAATTATAGAAATATTTTTCATGAAAATAATGGTGCCTAGCTCCTAGCTTTACCACTTATTCTAGATTACACAGCTACCTAAAACTTACGATGAGCAAACATTGACATTTTTGCTTTATTTCGACATGTAAAAAATGTTTTTGGTAGAAAATTCTCTGCTTAATGGAAGAGTATCCAAGAAAGTTGAAAGTTGAATAACTCCTAGTAGATTAACTTTTTTTTTTAAATGACCTTATTCAACATTATTGTTGCGAATATATTACTTGAAAATCCAAAGCTAATGAAAGTTATGCAATGGAAAATTGTTTTAATAAAATACACCAAAAGGGGAAAATAATTTTAAGTTAATATGGTTACATGCAAATTTGCTGCAATTGGGTTGTGTAGCTATTGGGTTGTTTAGCTATTCACGGATTTTCGATTTTTATATATCATTTGAAAGAGTGTAATTTTCTGAGCAAAACGTGATCATTCAAAACTTTACATCAGTATCCTTCGATTTTAAAATGAAGAATAAAAATTCGTTCTAAATTGCTACAGTTGGTATATGGGCGAACTGTCATTGTAGCGATTTCGATCAGTTTTAAAACGTGATTTAAAAAGCGAAGGACAACGATAGAAAAAAAATTTTAAATCACGTTTTACTAAGAAAAGTCAGATCTTTCAGATGATATAAAAACTGATATAGCTAAACAACCCAATTCACGGATTTCTGATTTTTATATATCAGCTAAAAGGGTGCAGTTTTCTGAGCAAAACGTAATATTTTGAAATTGTATATCATTCGATTTTCAAATGAAGAATAAAAATTGCTCTAAATCACTATAATGACAGTTGGTACATGGGCGAACTGTCAATGTAGCGATTTCGAGCAGATTTCGAGCAGTTTTAATTCGAGATTTCAAAATTAAAGAACAACGATAGAATTCGTTTGAAAATTACGTTTTGCTTAGAAAATTCAGCTTTTTCAAATGATATAAAAACTGATATAGCCAAACAACCCAATTATTATTCAAGGTGGTGCAGAAACTGACTGTTTGGGGATCGTTGGTTTTTATCGAATTTTTCAAACACAACATAAATTATCTTCATACTAATTATCGGATTGTTGGTAATAATTATGTTTTTGCATAGTTAAGATGCTCGAAACTTGATTCTTTGACAATTAAAGTTGCTGCAGAGATATTCAAATAATTTTCAACATAAGTTTGATTTTTTGTTTCGAGTTCTGTTGATTTCTAGAATGTTTATAATTGTAAATGATAAAGAGATGAGAGAATTTTTATGTCTGCTTGACTGTAGATTCTACTCGAGCAGACCTTTTTCTACTCCAACAGAAATTTCGACCTCGTTGGGCTTTTTGCGGTTGGGCGTTTTTTTATTACTTAAAAAATTCTTTTACCGAAAAATACATGGTTTTTAATGTTTCCCATCCATAATGACTGAGTTCTACTTTATGGTGAAATTAGTACCTTTCATAACACCAGTCAATACTAGAGCGTCCATTTCCCGTTCCTGAATCGAGAAATAAATGTTTGATTTTTAGGAAAATTTCGGGATCCCGGGAAACAAGAAAAATTGTAATGAAAAGTAAAAGAGCGCCGATTTACTTAATTCGTATTTTTTGCCATTAAGGAGAAAAGATTGCAAACATGATTCAATTTGCTTTCGGGAAAACTTCATTCAAGTCTCTAAAGTCTTTACGGACCTCCGAGCCTACTAAGGGCATCAAAATTTCCAGGAACGATTGAAAATATATAATCTTTCATTTATTTTTAGCAAGTGTGATTTGGGGACCACAAACTTGATCAAGATGACATTGAAGACATCTTGATCGAGTTTGTGGTCCCGAAATCTCGTTTTTCTTTTAAACAACTCAATTTTCGATACACCCTTTTAAAACTTGTTTGACGTTCAATGCTTGTCTAATTTGGATGCCATGCCTCGACTCTAGGAGAGTCGAGTTCAGGATAGCACTTTCTTGCATTGTTTTTCAGTAATAAAAATAACGATTATTGACTTAATCCACTGATATTTGATGGCAGAAATGAAACGTCAACGTAAAAAGTACTGAAAACCACTTCATTCGCTCCTAAAATAAGATTAATAAATTTGTGCAAAAATCCGGCTATGCATAACCTCACTACGGCGCGCCCAACTGTTCGCCTTCTTATCGAAGAAAGACGATGCAAAACGGGAGTGAAATTTTCTGCTACGACAACGTGCTGCAAAACACTAACCACACTTTGCACTATGACCAACCGGTTGATGCCGGGGACTGTCCGTCGCGCCGTCATCGTCCATTCAAGAGCGTGGCATGCTACTCGAGCAGAGTGCAAGGCCTACTACTGCCACTGGATCATTATTACAAGGGCCACGCCAACGAAGATCGGCCGGCAAAATCTGCTCGCCATTATCTCGGCAAACAGGTTTACAACGTTGGCAAGTCCTTGGAGACAGCAGAAAGCCTTTTCTCCTTGACGCAAAACTGCGCTAAACTATAACCTGTGAACCAAAGTGAAATTCGATTGTGCAGCAGAAGAAAAAAACTACTCTGCTTTTATGACCGTGCGTCACCTCCAGTGCAGCGAGACAGTTTTTAGCACCTTTCCGGTGAGGTCGCTCATCTCGTACTATGATAAGTTTATGTTTGATTGTTGTCGCTTAGAAACTGAATGCAAGGCACTGTTTTCGCACCAAGCTGTTGGCTTACCGAATGGCTATTTATTAGCGACCCTTTTTTCCGTGTTGACAATTGACAAACAGACGGTTTCTCTGTCACTTTGCCATTACCGTGGATGCCGTGGTATGACCTCTCCTACGTGATCATTGCCAGGGTGACCCCAGACAGCCCAGCGCAATCGGAAGGAACAAGAAAGCCTACGAACATGTTTAAAGAAACTGTATAGAATAACAGAAAATGTCTTGTAAAACTGACGGCACTGCTCATTGTCGCGTAGTTTAGTAAACGCGACTAATGACAGAACTGTGGGGTGAGGATCAACTAACTCTAGCGTTTACTTGCTACTATGTATAGGTTGGCGAGTAAGCATGAAATTGATGGTAAACAAAATGGTGAGAATACCGACGTTCCTCGTAGGAAATTCCTCGAAGTTTAGTTTATATTGCTCATATTTTATTATTGTTCTTACGGCTTTTAAATGTCGGGAAGTTTGTTTAATTTTGCTGATTATTTGTTCAAAACACTAATACTTGATCATTAATGTTTGGTTTAGTGAACCACACTAAAAGCGATTCAATATCATACTCATACTAACAGTTTTTGTTAATTAAAAGGGGCATCATTTGTTATTCCAAAAGAATATGATAAAATGACAAGCAATGTCTAAAATTGAAGGTAATCGCTCCTATATTCATCTCATCACTCTTATTTGTCCAATTTACCGCCAAATTCTACTTTTTTCCCAAGTGAAAGTAATTTTAATTTCACGTCTCGATTTCGTCGAGTGGTCGGAAGTTTTACCTAAAAAAAGTAAAATTTAACGGTAAACTGGACAAATTAGAGCGATTGAACGAATATAGGTGTTGAGATGAATATAGGGGCGATTCCTTCAAATCTAATTAAAGTAATTTTTGCCCTATTTGCTAACACAAAGAAAATCGCGACACAGTTTGCTTAATTAGGTCCCCAGACAAACTAATTAAGACAAATACCGAATAGAATGTCACATCATATTCAAAACTTTTGAAAAATTGTGTAAAATCACCCTAGCTGTAATTGCTTTCTGAAAGTGAAGCTGCTTCACCATCCTATTAGAATTTAGCCGAAGAACGCTGTTGAATGCAAGAAAACGTGGAAATAATAATTCAAATTAACCTCGAGGTCGCTAATAACCGCTCTCAAATCAAAAAGAAAAAAAGGAAAAAAAGCAATAAAAAAAAGAGAAAAAGAAACATAATCCTCTATTTAACTTGAAATCCCCGAAGCATGCTATATGAGAACCAGAAAATGCCGAAAAGCGAAAGAATTTTGAACAAAAAATTAAAATTAATGAGGTTTAGAATCGCCGAGAAACGTTTTCCAAGGCCAGAAAAACACGAAATGCGTTTCTAAATGCCAAAGAGCCCGAAAAAGAAAATGATTTCAAATTAGATTCATAACCACTGAAAACCGCTTCGAGTGGCTACCCAAATGCTATCAAGCGATTATTAAATTGCGACAAATCTTGTTTGTGGATCAACAAATGCTGATTAGAAGTCGAAAGCCAAGGGCACTCGAACTTTCTCGAAGCAAACGAATGGAAATGCTACATTTCCCTAGATTCAAACAAGCTAATTTCTATGTTCTGTCTATGGCATTCTACACATTTAATTTTTTTCCCGGGTCTCGGTAATTTATTGCCGAGAACGGCACCACCAATTGCTCGGTTGAAAAAATAATGACAGCCATCACATATTTTCGTAAACCTCAGTTCACCTAACTGAAATTTCGGCACAAAATATCCGAAATCGGCTTAGTAGTAGCTCGGTAAAAAATTTTACCGTAATTTCAGTTAGGTTAAGCCGAGATCTACGACAAAAATGTGACAGCTGTCATTTCCTTTTAAACCGGGCATTCAGTGGTGCTGTTCTCGACTGTAAATTACCGAGACCCGTAAGTATGTATGGAATTTTGTTTGTTTGAGGCACACACTTGTTTTTTTTTTTTGTAATTTTGACTTTTTATCTTAATTTTCTCTAAATTGTTTCATTTTTGAAAAGTACAAAAATGAATCCATGATGTGGAAAACATCAGATCATCGAAATCTCTGAAGAAAAAAACATGTGGAAGTTGTTCTGAACGACTTTTTCTAATAAATAAAACCCGTGACATGTGTGAAAAATAACTCTCATCAAAAAAGAATGACCTTTTGTTAAAGTTTCATGTTTTGATAGTTTTAAAATTGTTAAATTAGAATTAAAGCAAAAGAAAAATGGCATGGCAACCAATAAAAAAAAACCAATTTATGCACTTTTTGTTAAGTTCTCCAATTTTATGAGACGAACCATAACGAGATGGAGTTAGATAAAAACATCTCTCTTGCGATTCACAGAAAGTAAAAATAAAGAAAGAGCTGCATTTTCTAAGCTAAACGTAATTTTCAAAAATTTTGTATCGTTGTTCTTCGGTTTTTAATCACAAATTAAAACTACACGAAATCTGCTCGAAATCACTTCAATGACAGTACGCCAAAGTACCAACTGTCATTCAAGCGTTTTTTTTTTATTCTTCATTTGAATAAATATATCGACGACGATATAAAGTTTCAAAAATCACGTTTTGCATAGAAAATTATACTCTTTTAGCTGATATAATAAAATTAGAAAACCGTAAAAAGCTAAATAACCCATTTCTACGAAACAGACCATAACTACATGGAGTTATATGAAAAAATAACATCTCTTTTAAGATTCACATAAAAGCAAAAAAAACTTCCTTGCTGAAAAAGAAATACGCTAGCCTTACGGACAGCCATATTGGCGATCGCGAATGAAAAACCGGAAAGAAGTCCATGTCATGAATATCCAACTAAACGGTATCGACCCGTAAAAAAACGCAAACTTTAGCACAAAAACTGTGACACTGAACTGCTGCTGCTGGGTGAAGTTTTATTTGCCACTTTCTGCTGACGGGAAAATTAAGCACTCGGCTGGCTCGAATCGGACCATAACAGCCGAAGTTTGTTTGAAAGAACGATTCGATCGAAATTCAAAATATTTATTGGCCAAAAATGATGGCACCTGCACATAGCTTTGAAACATGTCACAATCGGAAGAACTTAAGCACCAATTAGCCGGTAGCCGCTAAGCGCTATTCGCTTTGTTTCTTGGCCTTCACACTGCTAAAGTTCTTGATTTTTGGGTTTCGGCTTACTTACCTCTAATTCGGTAATCCCTCCGACAGCAAGTTTATGTACTGAATCACCATTTACTTTCGGCTTCTTGGTAACACAGCAATAAGTTTCGCTGTAAACGAGACTTAATTCACTTTAAAATCGTTCTTGCAACTATTGATCTGCTCACTGTTCGACACAATTTATTTTATAGTAGCACTTTAGTTTAGCGTCCACTGAAACGTGTTCTATTGTTCACGAATTTCACATGAAGCGAAAACTATTCCAAGAATGCCTATCGTCACATCAAACCAACTATTAACCTATATCCGAGCACCGTGCAATCACCAGCTGGAATAATCGAAATCCGCTCGGCGCAGGGGTCTTTTATAAAAATTTTGCTTTTCTCGCAAATCTATCAGCAAGCCCTCCCTACCAACGCCGGCAGTAACGAATCATGCTTGGCAACGCTGCTGTCGCTACATGCAGCAGGTACCTGCTACCCCCCAGGCACAGTAAAAAAAAACTAAGCGATTCGACCACGAGTCCCACTTCTAATAGTTCTAATCGCTAATTACTGTTCAAGCAATTCAAATACGAGTCGATGTGTGCAATCTGCAAACAACGTGGCTAAGACAACATAACCTCATTTTTTTCACTGTGCAATCCATCGTCTGCTGGTAGGCAAAGTATCTACCTAAGTCAGTATCTATTTATTGTGGCAGGAGAGTTTTTCCCGTTTGCGCTTTCCTTAAGCGTTTCGCGACGACAGTCACGCCGCCGCGCCACCGGAACAAAATTCTCGCGCAGAACCGAAAGCTCGAAGCCGTGAGCGCAGGCAAACAAATCGTCGCCTCATAGGCTGCGATTCTCTCCGCGCGCTGCGCTGGGAAGAAGCTCGGCTTTACCCGCTCACGCGGTTGCCTGCGGCGGCTGTGGCTTAGGCGTCGCTCAAGGTACAGGGCAGTTCGGGCTTAACCGGTCGACACGAGCGGTCGTAGTCAATCATACGACGCGTCGCGCCGTTTATCAGATGAACGTATAGCTTGGTTTTGATGTGATCGATGAAAATGTAAATTATACGATCGAGTCTAGTCGAAAAACCGGCCACTCAAATTAGCATAGTGATCTAAGCGGAATTCGGATGAAACTGGAACGCGCGTCTTGAGCGATTACTAAAAACTAGTGAATAAATTGATTTTGAGTTAGGTAGGGTAGGATCAGAAGTTTTTTCAACTCAGTTGAAAAATTAATAAACTAGAATTCAGAAATTAAGGTAACATAAATTGTTACCTTAATTTGCATAGGAAATTTCAACCTATAGGAATTAACCTAAGCATAATAGTCAGGCGACTTTGCATTGGCACGACACGATTCAAAGGCAGCTCAACCAAACCAAATCACACACAACACTTAGGTGATGTGATCAGTGCTGATAAAAGTCATTTTCCCCAGCAAAATTCTTCGAAAATTACAGCCAATCATTTTCAATTTTCACTTCCAATGATCGCTGCACTCTTTCAAATACACTAGATTTTCGTCCTAGTAACGTGCTGTTATACTCAGATGAAATAGATCGCGCGCATCGTTCACGGTTACGGAATAAAATTTAACGACAAAACCAACCAAATGATCTCCACTTCAAAGCGAAAAAGAATAACAAACAGTCCACTCAACCAAAATGAACCTCACCGAAACACTTTTTCACTGACACTGACCGATGCCTTGACAATCTTCGTTAACTGATAAACTTATTTTGTTGTCTTGCTTACATCGCATGAAATATAATGAGGTGTTTTGACAGTTCACTTCCATGCAAAAAGCGGGAAAGGAGAACTCTGAAAGGATTGTAAAAAAATATCGTTTATGGATGCTTTTTTTCACTTTCACTCAAGAGTGTCAACAAATATCAACCCTGGATGTGATTGTTCCAACAGATTTGTTTGGATTGGGTCGAGAAGCGAATAGTTTTGAACTATAATACCAATAAATTAATTTCAAGTATAACACAAGTCTATCCATCTCTTTCGACCGCTCAGATGTAATTTAAAAACTGCGCCTATCAGCATCGTAACGCAAAAAAAAAACACGTTTCATTTTATGCGTTTGTCTATTGGCTTATTTTTACGACCAGAGAAACAACTTCTTTAAGAACCTGTTCGACGGTTCAAAAAGCCGCTGATAGGTAATTTTGTTCAAAGTTCTCGAAAGCAACGAATCCATCAACGAAACAAAACAGAAGAATATGCTTGCATGTTGTCCGCAACAGAATCAATTTCAACAATACAAGGCTGAAACTAATACCAGAATATTGAGAATAGGCGCTTATGTGGAAGCAGCAGTCCTGATTGTTATGGTTTTGTTTGCAATTTAACGTTTGCATTAGAAAATGGATTTTTTCGGATGGTGTTAAAAAAACTAAGATAGATAATTGATGTTGAAAACTTTCCCATGGAAGTTATTATGTCAGCTTACTTGCAAAAAAGTCAAGGCAGTTAATCGGGACATTCTCCATGGCATGGTTTTTCGAATTCTTTCTTTGTTTTATATATCAATTCCTCCTCAGTTGTTGCCACAAAACTGATGGAGTAAATCTTACGCTTCAGGTTTCCCAGAAATTCTCGGTGGGACGCAACTGAGGGACGTTGGGCGGATTCGCCGACTTGGGTACTATATTTAGTCGATATTCAGCCACTCCAACGATCGCTTCGAGTAGTGGGCCGACGCCAGATCCAGCCAGAACATCGCGTCTTGGACCTTATGGTATTTATTAATGAACGACTCAACTTTCGGCAGGCACTTCGCACTGTAAATTTTCCCGTTCACAGCCAATGCAGAGCGAATGAAGAGCGACTATTCCCTTCTCGCTGATTGTCAACTACAGCAGCACCTTCTGGGAAAACTTGGTGAGTCCACATCGAAGCTCACTTCCTTCGTGGAGGAAGTACAATACGATGTAGCCTGCCAGTCGTTGCCATCCGGGGTAAGACAGGTCTCGTCGTCCATCACCACCGCCACGTCTCGATTAGCCGGGAGAATCGACTTGACCATCTCATTCACTCGCTTCTGCTGCGTCATTGCCTGCAGCTCCGAGATCAGTGGACAGGACGGCCGCTTCCTGACATGTTAGTCCATGTTCGCCAGGTACTTTTTCACTGTTAGGCTGGTTGCACCGACCTCCTGGCCAAGCGCACGCAGCTATGTAGCCACTTTACTCTAGGTCTTCCTCCACAGCATCCTTGCACAAAGCATCCTGACGTGTACAAAGTGCTGAATGAACTCCTTTTTCTGTTGACATGTGGGTTACTATGATTGATGCTGCATGGGTAGTTTCGTCAGTGCGTGTGAAGGTAACCCGATCAGAAGAGCATAACAAAAAGATTACAGAATTCTATCAACAGGAGACATAAATAACATATTTTGACACGATGTTGTATTTTCACATGCTTTTGATAACAAAATTGGATCTGAATGAGTTGCAATAACATATCCTGAAATAAAGTTGCTCTAAAACAAGTCTAACAAATTTTTCGTCTCTATCAAAAGCTAATGGTTAATTGTTATTATATTGTTTCATATGCTAACTTATTTTGTTATTAAACTGATACATTAGTAACAAAGTTTGATATGGGTTTAATATTAGTAGAATCATTTTTGTTATAATTTCTGTTATTTTAACACCTAACAGTATCAAATTGGTAACACAACCTGATAGGTTTTCCGCATACCAAGCTAACAGCTTCTGTTATATTTTTGGTTTGTCTTTCTGATCGGGAAACCAATGAGAAATCTTCAATGTTTGTCCATTTTTCAAATGCAAAAGTTTGTGAGCAGAATCACGCCAAATGACCTATGGAGCAAAATCATCTCAAATGACCTGGAAACATGCAAAAAGTTAATCGACCATTTTGGGTTTGAATAAATCGTCAGTTTCGTCAGTGCGTGTGAAGGTAAATTTGGTTGGTTGTACAAAATAACTGTCTGAGAATGAGTTGTGGGGAATTGATAATGCCTTGTAACAAAATATACACCTTAAAGGAAACTTTTTTTGGCTAAAAAGTGTTTTTTTTTAACTTGAAGTTTTTACGCAAATTTACGCATAGTCTAGAATGGAAAACTGAAAGTTAATTTTTCTATAGAAAAATATGTTTTCAAATTGTAATTTCAGCATTTATTTGTATTCTAATGATTTTGAAAAATTCAGACAATCATTTTAAGTTAAAAAGCTCTCGGTATTCTACATTATAAATGCATCGGTTTCCGAGTTGTTTGAATTCAAGTTCGAAAAATTTTGATTGTTTAGAAAAAAAAAAGTTACGCCAAATTTGTCCGTGGTTCTCTAGTAAAAACCATATACCAATACGATCAGCTTAATTTGTTGACTTAATGGTTATAAATTTTTACGTATATTCAATCGTTTTAATCACTGGGTGGGTAAATACGTAGTTTCAGTAAATTTTACCAAAGTTCTCGTAATAACTTGACAGTTGAAATTTCCGGATGTTCAGCATATTAAAACGAGTTCCGGAATTATTTCATGAGTATCTCGGTAAAATATTACCGATAATCTTGTTAAAGCTTGGCCGGTTTTCAATTGTTGGTTTTACAGAATCTCGGTATTTTTATATATTACTGAGGGTTTACCGAGATCTCAGCTTTTGAAATTGTAACCTTCGGTTACATTGCGTGTGCTGGCTCCGCCACAATTAAAACTTCATCCAGACTTGCCCGGTTAAAATCCCCACCTCCCAGATCCTACCCTGGATTCAGAGCACATCTACATGAGTGGTATCCCTCCAAGTCTGTCGTTTAACGTCTAGGACGGAGGGATCACCCATATAGGAAAGCTTGTCAATAGTATCACCATTACTACTTCAACAGGGTTGAGTGATATCCCTCCAAGTCTGTCGCGTCGCGTCTGGGGCGGAGGGGTCACTCATAAGGGTTCGTTCACAGATGCATTGAGGAGACAACCTAGGTATTCGGATCCACAGGGTGGGTCACAAGGAATGAGTGGCCTACTGAACAGTTCATTACGACTCGGGAGTGTTCGTGGCACTCCCGATTCGGAAATGACAGTTCCCATATAAAGCGACGAGGCAATTCTAAGGGGGTTCTCTTTCGGCTAAAACAGCTATCGATTCAGAGGTGCGCGTATAAAGTTTTTTACCGTACTTAAGGTTTACGCTATGTGTGAAATACGGGGAGTTTTCGCAGTGATTAATTAGAAAATTGTACTATTAGGTGATTAAAATGTTTTAAAATTGCTATTGTCAAGTTGTTCAAATACTGAATATGTCAAAAATGTGAATTTGTAAAAAAGACCTAACTGATGTAAAAATTACTATTATAGTGCTAAACGGTTTAAAAAGGTCTGAAGACAAGATTGACAAAAAAACTATACGTTTATCTATTAAAACAAGGAAAAAAAGGTAAAGCAAATTATTTAGATATTAGGATTAGAAATTAAGGCGATTAAGAGTAGGGGTAACTAGTTCTTACAACTAGATGGCTAATTTCCGTCGAATAGGTCCTCGAGGGGCCTTTTAATCTTGGTTCTAGCTCTACGCTTGAGGCGGTACCATCCATTGTCAGAGGTCAAAGAGCTTGAACCCGCCATTTTGTGGAACGCCAATCCATCGCATATATACCTTCGAAGGTGCCGGCTGGACGCTATTGGCCCGGCACAACGATCGAGCACTGCCATTGAACGGAAATACGTCAACCGCCACGATGTTCGGGACGCCGACTCGTGTTTAGTTATAGGGATCCGGAGGAACAGGAACAGTAAACCAAGTAACTTAGGTTAAGAAACAACATGTCGGAACAGGGGAAATAAATTAGTAATGTAAGCTCATGTAAGCTATCTATCGATTGTTTTTTAAGCGCGATTTTCCTTGGTTTCACACCTGGCTTTTTATTTCGTTTCGATGTTTTCAAATTTAGTTGTCGCTTAGGTGTTTTACAAAAGTCTCTCAGTTTAAGGGAGTCGTGTGGCAGCATTTTGGCCTGGTGGCCCACCCCTGTAAGTTGGTTTGTTTCCCGACGTGTTTCGTGTCGAATGAACTATAGTGGTGAATGAAGACTAGCTGTGGGCTCGTTTCCAAACGTTGCATGACTCTTCCCTCACCCAACACCCACTGAGCAAGCAAGAGTTTATCAAAATCTCGGTAATTCATTCTACGGTACTCAGTGATAATATCTACAAACTTAGAACTCAATAGCTGATAGATTCAGCGAAATATTCTACATGTTGTCGGAAAAATTTTAGAGAACATCGACGAATGAAATGTCAATGCTCGCTGATTTACGGTACCGTCCTTTTTTCATGTTTGCATATTAAAACTTTGTCAAAGGTACCATACTTCTATCTGCCTTTTTAAATGGACTTTTGTGGAGTTTTCTACAGATTTCCACTAAAAATCAATTTTTCTACATTGTTGTTTGCTATCACAAAACAAACAATTTCATCGAAGAAAGTTTATTTTTATCTCTCATACTACATCGGTTATTGACGATTTTTATTGAAACAATGCCCTAATTTACCAACAGATATCTTGAAAATCTGCAAATATCTGCAGACTAAATCTTTTCTATAGTTAAGTATAAGCAAAACATCATTTAATCCAGATAAAGGCATTTGTCTCTGGCTGTATCCTGTCAGATTTCATATATTGTAAATGAATAAGAACATTATTTTGGTAAAAATCTTTAATAACTAAATATACTTAAGAGATAAAAATAAACTTTCTTCGGTGAACTTGTGAGTTTTATGATAGTTAACAACATTGTAGAACATTGAAAATTTTTTGAAAATCACTATAGAAAGTTATATTAAAAAAATAATTTTGAGGGACACTCTATAGAAAACTTCACAATAGTTCATTTAAATTAGCAGATATAAGTATGTTGTCTTCGACAAAGTTGCTTCTTACAAAATGTGCTAAAACTTAACTCAACAAAGTGGTTTTTTGTATACAAAAATGAGGCAAAAAACTCATTTCTCACTTTTAGGTAGATTAATCACAAAATTTTAATACTACAAAAAAAAGAATAATTAATAGAACAACTTTACTGAAGACACTACGACTACAAAATCATTATTTTTTGAGTTAAGAGTATTTAGTGTGGTCCCCGTGGCTCTGTGGTTAGCGATGTCGGTCGGCTAGCTCTCCACACGGTTGTGATATCGGGTTCGATTCCCGATCGAGTCGAGGATCTTTTCGAGCTGGAAATTTTCTCGACTCAGCACTGGGGCACGGTGTATCGTTGTACTTATCCTACAATAAGGCATATACAAAGGAGTGGCAGATAAGTTTTATAAGTGCAGGTGTCGTCGTCTTTTACGTGTACATACACGAGTAAAAAGTTGTGACGTCACAAAATTTGTTGATCTTCGTCAGTCAGTGCGGATTTTTGGAAAATTGATTTTTTGATGCTCTAATATTATTTACGAAACGTAAATGCCATCGTGTACAGTGAAACTTTACGGTATCTCAGTTTATCCGGCCAAAAAGGTAGGCATTATCTTTCAAACTTCCCCTGATGTACGGGAATGCGTTCGTTCTACCGGGTAGCAGATTCCACAAAGTTTTGTATTTGTTTGTAACATTTCCGTGCGGAGTACTTCGAGCATAGGTTCCAAGCTGATTCCCGGCTCATTTTAACATTGGAGGGTAATGTATCCATTCAAAATTGGTAATTTTTTAACAAAGTCATGTCTGTTTTAGCCGTTTCATCAATGTTCACACCATCTCCAGTGAATCCATCGGCATGGACGGTTCGAGCCAGCAAGAAGGCTAGATCTGGGCGGGTAGCAGAGCTAGTAAGGCTCTGCCTGATACAAGCACCAGCCGAAGAATCTACTTCTCCGGCCGATCTGGTTCAAAGTGCAGATGAAAAAGTTTCTCCGATGGTGGTCGATGGTGACTTGTTAGCTAAAACGTGCTAACCTATGAAAGAACGAGACTCTACGAACGTGAATAAATTACTCGAACGTGAATTAGAACTCGAACTAGCTGTTGTTTTTTCTAGATTTGTTAATTTCTAAAACTTTGAAACAATTTATCACCTTTCCCCCCTAAATACTTTAAATCTCACACACAGCGTGGAAGGGGCTTGATCATGGGCGCAACTAAGGAAAATTCCTAGGTGGGGGTTAGTTTTCATACACTTCATTTAAAAAAAATAGGAAAAAGCGTTACAATGCGCCTATTTAAAAACGCTTAAAGTAGTGTCGTAACAGAAGACAAAATCACTTCAATCGGGAATAAATCTCCAAAGATGTATTAAATATCTTGACCATCTCTTCCAGCTGACACTGATTCGATATTGAGGCGAACTAGGTTTGGCAAACGGCTGGGCAGTGCGTACCAGCAGTACACCCGTGTTAGTCGGCATAAAATAGATCGCAGTGTGTTCCAAGGCATAATGCCATATTCTTAACTCCACATGGAACCGACTGGAATACGAGCAACCATGAGAAGATTGGGGAACCGGTGGGAACTTGGTCGTATGCTGACAGGGAAGCGATAGTTGTTCTCCTTGGAGAGCAGCTTGTCTGAGCGTCTGTTTTCCAGGATGGGGTCGGCCCGAACAGCGACTGACCCGAAGCGGACGGTTAACTATGAAATGCGGTGTCTCGCCTCTACACCCAAGACGGCGGCCCAGTCGCGAGACTAGGTATCGCAGCCCTAGTAAAGCAAGAATTGAAAACGAACCGGAATTACCCGCAATGATCTAGTGACGAAATGAGGCCGACTATTAGAAGCACGGTACATGTAACAGTAGATCGCTTAACGCCTCGGATGCCGACCGGATCCTGCTGGATCAGCTAGAACTTCACCAGTTCGGCATCGTTGCGCTCCAGGAGCTTTACCGAAAAGGAGAGAAGGTACGGCGAATTTGTGGCCGCAGGGCACAACTTTACCAGAGCGGCGACATAAACAATGAGCTGGGTACCGGTTTTATAGTGCTGGGCAGGATGCTGAGTCGTGCAATCAAGTGGCAGGCGTTCAGCAACACGTTGTGTTTGTTGAGAATAAAAGGCCGGTTCTACAACTACACCATCCTCAATGCCTACTGCCCTCACGAAGGATGTCCCGATATAGAGAAAGAAACGTTCTACGCACATCTGGGGAAACTCTACGATAGCTGCTCGCGTAGAGACATCAAGATCGTCATTGGGGACATGAACGCTCAGGTCGGTAGGGAAAACATTTATAAGCCGGTGATTAGTAGGGGTGTGCGAAACTGGCTTTTCTGGTGTCGAAACGAAACGAAACGAAATTAACCCTTAATTTCGATTTCGCCAAATTAGTCGAAACGAAATCAAGGTGGATTTCGAGTTCTCGAGACGAAACGAAATTGGTCTCTAAATTTCGCGAAATTTCGCGAAATTTCGAAAAATAAAATAAATGTTTCTGAAACATAGCATTACAATGATTTGTAACGTTGGAGCGTACGCTAACGAAGTACCCTTCAACAGCTGATCGCAAGGTGCTTACCTGGTCGACGAAGAGTAACGTAGGTATTCAGTTATCGATAAACCGACAATGACGAGAAAATCAAAAATGTTAAAAACTAAAATCTTGATGCATTCATTTATACAGATTATATTGCAGGTAATAGTAGCGCGATAGATACAAATGATATAAAGGTCAAACTCGAAATGTCTTTGTAAATAATAATTTAATGAACTTCTGAACTGATTCTTTTGGTTTGAATGCAACTATGTTTAAAATAGTAATCCTTCTTTCATAGCACTTTCATCATTCAAAATCCAAGTTTTGTCCTAGAGCTCGAACTGGAAAAAATGAGAGATGGTAGGTAGGTTTTCAACCATTCCTGTGAGTTTTGGTGTCCCTAGCAAAGATAACTTTTCCAAAGAGTTGTTCCCTATGCAAACGTAAAAGCGACGAATCCGATAAGCAATTCCTCGGCGGCCTTCTGATGCATTTCTGCATTCTCTAAAAGCAGCAAAATTCACAGGAATAGTTGAAAAGCTGTAAAACCTTTGGAGGGCAACTTTTTTTTCGCTTTTGTCGACCAGTGTTATTGAATTTTTTTTTAACACCGTTTAGTCAGACTAGACTAAGTGACATTTTTATCAAATCGAGGAAAATAAAATTTAAGTTAACTATTCTGTAAACTTTGAAGTTTTCAATATTTTTGCACATTTTTTAATATAACTTAAAATTACTTTTTAACTGAGCAGTTCCACAAAAAATGTCTCAGTTTCAATATTTTTTGTCATTTTAGATTTGGCCTAAACTTTGCATAAACGTTTCTATAGGCTGAGAAGCTAGTTAAAATGCTGTTTTGGGAGGGTTATTGTGATTATAAATATTTTCAGAGCCAAAAGTTTTTTGATCAGTGTGACGTCTCTGGAAAAGTTTTAGACAGTAATTTTATCTTTCCGATAAAAAAAACTCTGAAAAATTGATTTTTTTAATGTAAAAGAAACATTAAAATTAACATAAAAAAGCTTATTTTTCAAAAATCTTTTTTTGTGTAAAAATTACAAAAAAAAATACCGAAGCGATGAAGAAATCAAAGAAAAATTTAATTTAAGAAAAATTTACAACATGTTTATTTTTGGAAGGACAATATTATTATCTATAACTTTGCCAAAGGCACTATGCCAATCAAACCAACTGTTTCGATTATAAAAATATTTTAATTACCCACAGAGTGTCCAATTGGAGATTAAAATTATTTTTTCAGCTAAATCGGTTTGTTTGACTGGCATAACTAGTGTCTCTGGTAAGGTTGTAGAAAATAATTTTGTCCTAAAAAAATATGCCCTGTGAGTTTCTGCGACACCCAAAATAATAAAATGCATTCGGGACCATTCCTAAACTACGTGGTCATATTTTGATCCCTTTCATACCCCCCTTCTCCTCCGTGGTCTTTCGTGGTCTTTTGTTTTGTGATCTTATTCTGCAAATATATGTACAATGAAGTATGAAAAATTTATGAAAAAAATGAAGGTTCAAGAAAACTGATTATTAGATATTGCGCAAATTGTAAATAGAATTTTCAGTAATATCATTTTCTCAAAACCAAAATAACAAACAGATAATGGTTGTTTAATTATTGATAATATTTCATTGTCTTTAACAAATATAATAATTTCCTTACCTGAAAGTAATTTAAAATACGCTTTTCTGTTGAGTATATTCAAAATGATTTTTAATTTGTTGTTGAGTATCAAAATAAATAAAATTTGTTTAAGCAAATTGATCATCTACGATAAATTTTTCGCTTATAGTTATGGTAAATTGTATACTCATCTAGAAATCATCTAGAAAAATATTTAGTTGATAATAAGTGAAACCTTTTAATTTAATTTTAACTTAATTTATTTCCGATATATTTTTTACACTTGAATCGCTAGAACAAGTTTGCACTTCCAGTGAGCATCTGCTCTTTTAAGGAAGTGTGATACGATGTTGTTAACTATAAGTTGAAGCTGGTGATGATACTTGTCGACAATTGTGGGGTGGTGCTGGTGTTTCGCGCGTTGATGGCGTTGCTCTGGTTACGGCGTACGGCAGAGGCATTGGTGAGTAGTGTTTTGTGGTATTCGGGTGTAATCCAGAATTGGGCTAGATACTGTGGTATTTTCGTTTTCATGATAGCTCGCAAACGACGCTTGAAGATATATGTTGTGGGGGCATTTTTACATGATGGGGGGAGGTCGTTAAACAGTTTGCTACCAATGTACGACATTTTTTGCGACCGTATTCCGTGTTGAATCGTGGCAAATACAGGTGACCAGTTTGTCTGCTTGAGCGGTTTTCGTGCATTCTTCTTGTGACAAGGACGGTTGAAGTGATGTTATTTCGCAAGTGGATCAACATTTGATACTCCTGGGGTACACGGATTGGTAGGGTTGAGTCCCTGGGATCTTCGTATAGTAGATGAGTGGGATACAGATGAGGTTTCCGGAACACGGCTTTCAAGCTTCTGTTTTGTATCACCTGTAGCTCTCTCAAAGAAGATTTGCAAGCCAGTCCCCACGTTGCAACTAGGTACTGGCGCCGAGAATGGATTAGTGAGAAGTATAGTGTTTTCATAGTCGCCAAAGGCAAAAATGATGAAACCTTCCTTAATATACCACAGAGTGATGTTAGCTTTCGCTTGAGAGACTCAAGATGGGCCTTCTAGTTCATTCTATTGTCTAGCGTTAGGCCGAGAAATGGGTATTCAAATACTTCTTCGATGACACGATTGGCGATTTCAATTGGCTCGCGAGCCGGGAGTTCTCTGCGGAACGAGTGAATGAGCATATACTTGGTTTTCGATAGATTCATTGACATCAAATTAGTTTGAAGCTGGATAGCAGTGCATTCTGTTTCTTGATAGAAGACTGACGTGTCGTCAGCAAAGAGACGTAACTTTCCATGCAGCTCTAACTTGGCCAGGTCATTAATAAACAGCAGAAAAAGAATTGGCCCCAAGTTACTACCTTGGGGCACACCAGTCGACACGGCCCCATAGTGATCAACGGGTAATCATCTTTTAGGCACCTGACGATAGCATTACTTAAACCTGGGACGTAGGGGAGTGATGCGATAAAAAGCCCGAGAAAAAGAAATTGAATCCACCAACGCATCGTGCTTTGTGATGTGGTAAAAGTTTGTAGGTAATCTCTAAACTGCCGCTCATAGCAAGTCCGTCCCATTTGCGTTTTGGTGCTGACGAGAAAACAGCAATTGAAAATCGTAACGCTTTAGGTGAAATTTTGCACTCAAATGCTTTTTCAATCAATACCATCAACAGAATTTAGTACTGCAATGACAATCTAACACTTTTGCATCATAAAACTTGCATGAACACCGAAATTTGATTAAAATTTGTTGAAAATCATAAGCTGGGACTCACATGCGATTACTTTTACGGTACGTAGCCAGAATGATAGCAAGTCAGTCCCATAGCCAGCTACGACCGGTGATGAAAAACAAACTACTGCAAATCGATGGCGGTGCTATACCGTGCGTTTGGAATGAATCTATCGCTGGTCAATTCATAAATGACCTTCTTTCGTGCTTTATTAAACAAGTTTTTTGTGAGAAGCATAACACAATATACCTACCAACTGCGCCGCTCAAAATAAAATTAGATTTTGTTTTTACATACTGATAAATTCAAAGTCAGTTTAGGTGTAGGAACTTGTTCTAAATTTTCCTGAAAGCGGACACACGTTCGTGACGGCGGACAGCTTTCACGTAGCAGTGGAAACAAATATGAAAGAATACCTATAGCTTAGGAAAATGTTTGCTCCGTTAAAAAACAGCTAAGTAGCGTACCGAAGTATTTAATATGACTGACAAATTCTTCAAAACGAAATTCACGACAATAATTGAACAATTCTTAAGCACGTCGTTACATAAAATACGGATAAAATACGAAAAGTAGTATTTACTCAAGAATGCTTCAACTAACAATACAGTGACACACCTAAAGCGTTCACTGTCAACAAACAACAGCTGAAAGAAGCTACTGGTGGAAACTTTGTCTTGAAGAAAACATTGTACTATCAGCTAGAGCCACACGATGTAGAACGCGTAAAATTTAATCAAACCTCCTATCGAATATCACTTGATACATCCAATTCTAAACCTGAAGACCATTAGTTTTGGTAAATATCACATTTTTCATAATCATTATTGGCTGTGGGGTTAAATTGCGAAGATTTTTTCAATGGGACCGACTAGCGATCACTTTTGCTATGGGACAAACCAACTTGCTATTTTTTCATAGTTCCTCAGAACAAAGTATTCAAAAATATTTGTTTTATCGAAAGTAGATATAAAAAGGAATTGATTCCATAAATAAACTCAAAATTGATAAAAATGCAATTGGGACGGACTTGCCATGAGCGGCAGTAAAGCTCAAACTAACTCTAACGTTTCAATATAGGTACTTTGAAAGAGATCCTATAGACAGCTATGACAACCTATCGTAAAGCTTTGTACGAAAAACGGTACAACTATATGTAAGTTTTTTGAAAAAAACAATGTCAGAGTTTTTGAAGAAAAAAAAATGTACTATTTTTATAAAATGTTTTTAATAAACTTGTAGATCCCCTTAGGAAGGCCAAGTTCAAAGGCCGAAACGTCGGACATAAAACCTAGTAGCGTTTTGATACACCCCTAAGACTGAAAAAGCCGTATTTCCCTTGAAATAAATTACAAAGTTTTTGAATGTCGAACAAAATATAAACATCTTTCTTTCTTCCTTCAGTTCACGAACATCCAGGTCTTATATATTGTTTTTAAGACCAAAACGTTGATTTTTTTACCGGTCGTTGAGTATTGAAATATACTTTCAGGAAAAATAACATTAATCCCGACGCATTGCAAAATAGAATTATTATTCTAAAGAAGTAAATGCCATATAAGGCAAAGCCTGTTTAAAACAAAAAAAAATTTTCTTCGTTCGGATAAATTTGAAATATGTTTCAAAAATTTGATTACAGTTAATTGCTGACAACTCTCAAACTTTCCGTGACACTTATTAATTAGTCGTGTCAAATAAATATATTAATTAAAAAATTGCGAAAGCTTCGACTTGACTTAGTGGCAATAATAAATTATAAGTCAGAAAAAAGACTACGTGGTCTATTCGTTAACCCGCACGCGGGGGGATTTTTCGTGGTCTTTTGAAAAGCCACCCCCCGTCTCCCTATATATGACTACGTGTTTGGGAACGGCCCCTTTGAAACAAACCAAAAATTATTTTTCTTTCAACCAATCAACAGTTAGAATGGAATGTTGTAATGCAACAAACAAATAGTTTTCTCTTCACTCAATCAAGTTATTCGAAATCATCCTCGTTCTCTTATTTCTCGTTCTTTCTAACCTTTCTTTTCTTCTACCTTGTATATTCGTCAAGTGCAAAGTAAGAATCACTTCTATGCCATAATCTGAACTTGTTTTTGACATTGTAAAATTGTGTGTCCCCTAAACAAGAGTAACATTTCTCAATTATGTGTTCAACGATAGCGAACCATTTACTTTTTATTCATTCATTGATCAAGTATACTCTTTTGATAACACGTTTAAAATATTTTTGATAAGGTACCTGGCAATTTTGAAACTTATGCTGACTTTGAAGTCAGAGTGTTTTGAAACAATACTAAAAATTCAAGCAATTACAACTTTTTCTGCTTAACACATCGATCACTCTGTCTGCACACTATAAGGCATGATATCTGGTCAGCCTAGTGATAGCAATGAACTATCTGATAAAACACATTTAAATACACTACGGTGTGCGAAGAGGAGTCCTCTAACACAGAGAAATCCGAAAAAACGCTTGAAAATTTTTACAAGTCGAGTAGCATAGAACATTTGGCCTGTAAGATAGAGCTTCAGAGCTTTAGTTTTGACAGAAATTGCTATGCCCTCCTAAACGAAAGACAAAAAGTGACCTCTTTAACCTTTTGGGAGCTGCAAATATAACCACATTTTGATGTACGTAAAAGATGCGTAAAATTTATTCCTACAAACAAATTACTAGATACCTTGTAGCGCATTTGGACGGCTTCATATTCCTCGAATTTGACTTCAGTGATGACATGAATTTTATGCTCTGCGTGAATAAAAAATACCTCCCGCATGATGTTACGGTTTTGTCTTTAAAAACAAAAATTACCGGCTGAGAGTTTATTCTTCTATAACTGACTTAGTATACCAGATATCTGTTGAGATATATTCAATTTAATTTATAGTCGCAATGAGCACAAACCAAAATAATGTAATAATGTGCATCGGAAATTTGGTCCGAAATTTCGCGAAATTTCGTAATCGTCGAAATTGGAACTTTAATTTCGCGAAATTTTAGGCGGAATTTAGCGAAATTCAACGAGATTTTTGGGCAATTTCGCGAAACCGAAATTTCGCGAAATTTCGAGAAATTTCGAGTTTTGCGAAATTATACGAAATCATTCGAAATCTCGCACAGCCTTAGTGATTAGCCCACACAGTCTGCACACCGTCACGAACGACAACGGCCAGGGATGCGTCAACTTCGCAGCTTCCCGCAGACTGGCTGTCCGGGGAACCTGCTTTCCCCAAAAAGACATCCACGAAACCACCTGGAGATCACCTGACCAACGCACAACAAACCAAACTGACCATGTTCTCATCGACGGCTTCTTTTTCTCAGACATACAAACGTACGCACCAATTGTGGTGGGGGTATTGGCATGACCACTTCGATCAAGTCTAGTGCGACGAAGTAAAAAGTTGACGATGTAGCTAATACGACCGGTAGTTCTCTACGGAATCGATACATCAACGCTTCTGGCCTCAACGCTCTTGGAGTTTTCGAACAGAAGGTGCTGCGGACTATCTATTGTGGAGTACAGACAGACGACAGATAATGGCGACAGTGCATGAACCATGAGCTGCTCGCGCTGCTTGGAGAGAACCCCGTTGCACACCTGGCGAAAGTCAATAAGTTGCGATGGGACGGTCGCGTCGTAAGGATGCCGGACGATGATCCTGTGAAATCACTTCTCTTCAGCAACCCTGTGGACTAGGGGGCGCAGCGTGCGCGATGGTTCGACCAGATCGAAAGAGACTTGCGGGAGATGAGACGTCTGAGGAACTGGCGAAACACAGCCCAAACCGAGCAGCATGGCAACAACTCCTTGATACAGCACGAGCCACCACGGCACTCGTCTTATTAGTAAGGTAAGTAAGAGAGCTAGGTTTGAGAATCGATCCTGGGCACAGTACTAGTTCTCAGCCAATGAATGTTGACTTCTCAATTTGTGTTGATTTTGGGATGTATTTATATTGACTACAATTACGCTAAAAATGTTGCGCTCTTACACTGGCAGCGAGGCTCATCTGCCACTCCTTTGTATATACCTTATTGCTTATCCTACACATGCAAAATGTGCCAAAAACAATATCGATAACGAATTCTCTCAACTAATCTAGTTGATCGAGACCGCTATTAGCCCCAAGGCTAAGCGTGCGATATTGTTGTTGTAGTGTAAATTAGCGCATTATTCTCATTACAAAATGAGGAAAGTAAAATTCTTTCTCACTGTTGAGTTAATTAATCATGAAATTGCAACTTCTATAACATGGAGAACAATTAATGGAACAACTTTGCCGAAGACGTTACGGCTCTAAAATCAATGTTTTTGGGTCAAAATAATTTTGATCACGTTTTTGCAGCTTTGGAAACAGTGTGCAAGGGTTGAATGGCTTAATCTCACCCCCACTGGCACAATCTCACCCCGGCTGACGGTAGCTCGATATATTTGCCGAATGTTTGGCGAAATATGTTGCTGACATCCACGAAAAATTCGCCGAGTGCGATCAGCTGTTGGGAAGTTTGCCGAGCTAAATTGAGTGTGTAAGTGTGTAGTAGTTACAAATACGGGATGTATTCACGGTAAATAGTAAATTTATTTTGATGGTCGTAGGTACAAAAAGCGATATAAACCACCTTTCCATGAAATAATTTTCAGAACATTTTCTACACATCCCAAGTATTATAAGTCATGATATCAACAAGTGGTGGAAAGACTTACTTTAAATTCTAAAGGGCGCACAGTGGTCCTAAACTCGAAAAATTGTGGTCTTATAAGATTTGGCTGTGAAAATTGATTTTGTTGACAGTGTGCTCAGCAAGCTTGTTTCATAAAACAAAGCCTTACTTTTGACGGTGTCGGTTTTTCGAACACAGGATTGAACAGTTAGTCCTAAATTTCATACCAGATCATTTCCTTTAGCAAGTTCGTAGAAGGTTCAAGATAAAGAATTGATTCAAATTTCTCGGAAAAAAAACTGTAGAAAAATTTGAAAGAAAAACAATTGCCTAATTAAAGTTAACGAACATTCTGCTTTTTAAAGTTAAAAAAGAAACATGTCTCTTATTTTAACTCAAGTAAATCCCAAAAAATATGCAAGTAAAGTGTCCAACATCGGATCGCATCACGGAAAAGAATCACTGTAGTTAGGAAGTTACCGATTGAGTACTTTCTCTTGCAATTTTTGGTAGAAGTAGTCATTGCTGTCAGTTTAGGAAAAAAATGGCGTTAACCTGAAGCAACGTTGCGAATTTATTTAGCACCTGTAAAACCCTCAGCTCTCTCATCGGGACATCAGAAAACAACTCGAAATCATGCAGTCAACGATGAGTCGTGGATTAAACGTTATTACGAAATTCTGAACATTGAACGGAATAAAAAATGCAGTTAGAATAAATGTTTTATTAGTGGTCAGGATCACAAGCGTGTTGTTAAAGTAAAGCATTAGAGCTGGATTTCAATGCTTCGGTTAGGGATGTGGCCAGAAAGTTGCATCTGTCCAAGTTTCGTTTAGAGAACCAAGGACCGGGAGGGACTGCATATGCACAAAGTGCAGAGAACTTGGAGAAAAACGACAAAATATGGTGGGAAAGCAACGGACCTGAAAACTGTAAACCCAGATGCTGTTGAAACCTAATTGTCTCATCATGGATGATGAGACGTGCGTCAAGGCGGAACTCCGACAGCTTCCGGGGCAACTGTTCATCACCGCCCAGTAAAAATTCAATGTTCCAGAGGAAGTAAGGATGCAAAAACTTTCAAAGTTTGCCTAGAAATACATTATTTGTAAGCTACCGGGACTGTAAACGGGAAGATCTACCTCAAAGGAGCGCATCCTTGCTCTGCTGCGGCAACGCGAGGGTCCTACGATCTTCTGATCGGATTTAGCTTCGCCCCACTATTCAAATTATGCCCTGAAGTAGTACAAAGCCAACGGGCTTTTCTTTCGTGCTCAAGGAAATGAACCTCCCCTAACGCACCGAAAACAAAAATCCATTAAAAAATACTGGGCTGTTATGAAGCAGGTACTACGGATGCTGTCAAACCTGAGAAATACATGGAGAAAAAGTGGCTTTCCGTACAGAAAAAGCTTCAGCCAGATGTTGTACTTGGTGAGTGGAGTTAAGCATAATGTGCGAAAATACGGTTATGGTATTCTGCCCATAATCGCATATTTGTAACATTTGCAAAATTGGTTGTTCGAGCAAATCGCACTTTTATATTTTGACCTTAAATGCTTTGTTCCCTATATATTCTTGCAAATAGACACTTTAACTGAACTTTGTATCATGAAGAAAGCACTACTTTACACTCTGTATGCAATAAACATTACTTTTGAAGTCAAATTGGTTGAAATTTTTGCAATGATACATTTATGCCGTCACTTTCAAGCTACTTTTGGAATATATTACAGGGAAAATGAAGTTTTTCATGTATTCAACAAGCATGAGCTGAACATCAGAAACGGATCACCGGTGGTTGGTTACCGGACCAGAATAACTTCCGAGTTCCAAAGGATGCAGATGTGGATTTGGATGGAAGCTTTTTTGACAAAAATGTTGGAAAAGTTTAAGTAGTGTGACAATTATGCGGTTATTTACGCTATGTGACAAAACAACTTGGTATTTTTAAGACTTTTTTCACACAAACATAAGCATATTTTTTCAGATGTAAAAAGTTCATACTATTCTAAGCATTTCCCAATAAAAATCACGAAATCCATAAAATGTCGAATGTTACAATTATGCGATTACAGGCAGTATTGATGTTGAATAAAATAAACATGCCAACAGCTTAGTACCGTAAGCCGCTCTAATTCCGTGTGGCTCCTTATTCCGTGCACTTCATATCCGAATGTGATCAAAAATCAAATATAAGAAGATATTTCAAAAAGTATGTTTAAAGGTGAATTTCTGTTTACAACAACCAGGTAATTTTATACAGAGTGTTTTCCGTGATGCTATTTGATGTGAGACACCCTTTATCATATCAAATTTTGAATTGGACTCTGAGGTGTAACATTGCATCTTTTTTATTGATTTTTTTTATTTGAAATGTATGTCACAAATGTCACAATAATCGAAACCAATCAGAATTTCAAATGGCGCAGGTTTTATGCGAGGTGCAGACTTCAGTTTTCAATGTAGTCCTATTTTGTGAGAGACGGCTCGTTACCGTAACGTTTCTTTTTAGGTCCCACGCAGCCGCTGGATGTTTATTACCCGCTAATAGTATAAAGATCAGACGTTGTTTTGAGCCGTGCAAAGCAAAGCAAAGCCTTGGTGCTACATTCCGATTTAGAGCTCGACCTTCTGTTTATTATACACAGACTTCGCAGCCAACTGTTAAGTGTACAGTGTTGAAAATTCGTCCGAAACAGAATGGCCGTTTTGTTTCGAAACAGAGTGGTCTATGTACACAAATCGATGTAATACTATCATGTAACACGTAACATGTAGCATATTACATGTGATAAGGAACATGCCACTTGTTTTGTACATGTCACACGTGATATGTAACATGTTATACGTAATGTAACACGAAAAATGTAACATGTAAAATATTATGTAATATGTAATATGTAATGTAATATATAATGTAACACGTGACATCTCACATGTGACATGCTTAATGTATCATATAACATGTGACACTAGCCATTTTATACGATTTACCGTCATTTTCTTTGTCATTTTCCGGGTTTGTGTACATAGACCACTCTGTTCCGAAACGATTCGAGGAATCCAGTGAATATATATATATGAAGTCAGAGTGGTCTATGTACATTGGTGAGATAAAATCACCGATTTCGCAAAGAAACTGTTAATTTTATGTATCCCAATGTTAAACCACTTCATAACCTTTATATTAGAACATTTTGTTTGAAAGAATCCGTTGAACAGAATTTTATTAAGAGATTTTTCGAAAATAGCTTCTCCTGAACAATTTGCTCGATGGCACATAGACCACTCTGGTTCGCAACGGCTCATATGTAATTGTCAAAATGTGCGGGATGACAAGAGCGAAAAAATATTTCCTTCCTTGTTTTTCGCATGCAACGCGAATTTCGAAATTTGTAGGGTTGCGTCAAATGTCTTTGGGCCGTGTTACCAACTGCTCAAATCTGTTTTTTATTGGTTTTCGAACATGATATCCGCGATAGCATGTCGTCGAGGTGATAACCGATGACAGCTCGATTGCATGGGATATCAGGTGATATAGATGGTGTAATGACCTCGATAGCACGAATCGCCTGATATTAGGTGATATGCGGTGCAGCGTGAACGGGGTATAACAGTCTTCTCCCGAACCGAGACTCGAACCTACGACGACTGACTCGTTTGGCTAGCATCGTACCTCGAAACCAGCTGGGAGGTTTGAGCCGTGCATCAATTGGCCCTGACGACTCTGTTGATATTGGTTTGGTTTTTACTTGCGAAAGTGAAGGAAGGAAATATTTTTGCTTTTGTTTTCACACATAAATTGACAATTTCATATGAAAATTCGCGTAGGTGCGAACAGCCTTAAAAATCTCTTTTACTTGTGTCAAGGCAAATGATGAAAAGACACTGCTTTCTCTGTCAGCATACGACCAGGGTTTTGTTGTGTTACTGAACAAGAGGCTAATAATCGCAAATATTTCACTCTTTCCTTAGTACAACCATTCAGCAGTAGTTTTTAAAGCAATTTCGTGAATGATGATAATGTTGCTTCACAATTTTGTTTATTTGCTATCTCGACTTTTTAAAAGTCATTATCATAATCTTTCATAAAATGGAATTGAATACAAGTTGCGTTGCGTGAATTTGATTTAATTATTCTTTGCTTAACGACAACCGTAAAAGTTCCTTCGTTCTACGATTCTTTGACACAAACCAAACAGTTTTGTCTGCTGATCACAAGGTATTAGGTAACCAATGTTAAGTGGAAGAAAACGGCTACAGGGCAAAAGTGTAGTTCTGGTGTAGCTACAACGCAAAAACGAATTCAACATAATAACTATACGACTCAAGACTGAATCTGATATCAAGAACACGTGCAGCTTAAGACAGCAACAAAAAATTTAAAAAAAAAACAAAAATTTTAATTATCACCTCTATCAAATATTAAAAAGCATGTTTCTATAAAAAATTTAATTCTAAGTACACCATCGAGAGCTAACCACTAATGATGACTGTCTAGCCTCTATGGCTGATAAAACCATGTAAAAAATTCTTCAAGATGTATGAAAGTTTTTTAAGGGGTTAATCTCGAGTAAGTAAGCACGACCCGCTGTGGGATGCTGTTTGCATCGTGAAGTCACAAATCCCCTCTGCAGTTGTAACATGCGTAAAGTAGTTCAATAATAAACTGGTTTATCGAAATATACAATACTGAATATTGAAATTCATTTTCTCTTATTAACATACAAATAATCTATTACTACAAACAAATCCGAAAATAAGCAGCTTTCAGACTTTTCGAGGTTAGCTTTTCAGGTGAAATATACGCTTTTCTCTGTGGGAACGATGTAGGGGAGGTAATATTGTCCGACTGTAATGAATTCTACTGATTATGCCGACAATATAAACAGTTTGAGTAAACCCACCGACAGGAACAAATGACGGTCAACAGCTTCCGCCGAGGTGTTGTGTGATGAGCTTCGAGCTACCCAACAAACTTTGTGGTGCTATGAATAGGGCTCCGATGTACGACATAAGGGGAAATTCGCACAAATCACCCGTAAGATTTGCACTGGGTAGGGAAAAGCAAACAATTTTGCGGTGTGTCATTGGAGCGACTCATCATATGGCTTTTCCATGGGCTGTATGGAATAGTATAATAGTGTTTTTGAAGTAGAATACTTCTCTCAGGAAGTTCGGCTACATAGGGATGTGAAATGAAAATCTAAAACTGAAAAAAGTGAGAAATATGTCCAATTTCAAATGCTAATAAATCGGTTAGTTTTCGATGGATTTCCTTCGTTTTTGCAGCAATCGATTAGAAATTCTTCTAAGATTCTTACCGAATGCATGAAATTGCTATTTTATTATTCGAACTATTGTACTATTGAAAATTCTTAAGCCTTGTCAAAACATAAAATTCGACCTCTGATTGGTCGTTATACCGCGCTTTCCCAAGCACGGTCGACAGAGTTATGGACCTAGTAAATTGGGAATGCATCATTTGGCCTATATAAGAGCTCCATCAGATAATAAACAGACTTTTCATCGGATATAAAATTGAACAACTGAAATTTGAAGAACACAAATTAATATTTGAAGAGTTAATATTTTCTCGTTTTGCGCTATAATCCAAATTAATTATAATTATCTTCATCTTCATGCATACTCTGACTATTATTACGTGTTTGCGTCGCTTAGTGTTTGGCTACGGTTATGCAGAACGCAAATAACGGCGCGATGCGATTCGGCAAGATGAAATGTGTTGAAATGTATAGCTCTACTTCGCCTAAAAAAGAGCTGTACATTTCACACGGTAAGGCGAATCGCATCGCGCCGTTATTCGCGTTCTGCATAACCGTAGCCTTTGTTCCGTTCCCGTTTAATGATGTCGTATTAAATGTACATATTACTATTCGGCAGCACTTCAACTTCTCATTTGCACAAAATTTAAAAATATTCAATGAACTTCATTCAAAATATCAAACAAAAAGAAATTACAATACTGCAAATGAACGGTCAACGTTTATTTACTAGAAAAAATGACTGACACGCAAGCAGCCGGGTTATCTTTCTTGTAAAAGTATTCTACTTCAACCTTGCGGTTGTGGCTTTGCATACAACCTTCCTGTGATTTTTTTTTAATGCAGGAGTTTTAATTGCAGACTTAAGAATGATGGACTGAAAGATGCTTTGCGTGTAATTAAACTTAAAAGCGGTTTATAATATCAGCTTGTCAGGTTTGAGCCTTGATTTTTAATAAATAAATGAGTTTTTACGCTCTGGAAATTAAAAACTTTTGAGAATTACACTTTACTTCGTTCCTTGGGGAGCTGCTGAATTACACCTTTTCAACACACGGTGGCCTGTGGCTGACAGCCACCTTAATAAAGCAATAAAAAAAACTTTTCAACATTCATTCTATCTCATCTAACTCTAGGTACATTGTAAATTAACAGTATTCCTGCCAAACTCACTCAATACCTGATGATTACGACACTACCTAAGATTTCAACACACAAGCCACAACTAACTCCAAAAAACGGATTCATTCGTGTTTTTCACATATCTCTTCTTACTTCAAGTACAGGAGCTGGCATCGCTGGTGAGATGTGTAGACGTTTTATATATTGCGTCCGTGATAATCGCGTTTTATTGCGGTTAATAGCACGATAAATTGTGAAGTTCGATTTGTAAGTGTAGGTGAAAGTGTTTCCAGTGTAATGATAGTGTATTAAAAGTGAATTGTGATTAAAACGATCTGGAAAATTAGAATTTTATTGCCGTTTTTTACAATTTGTCGCCTAGCAAATGGCTGCTTTTAAAGTGTAGTGTTGTGTTGGTGGCTTTTCGATACGGTAGTGTGCATGCAAAGAAGAATCGAGAATTCATCGCAGTAGAAATTCTCATTTCTTTTTGCGTGCATATTCTCCGCTGACGGCACGATCTGCTGAGAGGCAGAAACCGAGCGACCGACAAATTGTAACCATAGAAACAAGTTGCCTATGCTTGTTCGTGTACGAACGGTGCGAGCGGAGGCATGTTTGGTTCACTGAAAGCTGCTTCGATGGCTAAGATAACCCGAAGGTAGTAGTTTTCGCCGACAAGAATCAAATTGTTTAAATTTTATATTTCGTATTATAGTGTGTTTAGTACAGTTTGATTTTATTAGAGATGACTTTGTGCGCCATTGAATGGCGAATTCATCTTCCATGTGTAGCTACTACGGCGTAGCACTTTCGCACTGTTCTGCAACTTTTTTTTTGCACCGCTTGAAAAGGTGTACCACACGATTGCTGTTTATCTATTTTGCGATATTTCCTAATATTAAAAATGTTTTGAAATTTCAAACTGAAATATATTTGATGACTCTGTTTTGATATCCTTTGTCATTCTTTTTCTATTTATGACTTCACTAGCTTTTGAATAATTATTTTTACTTCATAGCAAACTTTTGTTTAATATGTTAAATTTTCATAGACGCAGATCCGAAATGATAAAATGAAAGAGATGTTTCCACCCAGAGAGTACTGGTGTGGTTTATGGAATTTGGAGTATGGTGCACTGATGCTAGTCTAAGTAGAAAACTTATGATTCAATTTTTTCGATTTTTCTAGCTTTTGAGCAGAAGTTTTTGTATACCTACTATGCTGCTAGTTTGGCATTTTGTCAAACCTGTATACCTACTACGCTACTATTTTTATTTTTGGTCAATTTGCATATTTGCATTTTTTAAACAATTGGGGCTTTGGATGCATGAAACTTTGCCAATTTTTCTATTTGATAGGCAACACTCGCATCAAGAGAATCGGTGTGAAATATCGTGCTTCCGAGCGTCTCCGTCGCGTCGGTTGGCGTGGATTGAGCGGTCGTGCATAATGCTTCGGTGTAAACGCGTCTCCGGCCCAGGAGAGTTCTGCTCATATAAATGTTTTTGAAAAGTAGTGACCCAACTCTTAGTTCAAATCGTCCACATAGCGTAGTATAACATTTTGCGTTTCACTAGGATATACCACACATACCTGTGCGCGGCTTTAATAACACTCTATTGTTTATTTCTGCTTTAAATCGGTCTCAAATCAGGAAATCGCTTTTTAAGAACAGACGAACAATTTACAAGAAACGTCGTTACCCGTTAAGCTCAAAGCCAGATCTCCGGGTCACCGAATATCTAGAGACTTCGCGTCGATACCTTTCATGAGGTCGTTTTTTCTACAGATTCGTCATAACCGTGTTATAATTTTCGGTATAAAGAGGGTCACAAAGAAGTGATAGGAGTGGCGAGGCGTTACCGTGGACTCAACTCTCGTAGCTTTCGTAACATTGTGTAGTCAGCTAAGATAAATCAATGAGAGATACGTTTCGGTAGTTGCATAATGACTTTATAAACAGATGTTCGAATATTTGATTCTGTCTTGATTGAGTCATAGGTCCGGTGTCTTCACGTGCGCTTTATTTTTGCGGTGTTACATCATCAAACGGAATGAGTTCGGATCGCGTTATGATTTCCGTAGAAGGTATAATGAACTCGTACGCGCAATATTTGTTATTATTATGAACTCGGTACTCGAACTCAGCGCATCGTTTACCAAAACGAAACCTGCTGCAAACCTTACCCTTTTCTCCAACATCCCAGTGATTTCTCGTGGAAGTGCAGAGGTGTTTTCGGCTTCCAATAAAGCGAGTATCACGTCAACATATACTTATACACACTCCTTCTTTGACCTGCATTCGGATGCGGCGGGCGCTGGTATTGCCTAATATAAAGATAAAGGTCACCAGTTTTTACACATTGAGGATGAATGTTGGTCCCAAGCATCATCCATTGGTTCTCTGTGTAATTACAGCTGATCTGGCAATAACGGAGTAGCAACCGCGGGCGGTCAATCATGCTCATGCTCATGCTCCGGAAATTAAAAACTTTTGAAATATATTAAAATCAAAATATCGTCAAGCCCATTCTACAAAATGTTTTCAACAGTCAATATGACTATCTACCTATTTTTAACGCACCTTTTGCGAAAATTCTACGCAGTTTTTGCTTCTATTTCAAGAAAATAGGTTTCCTTTATTGACAGGAACTGTTTGAAAAACTTGTCCTGCATATTGGATAGAATGATCTACGCCTAAATTGGTTTCGTTTTTACGGCAGTAAAATTTTTATTGCCCGATTGAGCGCCGTTTTCGATATGCTCGACTCAGCAAACATTTTATTATCTGCCAAGTATTCGCAGAAACTCCTCTTATTATTCATCTTATTATTCATTTCGTTTTTTTAAGACGCCTTTCAAGTTCATCTTTTAACACTATACGGAAATCAACAAGAAACATGCGAATCTGTTAGTATAAAAGGCTTCTTCAAATTTTATTATCCAGGTGAAAAATGTCTCGCTGTCTGCTGAAGTCATAAAGTTTCCTACTAGCCCGTCTTCATAGATAAAACAAGTTTTTTAATGCGACGCAAATTACGGCGAATATGTTTTACTCGGGGGATCGACCAGCAACTGGCCCACCAAACTCCTAAATATGTAATGTATGTAGATTGTTCATCACGATATTGCGCCGCAATGAAGTTGCATTTACATGTTGACGATCAAAACACATGCTAAAAATCAAAAAAGTCAAGCTAAAGAGCGAAACGGTTATCCGCATCCGTAAATGCGGAACATCCGCATGAAAATTCAGCATCCGCATCCCCATCATGCATAATGAAAATCATGCGTAGGTTGCAAAACCAATGCGAACATAGAAAGAAAATCGCTTTAAAAATTATGCAGTAGAATCCCATATGGAGCTCAAAATCGTCGAAAAAACTGCTTCTAAAGACCAGAAAAGGCCAAATATAAAATGATCCCAAATTGAGCTCAGAATCGCCAAAAAGTGCTTCTAAAGGCCAGGAAAGGCCAAAATAAAATATAATCCCTAATTGAGGCCAGAAAAAGCCACAATAGACAATGATCCCAAATTGAGCTCAGAACCGCCAAGAAGTGCTCAGAATCGCCAAAAAGTGCTTCTAAAGGCCAGGAAAGGCCAAAATAGAAAATGATCACAAATTGAGCTCAAAATCGCTGGAAAGTGCTTCCAAAGGTCAGAAAAGGCCAAAATAGAAAATGATCCCAAATTGAGCTCAGAATCGCCAAAAAGTGCTTTTAAAGGCCAGAAAAGGCCAAAATGGAAAATGATCCCAAATTGAGCTCAAAATCGCTGAAAAGTGCTTCTAAAGGCCAGAATAGAAAATGATCCCAAATTGAACTCAGAATAACCGAAAATTGCTTCTAAAGGCCAGAAAAGCCCAAAATAAAAAATTAATCCAAATTGATCTCAAAATCGCAAAAAGTGCTTCCAAAGGCCAAAATAGAAAATGATCCCAAACTGAGCTTAGAATCACCGAAAATTGCTTCTAAAGGCTAGAAAAGGCCAAAATGGAAAATGATCCCAAATTGAGCTCAAAATCGCCGAAAAGTGCTTCTAAAGGCCCGAAACGGCCAAAATAGAAAATGATCCCAAATTAAACTCAGAATGGCCGAAAAGTGCTTTTAAAACACAGAAAAGGCCGAAATAGAAAATGATCCCAAATTGAGCACAGAATCGCCGAACAGTACTTCTAAAGGCAAAAAAAATTCCAAAATAAAAAATGACACCCATATTCAGCTCAGAATCGCCGAAGAGTGTTTTTAAAAGCCAGAAAAGGCCAAAATAGAAAATGATTCCAAATTGAGCTCAGAATCGCCGGAACATGCTTCAACGGCCAGAAAATTCCAAAATAGAAAATGATCCCGAATTGACCTTAGAATCGCCAAAAAGTGCTTCTAAAGTCCAGAAAAGGCCAAAATAAAAAATGATCCCAAATTGATCTCAGAATCACCGAAAAATGCTTCGAAGGCCAGAAAATTCCAAAACAGAATATGATCCCAAATTGAGCTCAGAATCGCCGAAAAATACTTCTATAGGCCAGAAAAGGCCAAAATAAAAAATGATCCCAAATTGAGCTCAGAATCGCCGAAAAATGCTTCTGAAGGCCAGAAAAGGCCAAAATAGAAAATGATCCCAAACTGAGCTTAGAATCGCCGAAAATTGCTTCTAAAGGCTAGAAAAGGCCAAAATAGAAAATGATCCCAAATTGAGCTCAGAATCGCCGAAAAGGGCTTTCTAAGGCCGAAATAGGCCAAAATAGAAAATGATCCCGAATTGAGCTTAGAGTCGCCAAAAAGTGCTTCTAAAGGCCAGAAAAGGCCAAATTAGAAAATGATCCCAAATTGAGCTCAGAATCGCCGCAAAATGCTTCAAAAGCCAGAAAATGCCAAAATAGAATATGATCTCGAATTGAGCTTAGAATCGCCGAAAAATGCTTCTATAGGCCAGAAAAGGCCAAAATACAAAATGATCCCAAATTGAGCTCAGAATCGCCGAAAAATGCTTCAATGGCCAGAAAATTCCAAAACAGAATATGATCCCAAATTGAGCTCAGAATCGCCGAAAAATGCTCCTATAGGCCAGAAAAGGCCAAAATAGAAAATGATCCCAAATTCAGCTCAGAATCGCCGAATAGTACTTCTGGAGGCCAGAAAATGCCAAAATAGAATATGATCCCAAATTGAGCTCAGAATCGCCGAAAAATGCTTCTGAAAGCCGGAAAAGGCCAAAATAAAAACTGATCCCAAATTGAGCTCAGAATCGCTGAAAAGTGCTGATAAAGGATGTGCTTCCACTGCTCGTTAAGTTCCACTCCAGCTGGTTCACCGATCCATCTATCAACTTTCCGAGTATACTCTGCAACAACTCCTTCCGCTGATAAACTCTGGATAACCAGACGTATCTTCCTCGCCGATCTCAATTTAAATACGTTGGACAACCGAGCGCGAATCTTGCCTACCACGAGATATTGATCCGAGTCGATGTTTGGCCCTCGAAAAGACCGCACATCTATGACGTCTGAAAAGTTCCGGCCGTCGATCAACATGTGGTCGATCTGGGAGCAGGCCTCTCCATTAGGTGTGTTTCCGAATGTCCAGACGTGCAAAATTGGAACTACAGATGGCCATTCCCTTGGCCGCGGCGAAGTTCACTAACCTCAAACCGTTGTCGTTGGTGCTAGAGTAAAGGCTTTCCCTACCAATAACGGGACGAAAGAACTCTTCTCGTCCGACTTGTGCGTCCGTATCTCCGATGACGATCTTTATATCGTGTTGTGGGCACCCTCCATACGTTTTCTCATGGAGCTCATAGAAATCCTTCTTTAGGGGCCATCCACATACCACGTGGACAGATTTTTAACGATTTTGACCCCTTCCGTAGCTCTCTGACCAAGAGTCCTAACATTCCAAGTGCCAAGTTTCCAATCGTTGTTTTTTTTTCGTTTGCCTAGGTCTATACCGGTTGTTCCGATAGGTATCATTCTCTGAATTGTTCGTAGTATGTTTATTTCAGCATGTTGCCTCACTAGGGCTGCGATGCCTAGTCTCGCGACGGGGCTGCCGTCTTGGGTGTAGCTGGCGAAACACCGCATTTCATAGTTCAGCCGTCCGCTCTGGAACAGTCGCTGTTTAAGCCGCCCCTAACCTGGGGAACAAACGCTCAGGCAAGCTGCTCTCCAAAGAGAACAGCTCCCCCTTCCCTGTCAGCATACGACCAAGTTTCCACCGGTTCACCGATCTTCCCTGGTTTTCTCGTATCCCAGTCGGTACCACTTGGAGGTAGTTATTCAAATTAATACGAAGGATTATGAATCCGTGGCAATACTTTGCCATTTACATTTACCTAATCACATTGATTTAGACAAAAATATTTAAAACTCGTTTCACGTTCGTCTGCTAATTTAATCAATCATATTTATTAAAATTTAGCTAAAATTATCAAATAGTGAAAACCTAAGAGAAGAGTGGCCAAGATGATATCTTGGTTTGCTCCAGGTTTTTTGCTCCAAACGTGATTGGCTGATTTTGATAGCACGCGTGTGTGACAATATTCCAAAAGGGTTCACCTTGCCGTGTTGTTAAACAGCTGGGGATTGACCCAATCATTGAGTAAGTGAAAGTGAAATATTGTGGACACAATTTTGTTTTGGTTGCGACAAATAAAAGCAAAAAAGAATTTGAATGAAGTGCCAATCGTTTAGTCGTAAATTTTTAACGATTTCCCAAGGATGCAGAACCTTATCGACAGTTGCTAAAAATATGCGTGAAATCTGAAACAAGCAATTTTCCCCTTGATTTTGCAACAGGAGTTAAGTGTTTTGCCGAATATTTTTCATTTTGCTCTCTAGAAAAAGTCCGGTGAAGTGAGAAAAACAAGAAAATAAAGTTGGGCAGTGGTAGTATGATGATATAAATAGAGACGAAGTTCTGTTGTATTGTTTTATCTATTTTTTGTAATTGTTGTGTTTTTTGTTAGATAAAAATAAAAATATTAAATAAATAAATTTTTCTGGTTGCACTGGATTTTGCGTAAGGCACACGAAAATAATGTTCAACCGGGGATATGTTTCATAGCAAAGAAGAAGAGAAAGAAGCCACTTGGCCACTCTTCTCTTAGGTGAAAACGGCTGTTGATACAAGGAATTGAATTCCGGCAGTACAATTAGGCTGATACGAATTTCGAATTCTTTTTATGTCCAAGGTTGTCAAAGTTAGCAGAGGGGGTGGCAAAAAATAAATAACACTGAGACGAAAAAAAAAGAAATATCTTTGATCAAAGTTTGTGTGCAAGTTATGACTTGTGTAACCTGCACTCAAATAAATGTTGAAGAATAACACTTTATTATTATTATTATTTATTTCGCTTGCCTTTCGACGACACTCTGACTTGTTTTTTTGCTAAATAAGGCATTTATGCTGTCGGAAAACCAGGGGGGATCTATCTGTCAAACATCGTGTAACCAACATATTCGGCAACATGGCGTTTGTTTTGGTTTTTGTTCTTTTTGGTCATTAAATTGATCGATGTGAAATGTTATAGAATTGGAACGTATTTTGATCAGAACTCGAGAAACCTGGAAAAGCCTTCATGAATGTGTTATGTAGTGTTTTTTCCCCCATTATTGTTCCTAGTTACAAACATCATGGACCAACAAACGTTATGGACCAGAGTTGATCTGCGATAACGCACACATATATGAAATTTGACAGCAGTGAATCCCCTCTGCGGAAAACCAATGAAATGAACAAAACGGTTTGAGCTTTTTTTTGCTTCCCCTTCCAATATTCAAGATTTTTGAAAGGGGGGGGGGGGGGGGTGACATATAATGAAAATAAAATTTGTAACGGCCTTACTAGCATTTGATTATGCCGCAGAATTATTTCCAATTTCGGTTAAGCTTGATTTTTCGTAAAAAGACAGGAATTAGTTCCTCCGAAAACTCTTTCCAGTAAATCTGAAATAAATCTCATCAACAAACTCGTCAAGAAAATGAATGTTTTACGAAAACAAAAATTTTTATTGGGTTTTCTACTTCGTCGCTTCACTTTTCAAACGCGACTCCGGCTTTTGACAATCAGCTGTTTCGTCCGTTTCGTCAGCTTCGGGTTTCTTTTTGTTTTTGTTTACTTCTCGAAGAGAAAGTTTGTGCGTCGATTTTTCCCTGAGTTTTGGCTGCCTGTTCTGTGATGTAAAATCGGTTGTGCTCAGCAGCGACCGTAAACCGGTACAACGCGCTGATAACGATGTTGATAACAAGTGTCAACACGTAGCAATCGAAATTAACCTAGAAGAAAGAAATCATTAATAGCCTTGTCTACAGTCGTACATGTTATTTTCGTTTGGGTCCGCTGGTGTATAAGACTCTGATCGATACTGCGTGCAATGGTCGATAATTCGGGAAAACGGGTGGTAACCAGGCAATCGGGAAAACCCGGTGGTGGATTATCCAGTGTCGATCGATATGTGTAAGTATGAAATCCTGATGTGATTAATATAATAAACAACTTAAACCTTTAATTTTGCCTCTTTTGTTTCTTCTACTAGATTGGAATGGCGCAACATCGCTGCTATTGCAAACGAAGAATCGCTATACGATCTTCGCCACCTGGCTGTTCGAGGAGATTTGCGAGTTTCGCCTTTCCGTAGCATATGTTGGGCAGTTTTCTTAGGAGCTTTACAGCCACCATCAGATAAGTGGATTAAGCAGCGGAAAGTGCATCGGGCAAATTATCACGAACTTAAAAGTAGATACATGCTAAATCCGCACCTCAACTCGAACGGCAGTGACGACCCTTTGTCACAGTCAAAACAGAGCCTTTGGAATCAACACTTCTGCGATCAGGAGCTGTGTGCCGTTATCAAACAGGATGTAGTGCGAACTTTCCCCGGGGTGGACTTCTTTCGCAAAAACGCAGTACAAGAAATGATGATTAAAATCCTCTTCTGTTATGCCAGGAAGTACCCAGATATGTGCTACAGGCAAGGAATGCATGAAATTCTTGCCCCATTGATATTTGTCATTCACAGTGATCAGCAAGCCTTGGCGCATATCCAGGAACTCGAACCATCGATTGAGTAAGCAAAACTTAGAATGAGGCAGCTTGCCATTTCAATAACTTCTGCTTCTCATCTTTTAGTCCTAGCTTGGTGGCAATATTGGATCCGGATTTCTTGGAAGAAGACTCTTTGTAAGTGTGTGAATGTAATTATGTCATTTACCTGCCACATCATTGTTTACTACTTAGTGCAATATTCTCCAAAATTATGGACCGGATATCTTCATTTTACCGTATCGCCGATCTCGTTCCGACTGCCACGGGTTATTTCCCGGTAGCTCTTCCTCCCACACCATCCAGTCCGGATAGGAGTACTGGCATCCGCCGGAGACCCGAGATTGAAGTAATCGAACAATTGAACTACGTGAAGAACAAAATACTAATCAAGGAAGACTTGCATCTACACAATCATCTCTTGAAGTTGGACATACCTCTAGCAATTTTCGGCGTTCGATGGCTTAGGCTGCTGTTTGGGAGAGAGTTTGCCCTACAGGATTTGCTTTTACTGTGGGATGCTATCTTTGGAGAAGGTGATGAGTTAAGCCTTGTCAATTACATTGTTGTCGCAATGTTAATTCGAATCAGAGACAAATGTGAGTTTTTCGATGCATAGAATTTTATTAATTACTACATACATGTTTCGCTTCAAGTGGTTTTTAGCGATCATACTACTTGCCTAACGTACCTAATGCAATATCCAACTAACGTGGACATTTCTTTGATAATACGGCACGCGCTTCATATGAAATCCCCGAAAGTAAGACGGTGCAATTTAATAACTGGTAGCGTAATCATAATCATTTTCTAGATTTACGAACGTCCTCCTGGGGCGATGATATACGTTTCATCTCCTTCAGCAAAGAAACCCAATCAACAGCCTGTGATGCGCTCTAAGAACATTGAGATGGAATATATGAAATATTCTACTCTTCCCAATGTACAAAAGCGACCACTGAAGCCTGAACATTCGCTTGATAATCGAAACGATCGATCTCGAACCAGCTCCTTACCGCGAAGCTCTGGATCACATCAGAGAATGACTGCCTTTGAGCTTCGCGAAAAAGCTATGAACGCCGCAAAACAAGCGGCTGCTGCTTCCAACCGAAACGAACAACCACATCCCTCTGACATTAGCGATGGTTATTTCGAAGACGTAAGTATCAGAATATTTTGCTGGTAGGCCAAACCAAAGGCTAACAGAACTGTATTTTCTAGGACCCCGAGCTTTTAAAACTTGAACTCCAAGAAGCATACAACATCATGTCGGTTAGTCGTGCGAAACTGCTACAATATCTCAACACATTGCGGCACCATGTACGTCCATCGAACCCAACGGGGGAACTTCAACAATCGTTGGAAGGAATCGAGGAAATCTGCTCACTGCTGAAACCTCGCTACAGCAACGTTTTCCGCACGCCGGTTCCGATTGACGCAGCGACCGAGGCCAACGAGGACCAGTCTCAACTAAATCGTGCTGCCGCAACCCAGCGCACTCAAACGCCTCCCAGTAGCCTTAATCTGCAACGTTCCTACAACTATGACCTAGACTGCCGACGGAACAGCGCAGCTTCAATATCGCAGTATGAAATTCCCGAAGATCGATACAGTGGAATCGCAACGAAAAAACTTGCCAATGTAAAAGAAGTCGAGATGCATGTTTTTCAGCAGAACTTTACTGACCGCACTCGGCGGGTAGACGACAAAGAGATGCCGCTAGCGGATCCACTACAGCCAGTTCGTCAAGACTCGGAATGATCGTGCTTTCAGAAATATGCATTACCTACAATACTAGTATTACAATAGGCTGTTAATTTTCTACACCCAGTGGAGCTAAGCTGTTTGCTTGAACAGAAACAATAATCTATTGGACTTTGGGTCACGGTCTCTACATCGAAACATTTCCAGTTTATATATGATGTTGATAGTTATCAGTGACGGCGGACGGTGTACGTTCGACCAGTTTGCATGTTAATAAAGCAGTGATTTTTCTACACTTTATAAAATGGTTTTTATCAAATTTTCACATAATAAATGTCCTACTAATAATAATACGATACTGATGATTATCCAGCTATAATAATTCTGTTGTAGACCCAAATTCACTAGATTTGCTGGGTTTATGTGAATCTCACCCAATACTGTGTAAGAAATAATTTACTGAAGTTTCTGTTATTTGAGTATATTTTATTTTCCGTGTATAGGCTGTCAGTGTAACTTTTGTTTTGTTTCTTTTGCTTACAACGCGGAATTACTTGGTGGTGTTCGGTATCTTTAGTTGCGTTCTGAGTTATAGGTCCAGTTTCGATATCACCTTTAATCGTGCTTTTTACTAGAAAGTACTATAAACACCTCACGTATCGGTGAGAAAAAGTACAGAGATGAGCTATCATCATCAAAGTCGTGGCGGTAACCGTCGAGCGAACAATTTTAATCGCGGTGGTGGAAACCGTTACGGCGGAGGTGCTGGTGCCGGTGCAGGTAAACGCAGCGGTGGCAAGGATAAATCAATTGATGAGACCAACCCGGTGGTGCAGTGTTTCCGTGAGTATGCCCGGGAACTAGATGCGAAGCATGACCGGTACGAGCGAATTGTCAAGTGCAGCCGGGACATCACCATCGAGAGCAAGCGAATCATCTTTCTGCTACATACGGTAGACGGCAAGTAAGTGGATTTTGTTAATTGTTAGAACATGTCACTCCTAAGTGTTTTTTGCGATTTGGGATTCAGTGAAGTTTTTACTGTAGAAGTTACTTCTATTCCTTCTATCGCTATAACTAAAAATATCGGCATTTTGCTTTGTGGCTAAAATAAGCAGTTGAATAACACGTAGTTGAGATTGCTACATATTTTTCCTTTTGAACGTCTTTCTTCATTTAGCATGTAACGTTAAAAGGGAATATTTTAAATACTAATAGCTTTCATACAAATGTTTTGAATGCAGAAATCAATGTGTCGTTTATTAACTAAAATACACAAAATTTATATCGCCACTATTGTCCCATTACTTGGTGAAAATTAAAAGAAAGCTTCAAGATCAAATTATTCCAGGAAAGTATTCACAACATCGTGCTATATTTAAGAACCATTTCAGCAAATGTATGATTAAATCCTAAATGGTCGGCGTGCAGCCAAACCAAACCAAGCGCAAAAAAAATTATTTCGAGTAATCGGCGTTCAAAGTTCAACAATCTTGTATGTTTCCTGCAAGGAGATGATGAGCATCAGATACCTATGTTGTAGTCTTTGATACTCTGATCTCGGCAATCTTCTATGTGAGAGAGTTTCTTGATAATAATTTAAAAAAAAATAGTTCTAAAGAAGGTCTCTCACACGCAGACCAGACCACTTAGTGCAAGCTCTTCTCTTGTCAATATCCATAAATGCATTACAGTACTACACGACATTCCATCAACCTCAAAATAAATTAAAGAAACTTCTTCATCCACGTGTACCCAATCTCTTATTACAAATGAACGCCAAAAGGTGCAAACATTTTTAATGAGTACCGTATCGCAAATTGTAGCATTTATCACTACAAGGCAAATTAAAGCGTTTCAGCCGAAAGGAGTACGAGCATATTATACCTAAATTGGCAATGTAGCTGTTTTGCATTTATGGGTGGACCATCGAAACCATTATGATAATGTTGTGCAGGTCTTGAAATAAAGTAATCCCTCAAGCGTCTGAACCACAGATTATCAACCCACCTCACTGACCTGCGGAAATCTGGCAGAGAAATTCCAGGATCAATGCCTCGCAAATAAGTAACATTGCAATAAACTCCGAAGAAGAAAACAAATCTCCAAACTACGAATCAGCATTCGTAGACTGTTTAAGTTTTGCCAGCTGGAATGTTCGTGGGTGCTCAACAGGGGACAAAAAAAAACAAGAGCTAGACGATATCTTCGTACAGCAAGTAATAAAATTAGCTGGCGTACAAGAAACAAGGCTGCCTGGATGCACTTCGAAAGGAAAAAAAAAACATATGATACAATGTGAATGATAACAAGAACTCACGCCCCAGAGAAGGAGGTGATGTAGCCCTGGCGATTCATTAAAGCATCCATAAAGATGGACAGTTCAAGAAAGTCAGCTCGAATACTTACTTATTTTACTTTTGCGGCGACAGACCGATTATCGATCCAATGCAGAATCCAGAATACGTTGCCATACTCGGTCTTGGGCTGCTATTCTCCAATCTCCCCTAACACCTATTTCGCGGGCAACCTCGTCGACAACACACATCCAACGAATGCGGAACCTACCTCGAAGTCGACGGCCTCTATCGGGATTTCTGCTAAATATAGTCTTCGCTAGTCGTTTCGGTTGCCCATTGCCACCTGCCATATTTTATTCACTTGACTATATCCGCCGATGTATACACCTAATACACTTCATTTTCTAGTTTGCCGTCAAGGATTGAACGCAAAATCCTACGCACAAAAACACCAAGAGCACGCCGATCGATCTCTTTCAACGTCCATGATCCATGGCCGTAGAGAGCCACTGGAGGGATTAGTGTTTTGTAGAGTGCAAGTGTAGTACGGGTTTGCAGACTGCTGGACCCCAGCTGGTTACGCAATCCGTAGAAGGCCCTGTTTGCAGCTGTTATCCGCTTTTTTATCACGGCTAACCTCGTTGTCAAATGTTGTTAGTGTACCCAGGTAAATAAATTCGTCGACCACTTCAAAAGTTTGCCCATCTAACACCACCTCAGCACCAACATCCGTCGGATTATCACGCTCTCTACCAGCCAGCATGTATTTCGTTTTGGAAGAGTTAAAGATGAGCCCTATTCTCGCAGCTTTCCTTCTGAGAGGTCCAAAGACCTCTTCCACTGCTTTACCAATGACATCGACGTCCGCAAAACCTAGAAGCATGGGAGACTTCGTGATGATGATGTCGCTTCTTTGCACGCCAGTTTCCGTATAGCAGCCTCCAATGCGATGTTGAACAATATGTTTGACAGCACGTCTCTCTGCTTCAAACCATCTAACGTCACGAAGGAGTCCGATATCTCACCGGCTATCCTGACGCATGATATAGACGCCTTCAAGGATGGCACGTATCAGCCAAATTAGTTTTGTTGGAAAACCATGTTCGAGCATAATTCGCCATAACTCATTTCTCTCAACTGTATCGTACGCTGCCCTAAATTTTATGAACAGATGGTGTCTGCAAGTTGAATTCTCTAAGTTTATCGAGGATCTGGAGCAGGGTGAACATTTGGTTCGTAGGGGAGCGTCACCCTTGAAAGCCACATTGGTATTCGCCAACAAAGGTCTCCTGCAATGGCCCCAGTCTATGGAACAGAATACGGGAGAGAAACGGTGTTGAGAAGGGTTATGTCCCGATAATTACTACAGTCCAGGCGGTGGCCTTTTTTGTAGATCGGACATATGACTCCCAATCAAAGTCGGTGAGAATCACATGGTGCAATAAGAAGAGCGAGTCACAAATTGATTACATAATCATGAGCGTCTCGCCTTCCTTCGAATGCCCGTTTATTAAAGCTGTCTTCCATCCACATGAAGCAAGCGATCATAAAGTCATTGTTGGAATTTCAAAAACACTTCGAGGAGAATGAATTTGATCCGTAGAATGAACAAGACGTTTCGTTTTATAAAGCGCCACCACCGCAAAAAAGAAAGTAAAAGACCCAAGTACATACACATCAGAGAATAAGAAACCAAACTAAATGAACAAAAAACGAAGGCTGCCATAGAATTTTTACCCGAATCCGGTAGAAACGAAATTGATCAGAACCAACAAGAATGGAAGTATCTCGCATTATGGCCAACATGAAAAATAATACCGTGCCGGGAATAAGATGGAATCCACGCTGAATTATTAAAACAGGGCACTGAAAACTTGGTTGATTAGTTCCTGAGTATGCATTATCAGAGAAGTTTTCAGCACTAACGAAGTTCTGAAGGATTGGACTAATACTCTGCAAATACTAATTCCGAAAATGACTAGCCCGAAGGAGACGAGAGACTACCGTTGTAACAGCCTGTGTGCAGAGATTTTTGTCTTGAGGTGAATATTAGATGAGAGGTGGAGGAAAGGAAAACTCACTATTGTAATGTCCCTAGATATGAAGCAAGCTTTTGACTGTATCGATACTTCCAAGACAGCAACTGTACTCTCCGGAATGGGTGTATCGAACTTCCTAATCAATCGGATATTGAAGGCATGCCTCACTGAAAAAAACATCAATCCAATGGTTCGAGTACTCTTTGACTCAAATGAAAATATCTACCACGTACGTTCTACTTTTCTGATTGATATTTTTTTCACCCTACGATATCATGTTTGTGCAACGAAATACATATAATACTTGAAAGTACTACAAATGGACATCGAAAAACATCTACATCACCTTAGTTCACGTTCGAAAAAGTAGAGCATAATAAAGCTGTTCGAGTTTCGGTGGGCTGGCGGATAGGAAGCAATCGCTCGGTGGAATCAATCAAGTCAATTGGCCCTTAAAAGGACCTTTGGACTGCGATGCCCCTAGGTTCCAAGGATTCTTCGGGATTGAATTCACTTGCTGTTACTTAACTACAGCTTTATTATTCTCTTACACTTTTACTGATGGGAGTCGTACACAATACTAACTTGCGCAGTATATTTATTTATATTTTTATATGGTTACATATATTTACATTACAGACGGTATTATAAACAGATACGCAAAGAGTCAGGTCGAAAACTCCAAGTGAACCGTCAAATCGAGGCTCCAAGTGTGCAAAGTGAACAAACTCAGGAGTGTTACTTTTCGTACAGAATGTGTATTGTAATCAGTATAAATGCTGTGAATCACGTGCAATTATGGTTTGAACGGAATATGTGTTCGTTATGCTCGTATCATGAGTGATGCATTGAAAATTGAAAAAAAAAGTATAAACAAGCTTTGAAAATCAGTAATATATCCTTACAAAGTTTTGGAATTTCACTACACTTTCTAGTGCATATTAAAAGTCATGCGAAATTAAATGTGGTTGCCAGAATTGTTTGGAATAGAATATTAGCAAAGGGTTGCCATATTTACTACTTTTCTCTTTGCGTATCTCTTTATAACACAGTCTCTAGTTTACATAATAATTGTTTAGCCTCCTTTTAAGGCTCTGCATCTTTGTTTTGAAATTTGCTAGTTACTTAATTCTATAGATTTACATTATTTGTGTAGAATTTTACAGTTCATCCTTTATGGGACTTGTTTTTAATTGAAAAATAAATTTTTATAACCTACTTAACTACGAATAACTAACTTAAAATTAACTTAAAACTAAGGTACCAGCTCACGAATGATCTGGTGAGGTGACCTGGCGCAGGACTCTCTGAACCTAGTCAATGATGTTGTTCTCCGTTCCTCCAGCACCTGAAGACCAGCCAGGCAATGGATCTCAGAGTTTCGTGTCCTCGGAGGGGTGCTTAGGATCATACGTAATATTTTATTCTGAACAATCTGAAGTTTAAGATGGTGGGTTTTAGCGCAGCCCTCCCAGACGGGCAAAGCGTACTCTATGACCGGTAGAATTATTTGCTTGTGAATGGCAAGCTTGTTGGTGAGGGAAAGAGTGGATTTTCCATTAATAAGAGGATAGAGATATTTGGTCAGGATGTTGCACTTGGTAACAGTTTTCTCTACGTGTGAACGAAATAGGAGCTTTTGGTCCATGGAGAGACCAAGATAGAACCTCACTCGACCATTCGATGGGAGTGTTATTAAGGTGGATTCTCACATTGGCAGGTGGAACAAGTCGAGTTGATTTTGAATGCGGGAATATAATAGCCTGGGTCTTAGCTGCATTTATGCAGATCTTCCTGCTGTTGAAATAGTCGGACAAAACATCCAGACCCTCTTGTAGTCTACGCGTCAAAGCTCTAATCACTCGACCTTTGTAAATAATGGCAGTATCGTCTGCAAACATAGACAGGATGCCACCACCCGGAAGGGGAGGACCATCTGAGGTAAATATGTTGAACAGGATGAGACCAAGAAGGCTACCCTGTGGGACCCCAGCATCTACGTTAAACAAATCAGAGGGAATGTTGTTGAGGAAGACCCGGAATGATCTATTCGACAGATAATTCTTGATGATCTTTACGAGGAAGATCGGGAAGTTGATTCGCTGCAGCTTAAACACCAGGCCGTCATGCCAGACATTATCGAACGCCTTTTCGATGTCCAACAATGCCATGGCAGATGTTTTACTAACGGACTTGTTCCGCCTTAGGATCTGAGTAACTCTAGTCAGTTGGTGAACGGTGGACTAACCCTGCCTAAACCCGAACTGTTCTGGGAGAAAAATGTTATTTTGGTTTACGAATTTTAATGAGCGACTAAGAATCAATTTTTCGAACAACTTCGAGATGCACGATAATAGGCAGATGGGACGATAGTTTTTAGCGTTGGTAGGGTCCTTACCGGGTTTGTGGATGGGGATCACTTTAGCTAGCTTACAGCGAGACGGAAAATAGCTGAGCTCCAGACACTTATTAAAGATCGCTGCCAGGTGTTCGAAAAATTCTCGACTCAAGTTTTTCAACTCAAGATTGAGGACCTCATCGATACCGGCGGCCGTCATGTTCTTGGTGCGCTTGATAGCAGCTAACACCTCATCAGCAGATATTTTAGATTCATCGGGAATGATTGATGGAAGATCGACGACTCTATCGACTTCCTGGACGGCATGTTCGTGCGGGCTAACTATGCCATGACTTAAATTGTGAGAGTTGACAAAATGCTGACCAAATGCATTGGCTTTTTCAGATGCTGTTAGAAGGAAATGACCGGAGATTGGTGTTGGGGGTGATAGAGGGGAAATAGGTCTCGGTTTGGTTTTCAAAATTTTGGTAAGTCTCCAGTACGGCCTTCCACGGACTGGGAGGGAGCGAAGATGTTGAGGAAAATGTTTGTTTCTTGGATCCACCAACCTGGCTTCGATGATTTTGTTGAGACGATTGATATTGGTCTTCAGGTGAGGCAGGCCAGAGCGCTGGTACTGTCGTCTAATAGTATTACGGAATTGGATATACAGTTTGGTTGTGTTGTCTAGGTTCAGAGAGTTACTAACCAGACTGGAGGCTGGCACATGTAGATCCCGAGCCTGGGATAACGCCTCATCGATGGAGTGAAGACACTGGTTGATGTTTTCTGAGAACTCCAGCTGGACGCTGTAGTCTATTGTGTTGTCCACACATCGCTGGAACCGCGCCTAATCGACTCGATGGTAACTACGCCGAGAGACTTGGATTCGGTTGGCAGAGGATCCAACTTCGACTACCACTGGGAAGTGGTCCGAGCTGAGTTCTTGGTGATCAACCGGGTCGGTGATGTTGCCCATATTGGAGATGAACAGGTCGATGGTTGCGTGTACTCCGGATCTGCTCAACCAGGTGGGAGCGGCCGGAGCTAGGATGTTGTAGTGTCTTACTTGTAGGTCGTTGAAGAGGATCAGGCCGTTTTGGTTGCGTCGACTGTTACCCCAGACTCGGTGTTTTGTGTTGAGGTCACCCGCAATGATGATCTGCCCCTGCCTCCGAGTCAGTTTGATGATGTCGCTTCTTAGGTTCGTTGCCGACCCGTCCCTTACGTTGACTTGCTTGCAAGGCTGCGATGATGGTAATGGGACCGACTCCAGTGGTTAATTCCAATCCCACGGCCTCGATGACCTTGAGTTGAAAACTTGGTAGCAGATGACAGCTTATTTCACGCCGAAGAGCAATATCTATTTATTTATTTATTTCGTCAAACAAAAGTAGACTACATATGTTTAAAACTTATATACATGCTATATGCTATTTATACAAGTGGAAGCAAAAAAAAAAGAGTTTATACATAATTGAATAATAATCTCTCTACTTGACGGATTATTACAATAAATGTTTTCTATCGATTTAAATTGCGCGTTGAATTGAAATATTGTTTTAATTTAGTTCTCGACATAGAAAAGTCAATTGCTTCACAGTGTTGGTTATACACTAACATCATTTGATTAATAGGCCCGTATTCAGCATAACTGTTTCGTTGATGATTTAAAGAAAACGAAGTCCGAGTTCGTAAATTTCTACATAAAAATTGAGTTTTGATAATATTTCGGGTGAATCGACACGTTGAGATACGATATCGTTAACAAATGACATCATTGCGAATTCACGACGGGCTTTTAATGGTTGGATGTCAATAAGTCTGCAGCGTTCGTCATATGATGGTAGGGGAAATGACGTCCATCGTAGATTACGAAGTGCATATAACAGAAATTGTTCTTGCACTGATTCTATTCTGTTTACATGTGTTGCAGAAAACGGAGACCATACAATGCTACAGTATTCTAAAAGTGACCTGACATAGGAATTATAGCCACACCTCCTCCAGAAGAATATGTTCGATCCAGCCGTACAAGTCGGAAATCGGGAAGGAAGATGTTCACCTCAGGTTTGAGATGCGTCTCCGTGATGAAGGCAATGTCTATTTTGTGTACGTTGACGAAGTCAACAAGCTCGTAATTCTTGTTCCTGATGGAACAAGCGTTCCAGTTAGCAATCTTGATGATTTCACGGTCCATATTTGAAAGCGATCATCATCGCAGATTGCAGTTGTTCAGCTCTACTTTTGCAAGTGCGAAAAGTGTTGATGCACTCCACGACCAGTGAAACGTATTGTTTCATGGTGAGCATGGGTTCGTTGTCAGTAGGGCCAGTTGCAGTTTGGGAGAAAGTCATTGCGGACGAGTTCCTTGGAGACCTGGTGGGAATGAACGGCTACAGGATCTCGTTGCTTCAGCATTCGTAGAGGCAGCTGTGACTGAATTGGTGGTTGGATTCAGCGGTAGCGGGGCGAGCAAAGGTATGGGGTGCCGAGAGCCAATGGCACTCCTTGGTCTTGTTTGGGGGCACCATCCGGCGACCTGGTCGATTGTTGGTGGAGGCTCGCTTACGAATCTCGATGAACTCTGCGCGTTTCGAGCACGTTTTGCTGGTTGCTTTGTGGGCAGCCCCACAGTTGGCGCACACCGGATCGGCGGTCTCCAATAGCTGGCAGGCATCGGGGGCGTGCGTTTGGCCACACTTGATGCAACGGTACGCCATATGGCAATTTTTAGTCCCGTGTCCAAACAGCAAGCAGTTAGAGCATTGGGTGACGTCACGATGCACTGGTTGGTAGCGCTCCCAGGCTACGACGATGTGAAAAAGTGCTCGGATGAACTGAAGGTCCGCCAGGCACGTTGAATTTTTCTCCAGGTTTACGAGATATAATTGATCACGGTACTTCCGAGTTTTGTTGTGCCGCGTCATCTTGTGGATCTGGATTGACTTGAGTCCTTTTGCCTTTAGTTCCTCCAACAGGGTGTCAACTTCCATGTCAGGAAGACCGCGGAGAACAACCTTGAGGGGTTTTTCTGCTTCGATATCATGGGAGAAATATTCCACCTCGTGTTTCAGCAGTATCACTTGCACCGCCTTGTAATGGCTCAACGACGGAACCATCAGTTTGAATCCCTCAGTGCACATGCGAATGGTGCATTTCAGTCCTTTGCCGATATAAAAAACAATTGCTTCACGTAAGCCTTCCGGGAAGCCTTTCACATAGAAAGGCGGGATTTTCTCCTTCTTCACTACTTCGGGATCCGTGGCGTTTTCCAGGACAGCGAATCTGTTGCTAGCCAAAAGCTTTTTAGCCGCGGGATCAAGCGTATTGTCAGGCCGAGGCCGTTTCCCCGTACTGGAACTGGTTTTTTATTTACCCATATCAGGGTTCACCGTAGCGTCGGTTACCAACGCGAACACACAAACTTACGAACGAACGAACAAAGCGAACGGAGCGAAAATAAACTACTGTACTGTGCAACAAGCTAGCAGAGAATGATCAACTTGCGCAGCAATCAGAGCGCTGCCCTTTTATAGCTGGGTGAAGCGCGTAAAACAAAAACAACAAAAAACGCGATACATTAAAAATAGGCGTGGCTTACTCAAACACTTTGTTCCTGGATGGAACAAAAGCAGACCGAAGAAAATGATATCTCCAATTAGGGAATTCCCAAAAATGACAACAAAACCGTCATGTGCATAGCCAAGGTATTTTTTTTTTATTGTTTTTACTGCATTAGTACTCTTTAGTAACACTCACAGTCTCAATTCAATTGAATACAATTATATAGAATGTGTAAAGTATTTTACCAGTGCGCTCCTGTTTTAACCAGATGAGTATGACAGAGGTTTTTTTTCTCTAATTGTTTAGATTGTTATGTGCATTCAACAAGCTATGTTGTTTTTCACTCTGTGTGTAGATTTTTTTATTAGAAGGTTCATTGGGCACTGCTAGCGCTGCTACCAAACATAAGAACTGTCGGTTACCTTTTTTGTTTCCATGTATTAATCTTATTAAATCGGAGGCCCTTCGCTGAAAAGGTTCAAACAATAGATAACTTGCCCAATAAACGTCGAATATCTCTGTCACTCTACAGCCGTAATTCTCTAATACCGTTCTGTTGCTTATTAGCTAGTTTTTCTTCATGTAAACATAATCGACTACGTCACAGCTAATTTTGTTTCTTTGAATACAAGAATCCAGTTTTTTTTTGGTGATGTACAATATAAACTCTCATTGAAGCGTTATATGTTATAAACAAGGTAAATATAGTACATTTAAATTAAAATGTTAGAATTAAACTAGAAAAAAAGCGATCAGACTACACATTAAAAAAAAGAACAAACGAACAAAATTTCGACAAAACTAAACTGTTATCAGAAACGCGACAACAAAATAATGAAGAGAGTAACCATGAGCAAACTGGAAAACCCCCCGAGCAAGCGTTTCTGCAGTGGTCAGGGTCAGGACGAAACTCATCACTCATCACTTTACGCCGTCACACTGCGGCCGGCATCGTTCATAACAATGTCCATCGTAGTATCGGAACCGTAACTCAAATGAGACGGACTATCGGACACCATCCGCCGATTGATAAGCACATCGGCCACATAAACCGGAGCAGGCCCTTCCGTTTCCACAATGCTCAGAGGTTTGGTGGTGCACCTCTTGATGGGGGACATAAAGGTAAACATAAATAGTGTAAGGCACAGAGCCAAAATTAGCACTACGGCGCGCATTTGCAAACCTCCGGCACGAACCCACGCCAGAGCCGCCATAATAAATAGTAACGTCACTACCGAAAATTTGGTCATCGTGACTGCGGTGCTATGAATTTTGCCACCGCTTCCCTGACTAATCATGTTCGAGGGAGCGAACGCGAAAAACAAGTTATGCTTGTCGACAAAATGTTTTAGCAGAATGTAAACCATAGCAAATGGCATTATCAGCGGACAGGCTAAGCTGTAGACCGTGCTCATGGTAAACACCATCACCATCCAAGCGTAGTGTATTCCGAACGGGAAAGTGATCAGGATCGATTTGCGAATGTACGGTGTTTCCGCCCGCGATTTTGCCGTAGCCAATTTCCAGAGGTAACAAATTAAATCAGGAAACCGGATCAGCTCCAGTGCCGTACCAATGAAAGCAGCAGTGATGATGTAGTTAACAAAAAATGCACCCTTGTCCGGAAGAAATATGCACTCCCATCGGTATGTCTCATTTGATTGGATGGTCCACTGCAGAAAGGCTTCCGCGCTTGTCAAACCAAGCGACGGCAGAATGAGAATCATGAACAATAGGTAGCCGAAGGTTTTAGTCATGATCACATAGTTCTGTCGCGATCTGGTCCAATGCGATAGCCAGGTATCAGAGTAAGCTACAATTACCGGCATCAGCGCCGACAGAGACCAAAGCAGCAGCGTGGGTAGAAACTCCGAGATTAGTGGGCTGATTTTGCTGATTTGGGATGTTGTGTTTTTCGTTAGCGAAAGCGTGTCCAGTTGGTTAACAATAATCACCGGAGTGGTCAGGAAAAACAAAAACAGGAACAGGAATAAATTAACTGTAATCCACTTACAGTACCACTGGGCCGTGTCGATATTTAAATTTTCCCAGAAAATGTCTGACGGCGCTGGAGCGAATGTTAGGTGCCAATCGCGATAAGTACCCGGGCGGAAGTGAAGAATGACGTGCTGAGCTTCCTGCGCAGAATTAAGAGTGATGAACGCAATTCCTAGCGGTTCGTTCAATGCGGATGCTCTTAGTCTAGATACTTGACCTATAAGAACGAAAGTAAAGAGTAATCAGTAACGGAAAAGGATCGTTTGTGAATATACATACCAGCTAACCTCGCTTCTTCCTCCTTGTAGTATTCCAATGCATCCACTTTCTGGCAGGAGAAGCAAGACAATGTAGCCTGAACAGGTTCCCGATCTCGATTACGGTGTACCTCACAAAAAATACGTGCATCCGCAATCCGCTCGTACTCTTCTGCCGCTTTAATTAGGCTACTGATATTGTAAGCCAGCTGAATATCGTCGATCCCCACGTCTGGAAACAATTGCTGCAGATACGTTCGAATGATACGTTTGTCACAGTCTGGTTGAGTTACGTTAGTTGCCATCACTGTTCTCGTTGGTGCCGTCTTGAATGCATTTCTTCCGGACGCTCGTCTCATTATAAGCACCACCATCGGAACGTAGGCAATGGCAAAAAACACATGCGCCCACATCAGCGACGAGTCTGGATCCAGATTGGAGATGGTAGTATGTCCAAATGAATTCCTGTCACCACCCAGCGTCCCGGAGAAATTTATCGGCAGTATAATGGCAATCGAGATAGTCGTCATGATTGCCATCACCGTCATCAAGTGTCGCTGAAAGGACAAATAGTGTACCGCATCCGGTCCACTGTGGGTAAGGATTTGCTCTCTGGTCAGGCGCCACGTTGCTAGGATCCACGAGAAAAACCCTCGATCGATGTTTATACTGGCGTCACTAGCATCTAGGCCAGCCCGTCCACCGCTAATGTTCCCGTGTGCATAGAAAAGCTGTGTCCACCGCTTATTTTCGCCGTGGCTGTTAACAAGCGCGAGCCGGCCATAATCCCACGCCTGCTGTCGTAGCAGAGTAAATAGCAGAACTAGAAAAACCCACGCTATGACGTTCAGCAATAATGTCTCCGGAATGCCCTCGTATAGTGTGATGATGATTTTCGTTTTGTTCAGCACCAAACAGGCATCGCGACTTGGAGCATAATAACTAGGCGCAAAAAACGTTTCATTGGTTTCCATACTGCTGCTGGCGAGAACCGGAAGTCATGCGAAAGTTAAGTAGATCTGATGGGTGAAAATGAAAAATTTCATTAGTAAGATTTCACTCACCTCGTAGGAAATTTTGTAAATTGGGTGATTGTTTCTGTTTGCTGCCCACTTCACGATAAGAGAATGACGACAACTGGTGACATTTACAGATAACGAAAAAAGAACCACCGGACAGGTGTGCGCTGTGTGTAACTTTCCTTTGCCCAAAAGTGAAAGGCTGTGTTTAATTTGTCTGGTGTTTGCATCTCGACAAGCACACAAAAGTGGCCGCGCCTTAAGTTGTTTATGAACAATAACAGTGCTTTATTTGTTTACCAATTGGTTAATATAATCTATGTTTAAAACTGAATTCACAGGACGTTTTGTTGATTAATAAATTAAATAATCTTACAAAATAAATTACGCTTTGTCTACATGTATTCCAAAAAAAAATACTTGTAGCAGTTACTTAATACTTTAATTTCAGCACATAATTCGATTTTTCAAGTGTTTCTAGCATATTTCTAAGTTCATGAAAATTTGTAAATTTTCAATAATTTTCCTCTAAGAAGTGTCTTCTAGAAGTCCAAACTCCATCGACGGTTTTGTCATAAATATTCAATTAATCCTTTCCCGCTCATTGTGACTCTAAAGCACCAAGAACTATAATCATCATATTTTGATATAAAATAGTTGGTTGTGCTTACGATTGTTCCATAAACTTTTATATGCTGCCTCAGAGCATCACAGGGCATTTTCTTCAAAATACTACAGTAATTTTAGTTAGTCTACAAAGTGTTCAGCTTGAATTTTCTCGTGAAGCTATAAATTTTAATGATAAACCTTATGAGTGGGAGAGGGTTAATAAAGTCCTTGGATCACCAATACTTTACGTTTACCCATCAGTTAAAATTAAAAAAACGCCACACTGAATATAACCTCGTTCCAATCGGGTTGCTGTGGTCTGACATCCAACCCAATTTTCCTAATTGGTTGCTCTAGAATTATGCATATCTACGGTACCGGTCCAATTCCAACCCAGATACTCTCTCGCATAACAATAAGCATGTGCGACAGCTATGAATCGGCAGCTAGGTCAAGGTCCATTCGTTCATTTGGTGGTTCGTCATATCGGAAGTACCGCATAATTTTCTCGCACATGCAGAAGAAATCGAACGATAACGTTACAATCGTTTAGCGATGAATCACTCCGTCCGTTTTCATTGTCACTCATTTACTTCCTCAACATTTACCTTCATCAATGAAACGTACACATACAGTTCAATCAAACATCGTACTTTTTTTTCTGTACGTACCTAATTCAAAAGAGCATGATCGCATCGTGAAAGTCTTCTTTGTCTAACATTACTGTATCCAAATCTTCAAATTCTATCGCTATGATTTGATTTAAATCAAATTAAATTGAGTGTAATCATGACAGACCGTCGTTGCTTTATACTCAGAAACCACACTGACATAAAACGTGCAGATCGAAAATGTGAAAGGTTGCTTCAGCAAACAGCCTGTGATGTCATTGAAGACGTTGTATTCTCAATGAAGGTACAAACCAAGAAGCCATCCAAGTGATAAGAATACCACTCAAGTAGCATATCTAAGTTATGCCAAGAGAGTAGCTTTCTCATCAAGTTCACAGTAGCGTCCATTTGGCATCACCACTTTTGACCGGATCGTTTATTCACAACTCTCTTTTTGTCTTATATCAAAGATCTCTTCACCTTATGAAATAATGGTCAACGGAAGCACAGTGCAGAAATGCAATGACCCTTACAAATGAGTAAATAGTAATATATTGATTAACTATACTGAGCAGCACTGGCCTTTTTATTTAAAACAGCTGATTTAAACCGTATAATGCCAAATCGCTCACTTATCCTCTGGTAAGGCACGAAACTATTTTTTCAGTTTTCACAAACCACTGTCACAATTTCTTGTGCCACCGACATTTGACGTGCTATGACGCGATGAAATCTAATGCGTGTCTCGCGAACTGCACCATTTATCCCTGCTGCCACAGGAGCACAATTCGAAACAATCCTCCGTTGGAATTTGAGAACACAAACCAACCCAAACTGAGTACGAATACTTGAGTTTAATATTTCCACTCTACCTGACGACACGCCAGAAACGAAGAGTTGGACGAACGAGTTTCTATTTGCTCCTGCTTCTTTTGTATATTAAACTCGCTGGCCAGCAGCAAGCCGTTCCGTTCCGTTTAAGCGATTTTGATGTTTTGTTGCTTTTGATGACGGCGTTCACTGAGCGATGATGGGAAAGGAAAATGTTTTCGCAATTCGCGTTGACGGTGTTGCTGATACTTGTTTGGTTTTTACATGCGAAAAAGAAGGAAGGAAATATTTTCGCTTTTGTCATCACGCACATTTTGACAATTACATATGAGTGTTCACGTAGGTGCGAACAGCCTTAAAAATCTCTTTCAACGCGAATAACCCGAATCTGCCAGCTGTCAAACGTTTATTATGGAAAATTATTGCGACTCGGTCTGATAGTGTGCACGCTCATTATTTGTTACTCTAAAGTGAGTTAGATATGACCCATTTTTAAAAAAAAGTGGAGGTACCCTAATTTGAGTACTTTTACGGTTACTCACTTCTGAGTAAGGGCGTCATACGTCAAAAACTGATTAGAATCTACTCTGTTCATGCAAACCAGGAATTAACGAAAATGAGTACAAGTTACCCAGTTTGCCTAAATTTGGAAATTTGATGATTTCTGGTTTTTGTAAATCTGACTCAATAAATAAAATAAATTCAGAACAATCAAAATCATAGATTTATTTTTCATCGAAACATTATAAAAGTTTAAAATCATTCACGTGTCTTTATATAATGCGGCAACCAACCGGTTCACAGTTGCCCGTGAACTGTGGCTCAGGTTTTGGAAAGTACGCACACCAGAAAATCCGTCATCATCCGTCACCAAACACTGCGAAGGATTTAAATTGTATCGATTGCATGTATTGGGCACTGTACATCGATACAAATGTTTCCGTTCATTATCACGAATAAAAGCCCGACTTAATACGGCATCGCAGGACACACAACATGCGGTTGTTCATTTTGAAGAGATGTTTTTTATGTTTTCAAATCGTCTGCAAAAATTTATGGGCTGAAATTTTTATGGAATATTGTTCATGTTGTTTGTAATGTAATTGATTAGGAAATTATTGATTTGATGAAAGATCAAATACTTACTGCTAGCAAACGAATAAAAAGCGACACCAATTGTTCTTCGGAAACAGATAATATCGCTGTTGAAAACTTTCGACATATACATATACTCAGGGGTGAGTAAATATCATGGATAATAACTCAAAACTGAGTAAACATGGTAATTATGAAAATTTGGGTAAATGTTACTCAATTATCCAGTACCCGAAAACTCACTTTTTGACATTTTGCATAAGAATACCAAACTGAGTAGATCCTAATCAAATTAGAGTTAAAATAAAGCAGCGTGTGTGCGTTTAACTCTCGTGACAGTGCTGCCAGCACAGCGTTGGGCGATCGAATAAAATTGGAAAATTTGACGATATGGATCTTAGCGATCTCAGCCGCCCGATGGACAACAGAAATAATAAAAGTAGTGGAAAATTATTACTCTGTTTGTAATTTGTAGAACATACACTCAAAATATTTTTTACATTACTGTTACGTGAAATTTCCTGTACTTATTCAATTTCTGTCATGTTGCATGATTTATGTGACAAACATAACATCTACGTGAAAATCACATGCAAACTATGTTTTATCCGAGGGAATGTGCTATGAGTTATAACATCGAGTACAACATAGAAACGTCAAATCCAATGCTTGTGCTTTTTTTTGTTTTATTGCTCGTTTGCTGTATAAACGAAAATTTCGCTGTTCGTTTAATTTTCGAACGGAAGGCTCATATATAAATCATGAAGAGTTTTTTTAATCTGATTACATCATTTTTTGGATAAAAACCGAATCCACTGTGTCTACCGCGTCTACCTAAGAATCACAAAGGCTGTGCCCCAACCGAAACAGTAAAACAACCCGACCGACATAGCTGAGGCATCAAGTTATCGAACAATTAGTTTACTTTCCTCTATTAGCAAACTTTTTGAAAGAATAATTCTTAATAGAATGTTAACACATATTAATGAGAACTCAATTTTTGCAAATGAGCAGTTTGGTTTTCGCCATGGGCATTCCACTACTCATCAGTTACTTAGAGTAACAAATATGATTCGAACTAATAAATCTGAAGGCTATTCGACTGGAGCTGCTCTTCTAGATATAGAAAAGGCATTCGACAGTGTTTGGCATAAAGGTTTAATAGCTAAAATGTCAAATTTCAGTTTTCCGCTTTACCTCACAAAAATGATACAAAGTTATTTAACTGACCGCACTCTCCAGGTTAACTATCCAAATGGTAAATCTAATAGATTGCCTGTTAGAGCTGGTGTGCCTCAGGGGAGTATCTTGGGCCCAATCTTATATAACATTTTTACTTCTGATCTTCCTGATTTACCACCAGGTTGTGAGAAATCTCTGTTTTGTGACGATACAAGCATTTCCGCAAAAGGAAAAAGCCTTCGTGTTATATGCAGTCGGCTTCAAAAAAGTTTAGATATATTTTCTTCATACTTACAAAAATGGAAGATTTCCCCTAATGCTTCAAAAACACAGTTATTTATTTTTCCTCATAAGCCAAGAGTTTCATTTCTCAAACCCACCCATAACCACGTTATTAAGATGAACGGTGTGGTCTTAAATTGGTCTGATCAAGTTAAATACTTAGGGCTTATTTATGATAAGAATCTTACTTTCAAGGAGCACATTGAAAATATCCAGTCAAAGTGCAATAAGTATATCAAATGTTTATATCCTCTTATCAACAGGAATTCTAAACTTTGTCTCAAGAATAAACTGTTAATTAACAAACAAATATTTAGACCAGCAATGTTATATGCAGTTCCCATCTGGACAAGTTGTTGTGCAACCAGGAAGAAGACACTTCAAAGGATTCAGAATAAACTTTTGAAAACGATTTTTAAGCGTCCTCCCTGGTTTAGCACGAACGAGCTACATAGGCTCACTAATGTAGAAACATTAGAAAATATGTCAAGCCAAATTATCAATAAATTCCGACAAAATTGTTGCAATACTCAATTGCAACGATTAGCTCACTTTATAGTCAGTAAGATAGTTTTAAGTTTATTTTAAGTTTCGTTTTATTCCTTTTATTCCTTTTTTTTTCTTGACAAGTAGGTTTAATAATTTTCCTACAATTACATTATCTTAACTGCGAAAGCTAATAACATTCAATAATATTAAAAAGCGTACAAATATATATAATAGTGTTGAAATGTCACCATTTGTGGCAGAACACACAATACTAATTCTGAATAGATATTTTAGTACATAAATAAATCATTACAAACTCCCCCCCCCCCCTATAAAAAAAAAACCCGACCGACATTGACGTTCTCGTATCAGGTTTGACGTTTTCGTTTCAGTTTTGACCAGAGGGGATTCACTGCTGTCAAATTTCATATATGTGTGCGTTATCGCAGATCAGCTCTGGTCCATGACGTTTGTTGGTCCGTGACGTTTGTAACTATGAACGATAATGAGGAAAAAATCACTACACAACACATTCATAAAAGTTTTCCGCGGTTTCTCGAGTTTTGATAAAAAAAACGTTCCAATTCTATAATATTTCACATCGATCAATTTCATAACCAAAAAGAACAAAAACCAAAACAAACACCATGTTGCCGAATATGTTGGTTACACGATGTTTGACAGATAGATCCCCCCTGGTTTTGACGTTTTTGTATCTTCGATGTTATACTCTGTCAAATGTACTGCGAGGGATAGGAAAAGGCATTCCCTCGGTTTTATCCAGGGGCCTATAAACGTCAACATTTTGCCTACCAATCATATATTCATCACGGCGGTGATATTTCATTTCAAATACTCACAAAACTTATCTTATTCATTAAAAGTGCACATTGTACTGAAAACAAAAGTTGAGCTCTTGTTTTTTCCATCTAAAACGACATTTACTCGAGAATAAGTCTACCGAAAAAATGGGACGTTTACTCTATTTCATTTGTTTTAGGGCAAACCAACCAAAAAGTGGGTACCAGAAACGCTGGTACCAGAACCAATGAGTGGTAGATGGAAAATGTATGGAGTTTGACAGCCACAAGAGCCCCCTGGTTTTATCACGTAGTATCTACGTGAACTTGGCAACGTCAAACAGAATGTCATAGCAGAAGTATCGCGTGAACTCTCTATGTGAAAATACACAGAAATCAAAATGGCGAAGCTGTTGTCTAACTCAGTCTCTGACAATAAAAGAGAATTTCTCGACGGCTTGCCAATAAGTGAGCTTTCGAAAAACCGTACGAATTTGACATCGAGCCTTGAGCTTACAGGTTTCACACAGATTTAGTTCAAAGGTCGAGGAGTTTCCTATACATAAACAGTTGCAGCTTACAATAGTTATCGCCGGCAAATGTCGTAATATTTGTCCGTTTTTATGTCGTTTGATTCATTTACGAATCGGCGATTTTGCATGGCTGTGCGATTTATCAAGCAACATATTTCTATAATTTCTAAAAACTATTTGCCGTCTCTTAAGAATTGGGGAAACAAAATTTGGAAATTTTACGTTGTATCAATCGTAGTAGCTAGCAGATAATCAAATGCTTTCCATTTTACCGGTAGTTGAATTCTACGTGAAATTCACATAAAATGCGTATATGCGTGTTAAGATTAAGGGCAAATTTTTTCAACTACAACCTGATAAAGTTGCACGCACCGACCAACGTTTAATCTGATGAAGAGAAGGAGGAGTTCTATGTGCCAAGGACCAAACGTTGTCCAACGTGTTAAAATCCATGACGACAAGGAGGATACAGTTGAACATCCAGCGGCTATTACCTGGAGAAGTGGTTACAGAGTACCTGCAGAAGGTTGATGAGAGGATCGAGGATCAAGTTGGAGGTAACCTGAATGAACAGTAGAGGCATATCCACAGTGCAACCAGCACCACGGCGGCAGAAGTGTTGGGTACATCTGCAACAGCCACGTCCAATAAGTGGTTTGACGTTGAGTGCCAGCGAGCGAGGGATGAAAAGAACCGCGCCAGAATTCACATACTAGCTACGACTGTGACTCGTCAGAGCGTAGGAAAATACCGGGAAGCTAGAGCTGCTGAAAAAAACTCCATCGCCGAAGAAACGACAGCATTGGGAGCGTATTGCGGAGGCGGAAGATTTGTTCTCCAGGCACGATGCGAGAAGCTTCTACAAGAAGATTAATGGAATCAGGAATCGAAACGTGTCGGCCCCCGCATGTGCAACGATAGAGAGAAGAACCTGAATACCGATAGGTCAGAGACTGCGAGGTAGCTGATAAGGCCGGCATTCCAGCCGAAATCATGCTTTACACCGGATCATGCTGAGAGTGTGATCCGATGAAGAATTACCCTCGGACTGGTTGGAGAGTCTCATATGTCCGATCTACAAGAAAGGGCACCGCCTGGACTGTAGTAATTATCGGAGCACAACCCCTCTCAACACCGTTTACAAAATTCTCCCGTATTCTGTTCCATAGACTGAGGCCGTTGCAGGAGACCTTTGTTGGCGATTACCAATGTGGTTTTCGAGGGTGACGCTCCACTACAGACCAACTGAGACAGATCCTCGAAAAATTTCGAGAGTTCAACTTGCAGACTCACCATCTGATCTTAGACTTTAGGGCAGCGTGCAATACAGTTAAGAGAAATGAGTTATGGCGAATTATGCTCGAACATAGTTTCCAACAAAACTAATTAGACTGATTCGGGCCACCCTTGAAGGCTCTACATCATTCGTCAGGATAGCCGGTGAGATATCGGACTCTTTCGTGACGTTAGATGACTTGAAGCAGAGATACGGGTTGTCAAACTGCGGAGCGTGCAAAGAAGCGGCACCATCATTACGAAGTCTCACATGCTTCTAAGTTTTGCGGATTTCTATGAAGTCGAAAACCAACATTCTTTGCAGCTCAATTCTACGGACTGCGAGAGTTTCTAAACATAGAAGCATGCAACGCGCCGTGTAGTCGGGCAAATTCACCGGGTCAGTTCATGGAAGTTGACGCAGGGCACACCGAATGAACTGCTTCTGTATCCGCTCTAGTTTTACGGTGTGCGCTAGCTGGTATGGTCAGTGAAATAATGCAACAATCTTCGAATAAATCCAAGCACTGCTAACCCCTTGGCTGCTGTGAATACGACATGCTCGTGAAATCGCAATTTCGAGTCTAACGTAACTCCTAGATAGTCTTCATACCGTTCTCAAAACACCACGCTGAAAGTTGGTTGATGTCGTTTTGCAAGGCCAGACAGTCTAGAGGTGACGATACCACTCTGTAAAGCTTAAGATCGTCGGCGAACATTTGTGTCTGAGTCTGAGATTTCATTCACGAACAGGATATAAGTGGACCCATCACGCTTCCCTGTGGGACACCAGATGTCAGAGTGAATTCATTAAAGGACACAGAGTTTACGCAGACTGAGGCTTTGCGGTTAATGAGATACGAGTGTAGCCATCCGTAGAGTCGTTGCGTTCCTTAATTGTCAGCAAGTCGGCTGTTGAGCGTCTTGTGTTGAGGACAGGTAGACGAGAATCGTGTTCTAGCGAGCACTGCGCTTTCACAGTGCTGATAAAGATGATTGCCATAAAAAGATTTGTACTTGCCATTGGTGAGTTCTTGGAAGCTCCGTTCCCCGCTTCCACACACAGGAGCTGGACGACCGATGAGCGCTGGCGACAGTGGCTAGACTGCGGCGGCGGTGTTAGGAGCATCCATAACTCGAGAGCCGATGCGTCCCAGTGGCCCGAGGAATGCGGTTATAGCTGGTGAAAAATTGGTTGATACGTTGGCCTTCGTGACTACGAGATTTCCATTCGCAGAGGGGCAAGAGATCGCTCGTTGGAGTTACCTCTATGCGGGGGGCATTCGGTGTCTTTTGTGCAATTTGTGGTGCACAGATGTTTTTTGCATTAGTGCCGTCGAACTCCCGAAACACAACGCCACGTGGCCAGGTTTCCACGTCAAGCGCGATATCGCGGTATTTTTGTCCCCCCCCCCCCCCCTCTTTGAAGGATACGAAGTTGATCGTGCTCAAGCTGGCGTCATTTTTCAACAGAGGGATTACTTTAAATGGCTCGTTGCACTGTAGACACTCCTTAGCGAACTCGATAGTAGCCTTAGTTTTGACACTGGGATGAGTTCCCGACAAACATAACCAGTATAGTATTGGTGAAAATACCTTTCAGACCTAACAATTTTGTTCTTGATTTTAGTAAATTACTAGCTGAGTACCCGATCTCACTCGGGAACCAATATCAGCTCTCGTTGTCAAGTTACTGCCGGCTGATTGGTTGAACTCGAAAATTGATTTGCACCGGATCGTAAAAAATCATCGAATTCGTTCAAAAAGTTCCCATAATACATGAAAATTCTCGACTTTTGACCCCCTCCTTTTTTTTGTAAATCGGTTCAAGCATTCAAAAGTTATACTGAAACATACATACAAACATTCATTCAAAACTCGTCTTCTATCTAAAGAGATTCCAACTGTGACAAAACGCCACTTGAATGTTATGTGGGAGTCAAAAGATCAAAATAATGGTCGCCGTGGTCCAGATCTTACAAAAAAACACGCACGCGATTGCGCGATTGAAAAAGTACTAAGCCTCAACGTGAACAAAGGTCTATCTGTCAAATAAGCGAGTTTAAAAGATTCGATACAATGATCTATTGAGCGTAATCTCGCACTCAAAAAACAAACCGTATTGTTCGATCCGTTCGTTAGTTTTTCCGAGCTTGACAATGCTACTAATAGGATGTCCTATGCGTCTTATGCTGACGAACCTTTTCTTCTTTTGCAGCTTCATATTTCTCATTAATTTTCATTTCCATCACTGAGCTTTTTTTCACCATTTTTTTTTTTTTTTTTGAAACCGTGATTTAAGATTGCGCTGAGGTTTATAATTATTGACGTTTTGACGTAGGACTACGTCTTTGTTTTCTATACTAGATTACACTTTGTGAAAATGAAAATGAAACTGGCAAATGTTGCGTCAGATTTCAAACGGTTATAGCAAGCGAACGACTTAATGCATCTTAGTCATTTATATGTCGGTGGATAGATAAAATGTGTAACAATTTTTTGATATTATGTTCAACATTGTTGCTTTACTGCTTAATGGTGGAAAAAGGTGAAAAGTTCCAAGGTCAAGCTTTCCCATACATTTCCCTTGTTCTTGGCTTGCTTCCCAAGCACAGATAACAATAACATGGACGAAATAAATTCCACTGCCTACATATTTTGACTCAACAAAGTGTTTTGGTTTGTTTGTCTTTGTCTAAGCTGCGTGGCCACGCCTTAATGGTAAAAATCTACGCTGAACTCGATACAAAAGACTGCGTGTGTAAAACTCAGCTTCAGTTTAGTTTGTTCCACAATAGCGAGTGCGGTGCAGCTGTTCAAGCTTTGCGACATTGAGAAACGAGAGCTGCATACGAGTCAACTTCCAGGCACCGCGGAGCATGTTACCTGTATTCTGCACACGGCAGCAACAATAACCATCGTACGCTGCAGGATATTTTGCTGGCACAGCGGAGAGCAAATTTCATACGCGGCCAACAAAATAATCGATGCTACCGGTGGTGCTGTGTTCATCAGCATTCTGTAGCACACATTTCGAGCTGAAGATTATGGAATCGGTTCTTTTCAGAACTATAAGATGATGAAGATAAGAGTTATGAGAATTTTCACAACTACTACTAGTGTGAAATGTCCATCTATTTCTAAATAATTTTTACAATAACGACCAGGACGCACCAAAGATAAACGGTAGTGTTACCTATGAATAGTTTGTCACAACAATATATAACCCTCATTTCAAGAATTATTACTGCTAAATTGAGTGATTTTCCGGTTTAATTGTTTGTTTGTGTTCACTCGAACACCGTTATCAGTCAAATATTAGCAACGAAAATTAGTTAATCTAAGAACCAGAGTGATTTTCGCATTGGGAAAGAAAAATTCTTTTGATGCTTATGAAAATCACTCAGCAGTATTGAAGATGTTTTGGTTTGTTTCTCTTTCTTTCTATAAGCTACGTGGCCACGCCTTAATGGTAAAAATCTACGCTGAACTCGATACAAAAGATTGCGTGTGGAAAATTCAGCTTCAGTTTAGTTTGTTACACATAAGCGAGAGCAGTGCAGCTGTTAAAGGTACGCGACATTGAGAAACGAGAGCTGCATACGAGTCAACTTCCAGGCACCGCGGAGCATGTTACCTGTATTCTGCACACGGCAGCAACAGTTACCATCGTACGCTGCAGAATATTTTGCTGGCACAGCTGCTGGAGGGCACAGCGGAGAGCAAATTTTATACGCGGCCAACAAAATAATCGATGCTACCGGTGGTGCTGTGATCATCAGCGTTCTATAGCATACATTTCGAGCTGAAGATTATCGAACCGGTTCTTTCTAGAACTATAAATGCTTGAAGATAAGAGTTACGAGAATTTTCACAACTACTCCTAGTGTGAAATGTCCATCTATTTCTCAATAATCATTTTTACAATAACGACCAGGACGCACCAAAGATAAACGGTAGTGTTGCCTATGAATAGTTTATCACAACAAGACATAACCCTCATTTCAACAATTTTCACTGCTAAATTGAGTGATTTTCCGGTTTGATTGTATGTTTGTGCCCACTCGAACACCGTTATCAGTCAAATATTAGAAACGAAAATTAATCAATCTAAGAACCAGAGTTCTTTTGATGCTTATGAAAATCACTCAGTAGTATCGAAGGTGTTTTGGTTTGTTCCTCTTTCTCGAAGCTACGTAACCACGCCTTAATTGCAAAAATCTACTCTGAACTCGATACAAAAGACTGCGTGTAGAAAATTCAGCTTCAGTTTAGTTTGTTACAGATAAGCGAGAGCAGTGCAGCTGTTAAAGGTACGCGACATTGAGAAACGAGAGCTGCATACGAGTCAACTTCCAGGCACTGCGGAACATGTTACACCTTTATTTTGCATACGGCAGCAACAGTTACCATCGTTCGCTGCAGGATATTTTGCTGGCACAGCTACTGGAGGGCACAGCGGAGAGCAAATTTTATGCGCGGCCAACAAAATATTCATGGTGCGATTATCAGCGTTCTGTAGCACGAATTTCTAACTGAATATTATGGAATCGGTTCTTTTCAGAACTATAGATGCTTGAAGATAAGAGTTATGAGAATTTTCGCACCTACTACTAGTGTAAAATTTTCATGTATTCATGCATCGTTAGTTTTAAAATAACGACTATCAAAAATAAACGGTAGTGTTACCTATGAACAGTTTAGCGCAGCATATAATAATATTTAGTTTAGCATATATTATATACTTAGTCCTACGTCATCATTTCATACAACCCCTAGGGCTGTATACCTTGTAGTATTCAGTTTTTAACCCTTAAATGCGCAATGTTGTTTCAAAACAACAGTACTAAAAACGTTTTAAAATATACATATTTTAGTATTTTTCAGGATTATAATTCATTAGAATAGCTCTCTAGACTCTAACGAAGTAAACTTAACAGCTGGAAGTACTGTATTTGAATGTTTTGTTTTTATTTTTGCTGTTAAAATCACGGAAACGGAAAAAAAATGGCGAGATTCCCGACTGGTGCTGACTGTCTTTGAAAATAAACTTTAAAATTAGGTTACTGGTTAGTGAAAACGTCTGAATTATCAGTAATTATACTAACAAAAGGTCAATTTTAAAGTTACTGTTAACAAAAGTAATTGTTTCGACTTTATTCTGCGATAAAGTCACAGTGTTGTTTGAAAACAACATGGCAATATTTGCACATTAGTAAGTAAATCTTTTAATTTCTTTATGCATATTGGTTAGTTTTAGAACAGTACACCTGTTAAACAAAGATTTTATGTTTTTAGATGATTTTTTAACGTCGTGCGCATTTAAGGGTTAAAAGCTATTTCACGAACATGACCGCAACTGCATTTCTTTTTTCTTTTTTAGAAAAAACAACCAATGGCATGTCTGCGATGAAGCGAAAAAGCGCCTTGACAGCCTGTGCCAGACTCATTTCTGCACGATCGCTAAAGAGTTACAAGATGTGGACCCGTACCAGTATGCTCGTGCGTATACCGCCGGCCTACAGGAATTCATCGAAGCGTACACATTTCATGAGTACATCAGTGCCCAGGATATTTCGCACTGGGAATCGATTCAGAAGCAGCTAACCTATAAGATTCCCACCGCTGAACCAGACGGTACAAAAAATGATTCCGACAGCGACTCATCGAATGTCGAATCGGATGATAAAATTCAGATCGTTTGTTTGCTGCCACCGCTGGACTTTATTTTGGGAGTTGGTGATCTTAGCGGAGAAGTGATGCGTAAGTGCATCAACTCTCTCGGTTCTGGTGATATCGAGAGTTGCTTCGATCATCGCCGTTTCTTACAGGAGCTCTACAAGGGATTCATTTCGGTGAGTAACGCCAGAAGTCGTGATTTTTCGCAAAAGTTGTACACGCTAAAGCAAAGCTTAATCAAGAGTGAAAATGTGTGCTACAATGTGAAGGTTCGCGGTGGAGAGGCGGCCAAATGGGGTGCCACCGATGACTATGCTATTGGTGTCATGGTGAAGGATAACCAAGATGATGATGAGGGCGTTTTCTTTTAGGTTGATTATTTCGCAAATCTCTTTTTCTGAAAATGGGAGTTTCTTTCTTACTTAATTATAACATGGAATAAATAATATCCTAAATACAATCGGATTTACCCGCTTTGCACTCGGGTTGAAAAAACACCATTTCATCAAGTGTCCTCTGTTTTGGGAGGGCGAGCGAAAGAATTCCGTTTGATCGATTCCACCAACCACTTGATACCTTCGTCGACACCCTCGCTAGAATGTTTTCGTTCTATGTTAGAATTGAAGAACATTGGTAGAGATCTACGCTACTCTACTCACCCCGTCAATGCCGACACTGGCATTACCAAGCAGTCTCTTCGTCCGATCAGATGACCAACTTCCTGGAACACCGGCTTGATTTCCCGTACGCCCATGCAATCTGGTAAATCCTGTTTGTTAGCCAACACCAGGAGAGGCACTCCGGAAAGATACTCGTTTGCGATCATCCTATCAAATACCTCTTTAGATTCGTGCATTCGATCTCGATCGTTTGAGTCTACTACATAAATCACGGCATGCGATTCAGAGTAGTATTTATCCCAGAGGGATTGTAGCTCCTGCTGTCCGCCCAAATCCCAGAAACTCATCCGAATGCCGTGCATATCTATTTGCCCTATGTTGAGCCCAACCGTGGTGGTTATCTTGCTCGGATTCATTCCTCGATAATTTTTCGTAAACTTGGTCTTCGCTGCCTCCAAATAGGTCTATTTGTGAAGAAATTTATTCATACTCCCGTGTGCTGCCACGCAAATGCCTATCGAACGAGATTGCTTACCGTTTTGCCAGCGTTATCCAGTCCCAATATCAGTATACAATACTCATCCTTTTGTGTGAGATATTTATAAAAGCCGCTGAGGAGTGTATACATCGTGGAAATGTCTTGAAAGTAGTGATTTTATTTGCCCTCGAATCTAATTGTACCCTGAGGAAATTTGATATTACTTTTTTACGTTCTACACACTAAAGCCATAATAATTGAGAAGAAATTTTTGTTATGATTTCAAACCAAACGTCAATCGAAGTCCGGCAGCGATGCCATCTTCGACGAAAACTTCCTTCATCATACGATAGTTCACATCAGCAGAGTCTATGTTTAAGAGTCCCGCAAAGATGAAACCAAAGGAACCAAATCAGTGTCAAACGAGGGTACCAATCGAGCAATGTAAATAAACAAGGTGATAATGTTAGGAGTGGATGAAAAGTGTTGTAATTGAACGTAATAAAGAATATGTGTTTTTCCGAAGTTTTACTTACCAACATTAAACCTGTACACTGGTTCACTTAAATTTAACAAAAAAATCACCGGTGTAATCTTTCAAAACTGTGTACCTTGTGAAGAATTTCAAAAAATGATATTCGCTTATGCATGGTGAAAAACAGAACTGTATAGTTCTTGGCCACAAACGGCACAATAATTGTGTTGCCGAAACGATAGATTTTCTCTTCGCGCGACTCTATGTACCATAGACTCTGCACATCAGCAGCCGGAGCAATGATTTTCAATTGTCTTACGTTAGCAGTTAGGCCGTTACAAATTTTATTTTCATTTTATGTCTCCCCCCCCCCCTTCGAAAAACTTGAATATTGGAAGGGAAAGAACCGTTTTGTTCATTTCATTGGTTTTCCGACAGCATAAATGCTTAATTTAGCAACAAACAAGTAAGGTGACAGCGAGAGTGTCGTCGAAAGGCAAGCGGAATAAATACAAATAATAATAAAGTGTTATTTTTCAACATTTATTTGAGTGCAAGTTACAATCGTCATAACTTGCACACAAACTTTGATCAAAGATATTTCTTTTTTTTTCGTCTCAGTGTTATTTACTGTTTGCCACCCCCTTTGCTAACTTTGATAACCTTGGACATAAAAAGATTTCGAAATTTGTATCAGCCTTATGCAAATCGCATAATACACAAAAGTATGTATTTATACCCAGTAAAGCAGTGAGTATGTGAACAATGACTCATACTTAGGTAGAACCAACTTTGTCAACTTCTGTTTCTAGACTTAACCATAAATTCCTTATTAAAACTAATTTATTTTGCACACACACTAAATTAAATCTGCACACTTAGATCTTATCACCGAGCACGGTAAAATAAATTACCGAGATTTTAACAGCTGAGATCTCAGTTAAAATCGCGGTAATACATCAAAACACCGGGATTCTGTAAAAGCAAAAAATCAAAAACCTGCCAAACTTTAACGAGGTTCTTGGTAATGTTTTGCCGAGATACTCGCAAATTTCAACTGTCGACGAGAACTTTACGAGAACTTCGGTAAAATTTACTGAGGTACGTATTTTGCGATTTTTTTTTCTACAAATAACCCAGAATATGATCCAAACGATTAAATATACAAGTGATTTTTTTAATTACTAAGTCAACTGATTCAACTAAACACAGCATTGCTACAAACTGGAGACTTGTATTGCATACAGGAAATAAAGTAACATCTGTCACTCTGCAACTTCCATCCTGCGAAGTGAGTTGATAACCTACAAAATTGAGTGAATGAAAAATTAATTTTTTTTTTTCAAATATTCTTTGTAACAATAAACAAGAAAAAAAAGTGTATACTCACTCAATATTTTAGTTAATCTGAATATTGATTTCTCCATAATAATAATCAGCCGCAAAACCTGTTCCTTTTCTTTCTACACCGAAACACGAAAAAACTGTTAGTGAAGCACTTGTTATTTTGACAGTTCAGTTTTCCAGAATCTCGGTAAGAGATTTTTTTATTCGACGAAATCTCGTTTAAAGGTTCCGAGATTCGGTGTTTTAGTTTACTGAACTCGGAAATTTTCGGTTTCGCGGTTTTTTTTTTTGGTAAAAGAATTCACTGTATTCCGGTAAACACGTTCGGTTTCCGATTTCTTAGTATTTTTTTTACCGAACAACGGTAAACTAAATTGTTTTCAAGTAGTTCGGTATTTTACTTTACCGAGAAAACATAATGCAGTTAAGTGTGAAGAACTAGTTATGCAGATTTGTATTGAAACCTGTGTCTACATGGCATCGCAAATGTTTAACCAAACAAAAAAAAATCATTTTTGTAACCTTTTTAGTGATTATAACGTATTCTAGAACATTATGATGGTTAGATCAGATTTATCTAAGCCGATTGTCGTCGGCGGTGGTTCCTTGTTAATTTGGTATTGTCTCCACAGCAGCAGGCCTATGTTGACCCCGTGAAAAACCATCGGAATAAACAAAATCCAGTAACTTGCGCCAAGGGCTGCCAAACCCTTGGAACTGTACGGTGCTTCTGGCGTAAGCGTGTCTGTGATGCCAATATTGCCACTAAGTTGCGTTCCGAACAGAGCTCCCCAAAGAATCATGGTCATCAATGTAGCACCAATCACAATCCCGTTCCAGATGTACAGTCCAAACACGCTCAAAATTGGCTCCACTGGATTAAACAGAACGTTGATGATGGACAAACTAACGCTAGCACCAGAGAAAGCGGTTGCAATCCCCAGAAAAACAACAGTCGTAACCCACATACCGGCATTGATAAAATCATCCTTCGAAGCAGCCTTGGAGGAAACTGCCGTTACAGCGTCAGCAGACTTGCTAGTAGATAACAGCTTGGTGTTGACTAGCGGACATTCCGCTGGTGTACGACCATTCATCATATCTAATAGTTCCGATTCACGTTTTGCCTCTTCTTTCTGGCAACTGTAGACGCAAGCATTGTGCTCATACAGGCAGATAACTGGGAAAAAAATAATATTTATATTACTGGTATTGCTGCTATTACCGGAGTCGCGATATCGATGATGACACACCTGCTAGATCATAGTGCGCTGAGCTGAGTAAAACATTCCTTGTTAGCGATCCAGTGAAAAGACCGTACTGTATCTCGCTATTTTTAGATGCTCTTGATTCGTAAGCTTCGGAAACCACCTAAAAAGAAGCAATTCCTGTCGTATCACCTGTATCATCTTCAGGTCTGAAACCGATCTTACCCAGTAGGGTGTACACAGCGAAACGATTAGTGTTGCCAGCGATAAGCAAGACAGCACAAAAGTAACGAAAAGTATGTTCCACTTAGTTTTGGCCATTGTCGCGTCCCATACGAAACGCAACCAGTTAACTGTTCATTGCCTTCGGCTGGGTCGAGAAAAACTAGAGCTTGCCAGGAAGTTCGCACTGGTACTGAAATCGATTGACTCATTGGCTCATATGACAAGCAAAGATTGCCCCTGATAAGTGATAATGGGTGCATTGTGATATACGGACGCAATTGCGGGAACGCCATGTAGTTATCAGTTTGATAAGAATGCTATTATTGACAATTAAAAGTTTACCTGAACGGTGAGTTCGTGGACTCGGAACCCTACATATATTCACTAGTGTCGCATACATACAATAATGTTCTGGAGAAAATTCCCTGTTCCCCACGTCATTTCGATCAGTTGGACGTTATTATTCTTTTCACTGGGTAAAACCAGTGCTGACTAGAGTCACGTAGAATAAATTGCTAAGCTAGCAAAATAAATCCCAATATACTAAAGCAAAGCAAAGCCTTGGTGCTCTACATTCCGATTCGGAACACGACCTTCTGTTTATTATACACAGACTTCGCAAGCCCACTGTTGAGGGTACAGGACAATTGCGGCGCTAGCGCTACTATCCTATTGATACTAAAAATTTCTCCCGAGCCGAGACTTGAACCTACGACGACTGGCTTGTTAGGCCACCATCGTACCTTGAGGCCAACTGGGAGGCTTTACCAATCCCAATATAATATGTAAACCATGATGCATTAAGACATGGTGTAACGGTATGTCAAAAGCAGAATCGGTCATATTGGAGAAAAAATTTGCCAGAGTAAGTTTGTTTATAAACAACTAGTGCATAGAAATTATCGCATCTGATAATATATCATTTGGATGCATTAATATTCTAAATATGGCAATGCTTCGTACCTTGCTACCAATATTCATTCATTTAAGAAACAATTTTCAACTTAAAACACCTAAATTTGCGGTATTCATTTGCATTTGGTATTACCAAAATAAAATTGCGGAAATTGCAAGCTGGCTTTTAAAAATGTCATCGTGCTGTCTATTTTCATTTCGTGACTGCTATGCTTTTTTTTGACATAATGATAGTTAAATGAGAATACTTTTGTGTTCTTGAGAACCTACAAAATTGTTTAAATTTATGTCGAGACATTATACAGTCAATAGTGTCGAATGTTGGTTATAGAAATCCATCATTCTACCAATGAGGTCCAGTTTTTACACATTCCGTATAATGATGGCTCATAGCAAATAAAGACAGTATTTTTCGACTATTTTAACTTATTTCGCTACGGGGGATACCAACTTGATAAACTATTTGTAAGGATTTTCAGATTTTTTTTCTGTGTATAGAACAAACTAGGTACACAAAATTGATTTTTGCAGTCTATAAGTATACATTTAAAGATTACTATTACGAAACAAACATGTTAAAAGGGTAACAATAGAGTACAGTACATGGCGTCAAAGTTCTTAAAATATTGAGTAGAACGACCTAGACCCTCTTAGCTAGTTTTGAGGTACGACGCTGCCCGAACAAGCCAGTCGTCGTATGTTTGAGTTCCGGCTCGGGAGAGACTATTACACTAGCAGTAGGATCGTAGCGCTAGCCTCGCAATTGTCCTGTACACTAAAACAGTTGGCTGCGAAGTCTGTGCATAATAAACAGGAGGACGAGCTCCGAATCTAGCTGATAACCTTGTCTATATTTCAGAGATAATATCCAGACAGTTGAATACCTAAATAATGTTACTAGCGTACAACAAAAGGTAATTAACACTCTTCTTTTCTCTCCATAAGTAGAGACAGATATCCAGGTAGGAACGTTGGAAGCCTAGCTTGAAAACGAAGGTATGAAACTCCGAGTTCCAGCTTTGAGAGGCCTGCTTCAGTCCATAAAGAGATTTCTGTAGAATTTAGACTTTGTCGCATGAAAATCTCCTTATTTAGCTGCCCATTGTACTGCATTTAGTTTAGCACCAGGTTTTCCACGAACGTCTCAGCATTCGAGCGGCTTCGGGTGCTCTTCAGAATCTTCTGTCTCTCCGCTCCGATACAGTACCGGTTTGGCACCGTTTGCTGTAGCACCAGCAGTATCTTAATTCTCGTCGAACACCACAGTCCTTACAATCGTAATCTGTCGCTTGCGTGAATCCCAGACTCGATAATTTCACCGATAATTTGTAGTGTAACCAGCCATGATATTAATTTCCGACTTTGGATCCAGTTCAACTCACATATTTAAAGGAAAAAATGTTCGTTTATTATTTTGGTTTGCCAAATCCAAACTGCCGTGCCTTCCGCTAAATCCCTTTCATTGAATTTTGTACAGTGGTCTTATCGACCATATTCGTCGCCAAACGCCAGATAGATTCATTCTGCTGCTCGTTTTCGATGGATTTATTAGTTTTTTTTTTTTATATTCTATTTGACCAAGTCTTAATACCCCGATCAGAAAGAAAAAACAAAAATGTAACACAAGCTGTTAGTTTGTTACGGGAAAAACCTTACAGGCTGTGTTTTCAATTTGATCCCGTTAGGTGTTAAAATAACAGAAATGATTCTACTAGTACCAAACACATATCAAAATTTGTTACTAATGTATCAGCTTTCTAACAAAATAAGATAGTATATAAAACAGTATAATAACAAACATTGTTAGAAACAACATTGTTAGTTAGGTTATAATAAAAACGAAAAATTAATTGGACATTGTTAGACATTGTTGCATAACTACTTCATTTCAGGTTTTGTTATTATAACTCATTCAGATTCAATTTTGTTATCCAAATTATATTGAAAAATACAGAATTGTATCAAAATATGCTTTTTGTATCTCGCGTTGATAGAATTTTGTATTTTTTTAGTTATGCTCTTCTGATCGGGACTGTTCGATAGGGCGGAAATCTGGGCTGTTAGAAGGGTTGTGGTCTTAGGGTACCACAACCTCGTTGTTCGCATTCTACCACTCGATAGCCTTTTTCCCATAGTGGCAGCTTGCCAAGTTCGACCAGAACAGCACAGGTCTGTTATGTTGCTCTAGGAATGGTAGTAGCCGATTTTCCAGGCACTCCTGGCCGTAGATCTCTTGATTGACGGTTTCGTAGTGATGGAATTGCTGCTTTTTAGACCACACGTGCATATGGCCTGCCAGACGAGGTATTTTTTCGGGAACTTAATAGTTTGATGGTTTTAAAAATTTAGGCCACCTTCCCTTTTCCTGGTACGGTATGAAATTCCTGTCCCGGAAGCTGTCGATGCAATCAAGTATCTAACTTTTTTATCTTTGCAGACTGAGAAATAATTTGTTCCACAATGTTATAGCTCCATTAATTTTGAGTAACTTTGTAAAATAAAGTTTTTCTCTATCTTTGAAAACAACCGATTTATATTGAAAAAACATATTTTACGCTCTAACTTTTTTATTTCAAGTTTCATCTCAAAACTGTCTTTGAACGACTTTTAGAGCTTTTTAAGAGAAATAATTTGCAATGCTGACATCGTAAATATCTCAATTTTACTCAAAGTTATTAATATTTTTCATCAAAAAATATGCGTTTTTCATTTGTATGTCATTCTTTTTGGGGCAAACATAAAAAATATCTCTTGGTCTCATTTTGAAGGGCCTGACTCTATAAATGGAGGAACTTTAAGAAATATGTTATTTTTCAAATTTGAGTAAATTCAATTTAAAAACAAGACGGAAATTTCAATAATTTTATACATTATGCATACCCAGATTTATTTTTTGGTATTTTTTCTTATAACTAGACGTAATTACCTTTAATTTGACCCAGAAAGATCGAAAATCGATCAACTGGTTCAAAAGTTATGAATTTTTTTAAATAAAATACATCGAATATAGCCGTTTTTATTGTCACCCTTTTTCAGAGCTGGTCCCCTTAACAACCCAACGAAACAATACGGGTTTGATTATTTTCAACATAGATGCATCCCTGCGATTTTGAGCACAATTGAAGCACTTTGCGTGACCAACTTCGAAATAGGGTGACCATAAAAAACGACTGTGTTCGATGTATTTAATTTTAAAAAAATTCATAACTTTTGAACCAGTTGATCAATTTTCGATCTTTTTGGGTCAAATTAAAGCTAATTACGTCTTGTTATAAGAAAAAATACCAAAAAATAAATCTGGGTGCTTTTATATGCATAATGTATAAAAATTATTGAAATTTTCGTCTTGTTTTTAAATTGAATTTACTCAAATTTGAAAAATAACATATTTCTTAAAGTTCCTCCATTTATAGAGTCAAATATGCGCTTCAAAATGAGACCAAGAGATATTTTTTATGTTTGCCCCAAAAAGAATGACATACAAATGAAAAACCCATATTTTTTGATGAAAAATATTAATAACTTTGAGTAAAATTGAGATATTTACGATGTCTGCATTGCAAATTGTTTCTCTTAAAAAGCTCTAAAAGTCGCTCAAAGACAGTTTTGAGATGAAACTTGAAATGAAAAAGTTAGAGCGTAAAATATGTTTTTTCAATATAAATCGGTTGTTTTCAAAGATGAGAAAAACTTTATTTTACAAAGTTACTCAAAATTAATGGAGCTATAACATTGTAGAACAAATTTTTCTTCTATCTACAAAGATAAAAAAGTTAGATACTTGATTGCATCGAAAAGGTTGGTCACCCTAATTTTTGATAATTTTTCAATGAGCGCTTTATCATATGTAACAACTATGTAGAAGAAAGTTTTTCTCTAAAATGTTGCCATAGAGCTCTAGACCTAAATTTCCCCCTAAATTTGGTTTCTGGACCATTGTGCATTGTGCTGTGAGCTGCAATCCACGCTGGGATTGCTTCCACGCTGAATCCTTGGGTGCAGCAGAATCTACGAAACATGTTAGAGTATACACCTACGGCCGGGACACTCGAGTACGAAAGAACACCCTTACTCGTGCACGATGCTTCTCAAACTTAAGGCGGGGGACTAGCGTGGTCTCCGCCAACCACGCTCTCGACGCCTGGGTTCGAATCCCAACGCCTACATAAATGTCGATGGTTGTGGGGTGGCATGATCCACTCAGCTCACAACCAACCCAACTAGTCTAGATTCAATCCGAGCCGACACCGGGAGATTTTCTGAGGCGAAAAATCTCTGGGATTGCGCCTTCCATTGCATGAGGAAGTAAAGTCGTTGGCGCCGGTCCGTTGATCAACGGGTCGTATGTTGGGTGGAGTCACCTCCCCGGGCGTCGGTGATTGGCACAACAACACTGGCGGAAATAGATCGACGGAAAAGAGGTGAGAATAAAAAAAATAGTGGGCGAAACGCACGCCGCCCTTCAAAAACGTCGAATGGTTGACTGGTTTGCTTGCCTTGCAAGCACACTTCACAGATGCATTGCTCAGGCCAATCCGAGATTTTCGTCGTCGTTTTCACCATTCTATGCTTCCATATTCTTGTTCCCAAATCCCACAAATCTAGCGTCCTTCCTTGTAGCCACGTCGATTCTGTTCTCTTCAATACGTCGCACTGAGAACAGGCTACACTACAACAGGACACTCTCCACGACTGTCGGGACCCTCGTTCTTACGATTATCATATTCACCTTCACAGTTCAGCATACTCGACAACCAGTGCTTTTCCAGACTTGGCCATATGGCAATACACATCTTTCTGTCTAAAGGGTGCATTTCGTTGGAGAATGCCTTATCTCCCACCATTTGGTCGCGCCTGAGTCAAGAATCCAATCGACTATCTTCTTAGACATCATAGCTCGTCGTAGCAACGGAGTCATTTCCTAGGTAATGTTCCTCTGCCCTTCCCGATTCTTTAGGATGGCGAGTAGCGTTAACCGCCCTTATTTCTCGCAGAGTTCTCTCTAAACGAAGTAAAATGCTTTCACTTCTACGCCTTCAGCTCTTAAAGCTGCTTTTTCAGAATTAACTTGCCTGCAATTCCAACGTGCTCGAAAGCATTTTCAAGAGCGTCCCAGACTTCTTTTTATCTTTTACAAATTCCAGCTGATCCTCAGAAATCTGGTGAGTCAGGAGGCTCTTGCATTTTTTGTTCAAGGCCAATCGTTCTTCAAGTTGCTCCTTCTTCCGGGCGATGATTACCTCGGTTCAAAATTCAAATAACGAAATTGTTCGTTGAAATTACTATGCTACGTTACGACGTTGTTATATTTTCTACTCCGTCACTGCGATTGAAAATTCCCTGACCTACAGAAAACGTCAAAATGGGCTGCGTGCACTGCCCGCCATTACCGCTCGTGGAAAGCTGGGTTAATCGAAAAAAAATAAAAATACCGGTTTTCTTTTTTGTGAATACCGAAATACCGGTTTCTCGAAAAGTCGGTAATACCGACCACCCTAGTCACAATGATCGTAAGAACGTCTTAGGTAAGAACAAAAAAAATCAACGGATTGGTATGGTAACCTTCAAGCGTTACGAACATCTATTCCTGTACCGTTCATCACAAAACTTCCTTCTATGCCGTCACAATTTGCTTTTATATGTTTTATATGTTTTGTACAAAATATCACTTAGAATATCACAACAACAACAACAATATCGCACGCTAGCCTAAGGGGCTAATGCGGTCTCGATCAACTAGATTAGTTGAGAGAATTCGTTATCGATATTGTTTTCGGCACATTTTGCATGTTGTAGGATAAGTACAACGATACACCGGGCCCCAGTGCTGAGTCGAGAAAATTTCCAGCTCGAAAAGATCCTCGACCTGATCGGGAATCGAACCCGATATCACAACCGTGTGGGAGAGCTAGCCGACCGACATCGCTAACCACAGAACCACGGGGACCACACTTAGAACACATCACATCACATACAAAAATCTTGAGAAATTGCTCAAAATTATCCGATATGCTGTCAATAACTGCAGCAGGGTTGATATTTGTTGACACTCTTGAGTGAAAGTGAAAAAAGCATCCAGAAACGTTATTTTTTTACAATTCTTTCAGAGTTCTCCCTTCCCGCTTTTTGCATGGAAGTGAACTGTCAAAACACCTCATTATATTTCATGCGATGAAAGCAAGACAACAAAATCAGTTTATCAGTTAACGAAGATTGTCAAGGCATCGGTCAGTGTCAGTGAAAAAGTGTTTCGGTAAGGTTCATTTTGGTTAAGTGGACTGTATGTTTTTCTTTTTCGCTTTGAAGTGAAGATCATTTGGTTGGATTTGTCGTCAAATTTTATTCCGTAACCGTGAACGATGAGCGCGATCTATTTCATCTGAGTATAACAGCACGTTACTAGGACGAAAATCTAGTGTATCTGAAAGAGTGCTGCGATCATTGGAAGTGAAAATTGAAAATGATTGGCTGTAATTTTCGAAGAATTTTGCTGGGGAAAATGACTTTTATCAGCACTGAACTGCAGTTAATATTTGGTCGGTTTGCCCGAATCAACATAAGATAAGGGTAAACTGACCATTTTCCGGGTGCCAGTGCCAGTAATATTGGTAACGCGTCAAATGTGTGGTAGCTGACAGCGGTGCCATCCCCGTGAAAAATATCGAATAGTCGCTCCAAATTCTAACACCTTGTAAACAAACCTTCTGAAGCTGTCACAAAAAGTGAGGTTAGGACGTTCCATACAATGATCTATTGTTTGGTGTGAATTCGGTTTAGGTTCTCAATGCAAGCGGTGTTTTCTTTAATTTAGTGTCTAACCAAACCATTACTGTGTGATTTCAACATCATGTCTCGTCAGGTAAGTAAGAGCAACACTGTTTTTTTTTCATGCAATTATAAACAACTTTTTCCCATATTTCAGGATTTCGAAATGCAAACCTATGAACGATGTTCCCCTGAAGATGTCCGTCGCCTCGCATACGAATATGCCTCGCACCTCGGAATCAAAGTGCCTGCCGCGTGGGAAAGAGATAAAATGGCCGGGAAAACTTGGTTTACTAATTTCCTGAAGAGAAGTTCTGAGCGGTCCATTAGGAATCCGGAAGCAACTGGTCTTGGTCGAGCAATGTTAGTCAACTTGAAGAATGCCACGACAGAAGGAAGGAGGAAGAGAAAGGCAGCTATTCTGACCAATATTCCAGGGAAAAGCACACTGGCAATAGAGCAAGTCAAATCTGTTAGATGTCAACCGCAAACAAAAGCTAAAACAGATACCAACAGGAAACGCAATAAGGTGTGTCTAATGTGCAACGAGGCTTTTCGACAGGGTCAACCGATGAAAAAGAGGATTCAATGCAACACATGTGAACAATGGGCTCATCAGAAATGTATTCCACCCGATAATGCCATCTTTATTTGCACACGTTGTACGAGCATTGGCTAGTGATGGTGGTTTTTCAATAGAAGGAATCCTGAGATCCTGTTAAAAACAACATTGGATTACCTTTTGTACCTGTTTCATTATAAACTGTTATACTTTTCTTAAAGATTAAATATAAATGTATTCAATGTGCATTATTTGGAAAAATAACTGAATAATCCTTTCGCAACACAAATGATGAAGTTATATTACAAAAAACTATTGAACATTTTTACCAAAAAAAAACCATCAGCCCCGGTCTGCTCTATATGTTTTTGTAAAGCTCTATTAGTTCTCTACAATTTCTTAGACAGTTTGTATGTACAAATCAATAGTTTCTGAGCTACAAAGCTTTGAAACAAAACCTATGCAAAAATGGATGGCTTGGTTCGATTTGGCTGCACGCCGATCATTTCATAATTCCATTCACTTTACTGCCGCGCATAGCAAGTCAGTCCCATTTGCGCTCACAACAAGCCGAGAAAAACGCGTTTTACATAATTTCACATCATTGCTTCTTATGACATGGGACAATAAGTTTGGATTTTTTTCTGAAGTTTTCCAGAACAAAGATGTTGAGTTCATCTATCGTTACGAAACTAAACGTAGTTCGCTACCATTTCCGCTTAATCATTCAATAATGGTGAAAATGCGTAGTAGTATTTTGAGATTTTGGGCTTCCGCAAACAGTGGCGGATATTGGACCTTGAAATATTTCGTTAATTTTCAATGCTGAGCAATGAAGTCATAATGATAACTAACCCCGCGCTTAATTTTTTTACATTTTATCTATCCAATGACTAATTGATTATTGTGATCCTTCATGTGGTTATACAATTATTACCATTTGAAATTCAATCTAACATTTGGAAGGTTTTATTTTACTTCTATAGAATGGATCCAAGTATTGAATACAAAGACGCAGTATTGAATTGAATTGAGAAAACCAAATAAAGGTAGTTAACAAGCATAAATGTACTGAAGAAAATTTATTACTTTTTTAATTCTTTGCTTTGAAAGAAAAACATTACTTTCATGATTCACAAATCCTCATACTCACTTAATCTTAAGTTCCTTAAAAATATTATTAAAAAAATTCTCTTTAGTTCCAAAGTATGGCTAACTTGAGTTATTTTGTGCAATAGGTGCATTTTTGCTCAGTATATGCTAAAAAAAATTACAACTGGATACCGGATGAGTATGTTGTTTCGGTAGATGTAGTGCGATGAGATTCTTACTGCCTCTTAGTATAGCATGATTGCACCCTGCGTCTTCTCATCGGTCGGTGGCTCAAGCATTTGGTTCCGCTCCCGTTTCTCCATTTTTACGGCCACAGTTAGTAGCACTATGTTTATGATCACCACCACAAAACCGGCTACCACAAAATAGAAGCTTGCACCCAGCGTAGCCAAACCCGTGCTATACCAATTGTTTTTGCGGTCTTCCTCAATCAGGACGTTGTGTCTGAGATATTGAACAAATTGCAGCAACCAACAAACGAATGATAGAATTTGCGACAGCCCGGATAGGACATTGCTGATGAACAAAACCAGTATCGTGCCAGATTTCTTTGAAGCGGAAGATGATTTCAAAACGGAAGCTATTGCGCCAACCGCTCCGCTTAACGCCCCGAGCCCGACTCCAACAGTTGTTCCTAGCCATAGCCAGTAACTCATCACGTCCGGTTCATCCTGAATGACCGCCAAAACTTGCAAAAAAAAAACATTCAATCAATTTGATATTGATTACGATTAGAGCCTCAGGGAAATATTCTTACCGTTAACATCATGTCTACGCCAACCAAAGGCAACGTTAAGATGTCTTTGACCATTGAATAGTCCAAAATGAATGCGGCCCTGCGACTCGGTTGAATTGAACCGTTTAGCACTAGACTGCACCCAGTTATCGGTAGTGAGAGCTGCCACCAGCAGGCCAACTATCAAGCAACTACCGAAAAAGGTGGCGAACACAATTCCTCGTGTTTTCAGACTCATTTCGGCCTGCACCGTGTTCTTTGTTAATTTGACGTCCAAGCTCCTCTATCGAGCAATAAAAAACAAACTATTTCCAATCCTGGTTCCACGCTGTGATGTCTGTGATAAAAGCCGTAGGCCTTTCGGGCATTATGCCAGCTGATCAATACTTATCAGGCAAATACCCTACCTGGAAGCATAATGAAATGCAAAAGTTTACTATTGTCAGACAAATCAAAAACTGATTAAAGTACAAACTAGTCTGACGGGTTGCACAAAAGACTTCGTTGGGATGACGGGTGACTAACCTTTTCTATTTTTCTTGTTTTTAAACAAAACAATATGTTTATACAATCAGACACGATCCGGAATGAAAATCAGCTTTTAAAATCGAAATCGTTGATCTACTTGCTTACGTTTGCGATCGAAGTGTCATGGATATGTCATACCAAACGAGACGATCGTGACACAATTCAGAGAGTTCGACTACTACTACGGATCAAGAATGTTTCTCTTTTTATCCACATTGATTGTGGAAATTCCAACACAAGATCACTCTTTTGCACTCGCTTGCTGAATACCGCTTACTTGCCTCGTTGCTACCTATCAACAGGACACTCCTTCAGTTTTTCAACCCACTGTTGCGAACTACCAGAATTCACACAGTCAATTAAACTTTTTCTATTTTGATTATATTTTTCGTCTGACCCCTTGCTTTTCCGTCTTCCTGTACAATGCACGATCGACAGTAATGATCGAAAACGTTTCGCGGATATAATTGTTTAATTTAGATGTTCATCGTGCGAGCATTTGCCTAGGAATCGCGGAATTTCACTTTTCAACAGGGCGATCGAAGACCGATGATAGATCAACACACTCCAGCGACGGACGCGGTAACACCTGCCTGGTGCTGGTACTGGGGTACTGCTTGATGGGCTTAAGTGCGAGACACGACCAACAGTGGAGAGCAGACAATGGTCGAAAGAGCACCGAAAGTATCTAATAACCTTTTGTGCAAAGCAAACCGACAAACGCGGGTCCACGGCCGCATCCATCTATAAATTGAGAGGCTGTGCATTCTCTCCCTCTCGCAGTATCCAACAGGATGCCTTTGTGTTTGTGTGAAGATTAATCTAGTATGCTTTACGTCAGCTAAGGCTATTGACATACTGAGGCGTCAAATGAAGCGAAGCAAGAAGCGTCGCAAAAGCGTCCGAGCTACTTCTTCGAACGTCTATATAAAACGCTCAAACCGGTCACACTCAAGCGGCAACGACGCGTCGGTAGAGGCGGCGAAACAGAACGAGTAGTGTTTTGACGCGCGTATACTTACGCGGTAATACCTTGTTCAGACAAAATCTTTCATCGCGAGGTGCTTTACATTTGCTTTGTTTTGGTTTGGTAATTGAAAAAAAGCAAATAGAATACATTTTCGGTTAACAAAATGTTAAAATGTATGAAAAATGTTAGTTCAGTAATACCATGTTCAGACTGAACCTGATATCGCCAGGTGCTTTTTATTCGTTTTATTTTGGTCTCAAATATAGAAAATATCGGGAAAAATTTTCAGGTCGTCAGGAAAATAACACTGGTATTTTTGATTGATATTGCATGCCTAACATACTGAACAGATATCATAAACTAGTTGAACGTAACTTGGGGTCAGCGGGTATAAAATTTAGAATAATTTCTTATATTTTTTACTACGTCTGTGGCGCAACTGACTTCAGAAATATTATTTTACTTCATGAAAAAATCTCTATGTTTACTTTTTTAGTGATTTACTGTGCTTGAAGCAGCAAACAAATCTTCAATGGAAGAATTCATATTTCCTTTAAACGAAACCGCTGCTGGAATCTAGGAATATGACAACACAACGCATTTGCATCGCTCGCTCCAGTCGCTCCAGTATGTCATAGGAAGCTTCACTCAACGCTTCTGTTTATTCCGCTTCTCAAACGCTCAACGCTTCGCTTCATTTGACGCCTCAGTATGTCAGTAGCCTAAGTTTGGTGAAAAGTAGAATCAATATCATTAGATTTTGAGTGTTCGTAAGGCTCACTGTTACTAACTTGATTTTCGATTATGTATATACTTAGTTTTACGTCTTGTCTTCACTCGATTATATACTAGGGTAACCGAGTAACGGACCCATAAATTACCCACTTGATGCATTGCAACAAATAATTCAGCAGATTCTTAATTTCTGTAGAATGCTCGTAACGTTCAGCGGCCACATTTTGTAATGAAAGAAGACCGCAAACCACATGCACCGATGGTTTACCAGACTGATATTCTTGATTCGATTCCCTTTTCGGTACACTAGATGCATCCAAATTTTCTTTTAAGATTTCCAAAACATTAGGTTTTTAAAACATTAGGAGAGATAACAAAATGAACATTGATCTTCTGAACAGTGTAAAATATTTAAAAAATTTGAAAAATGATAAGAGTAACAGTCTAGTTTGGATTTAGAACAGAAAATGATCTTTCTTCAACATAACAAAGTAAACGCTTACTACGCTAACATCCCCCTTTGAGCGGAACTTTCTTTAACTCCTAACATCTTCATATCTTCATATAGTTTTATACTAGGTAAAGTCTTCGTGAGGATGTCTGCAGCCTAAAGGTTGGATGCGACATGTTCCAGTTTGATTATTTTCTTCTCCACCTAGTCACGTACAAAATGATGCCTGATATCAATGTGTTTAGTCCTTGCTGAATAGCTTATTCCTTTCTCGGCGACTGATAGCACTCTGATTGTCGCTGATGATGGGATCCAGCAGAGCTGCCAGATTTTATTTTGAAAAATCTGTATGCACCCGTGAAAAAATCTGTATTATTCTGTATTTTGTTCGTGTGCCTACAAGTGCTCTGGTTTGGGGTAACTGGGCTTGGCATCCAACCTTAAACTTCGCCTGAAACCGTAAAAAGGTTGGGTAAAATTCCTGAAAGAAAACTTAGGTCTATAACCGTGTTTTTTTTTTGCTAGAGAGGCAATAGAATCCGGTATTTTTGTTCCAAAGTTTTCCCGCTTAGCCAAATGTCGAATGTCTAGAAGAAATCAAACAAAAGGAATTTCCCGCTTAGTAAATGCCAGACGCCCAGCAGAACTCGAACAACCACGCTCGACGCTTGGGTTAGAATCCCAACGCCGACATGGGTGTCGATGGTTGTGGGGTGGGGTGATCCACCCACAACCGACCCAACTGGTCTAGGTTTAGTCCTAGCCGACACCGGGAGATTTTCTGAGGCGAAAAATCTCTGGGATCACGCATTCCACCGCATGAGGAAGTAAAGCCATTGGCGCCGGTCCGTTAAACAACGGGTCGTAAGTTAGGGTCCTAGGTAGAGTCGCCTCCACGAGTGGCGGAACCAGATCAACGGAAAATAAGTAAGAATAAAAAAAATTCGATTGCTAAAATTCTGTACAAATCTGTATTAAAAATCAAAATTCTGACAACTTGAGGTCCTTGGCGCCCCGGAGATAGCGAAAAACCCGTTTCGCCGCCGTCCAGTGGGCAAATCCTGGATTGCTGCAGAAGCTACTGACCACGCTGACCGCATAACTAATGTCCGGTCTCGGACATTGCGCGATGAACTGAAGGCCTCCTATCAGCTCGCGGAATGGTAATAGTTTCATCCTTACCTTCTCCTGTTTATTTTTTGGAAACATCTTCTTTGATCGTCGTTGGTTAACGTCGAGAGGAGTCAAAATAGGGTTGCCATCCTGCATTTTGAACCCTTCATGCAGCTCGTCGATATACCACTCCTGGTCAGTTAAAATTGCACCGTTGCCTCTGGTGACTCGCGGACCGAGAATTTGAAATTGGAACAAAGTTGCTGCTTGACTTCATTTATTAGCTGTTGGTCGTTTGAAATTATAGTGAAGTCGTCTGCGTACATTGCGACGATAATCAGCTTGTCATCGATGTATTCGCGTTACGCGGCCTCCCCGGGCGAAGGTACGGGTTAACAAGGCTTTGTCACCGAACGACAGTTAAATACGCGAGCAGAACCGATAATCAAGGCGGACCAAGACTCCTGTTAGCAACGACTACCTGGCCTTTCCCGTTTCCTGCTAGTTGCCTTACTACAGCGAAGGCCTATGCGTCTGGAAGGGGGAAATAGGTTACGTTCTAAAGGATTTTCTGTATACCATTAAGGATCACTCTGGCCTGATTAAGTCTTCTAGCTAGTGTCCTCGCTAATGTGGAGGTCTATGCTTCTTGAAGAGAAATCAAAGAGCATATAGTTTTTTTAGTAATATAGGAAGGTTCGGTCCGTCCAATGAAACGACCGAAAACCAGACTAACCATAAACTTCGATTTTATTCAATCAAAATTTCCTTATATACTAATTTTACGCTTACAATTCAATATCTACAAGTCAACGTATAATACAGTCTTTAATGTACGGCAGCGCGAGCCACCTGCCTCAAAACGCTGACCCTACGTAATTACTATTTTGTTGCCAATCGTTCTACCTGTGAGTGCATGGCTACTACATGCTACCTGCGGGAGCATTCGATTGAAATTTGATCTTCTGTTTATTTACGTTTTGAGTTTATTGGCGCTGCTCGCGCGGGTTATGGAATTTAATTTTATCGCGGCAGTAACATTCCGGCCCCCGTAACTGAAAAGTTACGCCACCTTATCATCTGTCGTGATAAATATTATAATGCATCTTCATTTATTCTTATAATTGGTTTTGGCCATGGTTTCCTTTTTCTGGGTTGAGGTAGTGGATATTGTGTAATTTGTTGTCTCCTGGTTTTCTGTTTTTGCAACATGTAATATAGAACAGTAACAATTATAGCTAAAAGTATTGTTGTTAGTACAATGATATTTAGTTTCAGCAAATGATGATTGTTTATCGGTTGGATTTTGCCGCTTGATGTGGTTGTAATGTCATCGGTTATGTCTGTATAAGCGGCTATTTGTTTTTCATCTATTTCGTGTGGAATTTCATTTTTAACTTTGAAAAAAATCTTCCTACTTTTTGATTCTCTAGTATTGCTTGAGTATGTTACACTGTTTTTTGAACGAATTTCGCATTCAGGTTCCATGTAAATTATTGCTGCGTAATGTGGTGGTGTTGTGGTTGTTTGACCACAATGTATAATTATTTCTCGTGGATTCTAGGCATAATATAATACTACATTAGGATCAGAAACCCCGGATCCGGAAACAGCAATCAGACCCGCACGATACTCTCAAGGCCCGAGGGAGACAACCCAATATGCCAGTCCGTAATATCTTGGCCCAGCAGCGGAACATGTGCTTACCTATGGCAATGAAAACCAGTGCTTTTAATGCAAAATATTATAGCTTTAAGTTACATTTAGTTTCAGCTCGTAGTCGGCAGCGAGGATAAAAAATTTGCTTTTAGTTATTAAGATACTTTAGAAAGTAAGCTACCAGATATAATTGGCGCCGTTAAACATTAAATTGTATTTGTGCCGTGTCAAATAAATTCTAGATGAACAAAAAAAAATTAGGATCAGACAATGTTATGATTTCAAAGTAATCGATTTCAAGTTGTTCAATTTTACACATTTCTCTTGGTAGTTTATGCAGCATGGCAGCTACAATGCAATCTGGTTCCGTAAGGAAAGTATTTTGATGAGTCATATAATAACTTTCATTAAGTTTAGTTACATCTTTAGAAATATAAAAGTATTGTTCTTGGTGATTGATCGCTATAAATGAATTATTTATCGTTATGATGGATCTATTGTAAACTCTAGGGAATGGAATAATTCTGAATAGTTCGAATTTCTCTCTATTTATAATAATTGTTTTCATTATTATGTGAAGTGCATCTTGTTTGTTTTGGAACCATACAATCTGTGGGATTTTCTCTTCTATTTTCACAAGTATTTGTAGCCTCTCTGTTTCTGGAATAGGATTTCGTTGAACTAATTTATACTTATTTAAAGTGCTTTCGGTAATTTGTCGAACGAGCACTATGGTTTCCAATAACTTTAACATAGCAATATCAGCTCTTTTTGAACTATATTGGTTTGTTAAATGATCTAACCCTTCCTGAATACTAAGAATTTTTTTGCTGAGCTGTGTTTTCAAAGTGTTTGTCTTTTCGTCTAATGTATTAATGAGATTAGATAACTGATGTAACTTTAGATTATCTTCATGACGTATTATTTGTAGTTGGTCTTCTAAATCGTCACCTCCGAATACTAAATCTTTCAAAAACCCAAAAATACCTTTGCTGCGTTTCATTCTTTTCATTTTTTCTTGAAACATTGTTTGTATATCTTCGATGGCAACTACTCTCTCTTGATATTTTATCTAATGCATTTCCTAATTTTGTTTGCATGCCTTTATTGTGTTTTATATCTTCTAGAGGTTTAATGTTTGTTTCTATTTCTGAGGTCCATAGTCCCCTTTGTACAATACATGTTACTTCATGGTGAAATATAAGACCGTCCTTGTTAATTGGCTGAATTCTTAGAGATGTTGCTGGAGATATGATTGATAACAACGTGGTGCTGAGTAGAAGTGCCTTAACCCAACTGCATGGTTTGATCCGCTTATTTCGTTTTGGTATAGTTCGGGGTGGATGTTTCTTTAGATGTTGGTCTCTTAGTTCCTTAATTTTGTCAACATCCAGTTTATTTCTTTTTCCCCAGTTAGAGAAATTTTCGTCCGCTAGTTTACGTTTCGTATTGATGACCTTGTCGTTGTTTTGATTGGAGTTGTTGTTGTTGTTGCTGTTGCTGTTATTGCTGTTGTCGACTACGTTGTCCTTGATGCTAACGTCGTTGTGTATGATCATGACGTGTTGCTCCGGCATGCTCGATGATGTGAGATGTTGAGCGTCCTCTGGTTTCTCCTTCTGTGTAACATCGAGAACCGCTATTTTCGTCGCTGCTCTTTTCATAACGCCCTCTTCCGTTTGTATGTCAGCCTTTCTGACTTGTCCATCTTTATCGGGGTATGTTTTTATTATACGCCCCTTCAACCATCTTCCAGCTGGTACATTGTCGTCTGTGATGATGACGATATCGTTTTCTTTAAGTGGAATGATCTCCTCGGTCCATTTGTTTCTTTTTATTAATGTTGGGAGGTATTCTGTTTTCCAACGATCCCAAAAGAGTTGTCCGTAGTGTTGCGCTAGCTTCCATTGTTCTTTATTAAATCCATCTACTGTTGGTGCAATTGGGGATACATGTTCTCCCGCTCGTCCGATCAACATGTGAAACGGTGTTAAAACTTCATCGTCGAACGTTTCGAGCGGTATATGAGTAAGCGGTCTGGAATTTAGCAGAAACTCTGCCTGGATGAAGCCGGCTTTTAGTAGTTCTGGTGTAGGCATTTTACAACTCTTAAACATTTGTTTCAAGGAAGTTTTTATGATTTTTATTAAACGTTCCCATGCACCGCCGAAATGTGGTGCTGCGGATGGGTTAAATGACCATTGTTTTTCGAGTGCTGCCGATTGTCCTTTCTCCATCGTGGTGTTTATCTTATTCGCCCATGCTTGTAGCTCTCTTATTTCATTCCAGGCACCTATAAAGTTCGTGCCGTTATCGCTGTACATCTGGGACACCTTTCCTCTTCTGTTTTGAAAGTTTTTGAAACATGTTAGGAAACTGTCGGTATCTAATTTTTCGGCCATTTCAATGTGTGCTGCTCGGCTAGACAAGCAGGTGAACAATACTCCCCAGCGCTATTCTATGGATCTATGGACTCTTACTTCGAATGGGCCGAAGTAGTCCACACCTGTATGTGTGAACGCATGTGAATATGGTTTTGCTCTAAAGTCGAATAGCGCCGCCATCAGTGGTGGACTAGGTTTCGTTCTCCAGATGATGCATTGTTGGCAGTGTGTTTTAACATTTTTCAGCACGGCGCGTACTGCTAGGATCCAATATTTGGTTTGAAGTGCCCCGATTACTGTTTCATCTCCGTGGTAGAGGTATTTTTCATGGATCTCACAAGGAGATAGGTAATGTGGTGTTTTTGAGGAAGGATTATTAACTGTCTGGCCGAGTTTTTCAATGCGGATAAGTTTTCTAACCGTCCTCTGCTACGCATGACGCCATTCTCGTCCAGCACTGGTCATAGGCTTGATAAAGGACCTTGCTTGGTTAATTGTTTAATTTTAGTTAGGTCCATCATTTCGACAGGAAATGCTTCCCATTGGGCCTTTTTGTAAAGCGTATTTTCGACGATGTCTCGATCATTTCTGTTTATAGCTTTTATGAAATGTTTCCTTTCTGCGATCCAATTGACAAATTTCTTTAGTATACATAAGTGTTGAACTAGTTTCCAGTAATTTGAGTAGCGGTTTTCTCGTATGAAATCATATTGCTGTATTTCTGTTGTTATATATAGTGCCAATATATCCTTAGATTCTTCTGAGGTTTCTTCAATTGGTTTTTGCGTAGGCCAGTTGTTTTCCTGAAGATGCAGGAATCCAGGTCCATTTATCCAAATAGATTTTCTTTTCACTTCCTTCGTTGCTTCGTCAACTGGGTTTTGCAGCGATGGGACCCAACGCCACTGTTGTACGGTTGTTGTATCTAGAATTTCTCCTATGCGGTGAGCCACGAAAGGTTTATATTTACGATGATCAGATCGAATCCATGCTAAGACTGTTTGCGAGTCAGACCAATATATTCTTTTTGATATTGTCGGACGTATTTCATTTACTATTGTTTCTGCTAACCTGGAGCCTAGCACAGCTGCTTGCAACTCTAATCGCGGTATTGAAAGTGATTTAATAGGTGCTACTCTTGACTTAGCTGCCACAAGGCTAACGGTATTTCCGCATTTTATGTAAATTACTGCGGCAAACGCATTTTCACTTGCATCTACAAACGTGTGGAGTTCTAGAGGTGCTCCGATTTTTATGTGAAGACTTCTTGGGATTTTTAGATTCCCCATCAGTTTTAACGTACTGATCCAATTTCGCCATCGGGGCAGAATGCGTGACGTGATTGTGTCGTCCCATTCCATTGATTTCTTATGTAATTCTTGGAGGATTATTTTTCCTTCTATAGTTTTGTGCGATATTAATCCGAGCGGGTCATATATACTCATCACGAATGAAAGTACTTCTCTTTTTGTCGGTGTGTTTAACGTTTTTAATGCTTCTGCATTTAGTTTATCCAGCCTTAGTTGGTAACTAAAATAATCGTGTTGTGTATTCCAGTGTAGCCCTAGGACCCTTTCTACCTGAGACTCTTTGTCAGTTATATCTTTCTTGTTTGAATCCATTAATCGGTTTTCGGGGAGTGAGTGAAGTAACTCGCGTTTGTTTGATATGAAGTTCCTTATGAAGAAACCTCCCTTTTCGTGAATTGTTATAACATCGTTGACTGTCTGAACTGCTTCATCTTGGGTGTGGAAGCTGTCTAGGTAATCGTCGACGTAGTGTTGTTTTACTATAGCGGTTGCTGCGGCGGGATGAGTTTTTTCGCATTGAAATTTTTTACTATTTGAACGCAGGCCGGTGAACAGGTGGCGCCAAATATCATAACCATCATGACGTATACTTCCGGTGGTTTTGATGTATCACAATCTCTCCATAAGAAGCGTAGTACGTGCTGATCTTCTGGACGAATTCTTACTTGATGAAACATTTCCTTTATGTCACCGCTTATCGCTATGTTTCCTTCTCTGAAACGTCAGGCGTCAAACACTAATCGTGGTTTGTTCTTGTTTTGATTTATGACGATAAAGTGTGGTAGATAGTAAATTTTGTTTGTAGGTGTAAGTAATTCTGCTGGTGTTAATTTTCTGGCATATCCTTTCGCAACGTTTTCTTTAAAGTTCAGGATGGCCCATTGCTTGAGCTCCTCATTTTTCGCAAGCATTTTCTCTGACAGAGTTCGTCTTAAGGCGTTTTGGTAACTGTCATGGAATTTGACATCGTCCTGTCTGAACAACATTCCAATTTCGTATCTATTTCCTAGATATTTCAGTGTGTCGTTGATTATTTCTTCAACTCTTTTGTCCTCCTTACCCTTTGGCAGACTTTCGACTGTTTTCGCTCCAAAATCTTTTGTGCTGAGATACCGCTTCATCATGTTTCGCATCTCGTCATTTTCCTGTATTGCCATGACATAGTCTTGTGCGATATTCAACTTGAGGTTACCAAAGAGAATCCATCCTAGTTTGGTTCTCATAGCCATCGGAGAATTCTCGTCTTACATTCTTCTGTCCATTGGCATTAGTAGATGCGCGTTGTCGAGACCAATTAGTATTGATGGTCGTGCTACCGTATAGCTTGCAATGGGTGAATCTTTCAGATGATCGTATTGTTTTTTCATAGCATCCATGCATCCATCTAGAGATTGAATTGGTAGCTGGAGGTTGTCAATTGTTCTTACGCTCTTCAGGTTGAATGGTTTCTTTGAAGGTCCGACGAGTGTAACTTGTACCTGCCTGCTGTTTGATTGCTTGGTGACGTTTTGCGTCCAGGTGAGCTTGAGAGGATTTGAGCGTCCTCATGGCCGAGTTCATCAGCAATTTGTTCCTCGATTAAAGTTAGTGATGAGCCGGCGTCTAAGAAAGCAAAAGTATTAACTTCCTTTCCCTTGTTTCTAAGTGTTATGGGAATAATTTGGAAATAAATATTATTTCTGAATGTTTGATGGTGAATTGTAGTTCCAGAGTTAGAAGATGAAGCGTTTTCTGTGGTTTCAAACTTTTCTATGATTTCTTCTTTCGGCGTCGCCATCATTTGGTTAGTCTTGTCTACGTTTTTCTTATTTCTCGGGTGTAGCCATCTACTATGTTTTTCCTGGCATTTATCGATGTCACATGTTCTAGCACGTTCGCAATCTTTCATCAGATGGTTTGCTCCTAAACACCCAAAGCAAAGTCGTTCTTGTGTTACAATTTTTCTCCTTGCTTCAGTGTTCATTTTTTTGAATGTCTCACGTTCATAGACTTTGTGGTCCTTTTCGCAAAATGGACATTTGTTGTAGAACCTTTTCCGGTTATCTTGGTGAATGTTTACTCTTGGCTTTCTTTCAGAGCTCTCGATCGAAGGGTTAACCATCCTCTGAATTTTGGCGAGTGGTTTTATCCATTCATTCAGTATTTTTAAATCTGGGCAATGAATGTTTTCTTTGCTCAATTCTTCAGCCCACTTTATTTGAATATTATAGGGCAATTTCTTTACTATAGTATCGACCAAACGAGGGTCGTTCAGATATTGAGCACAATTGATTACATTTATTGTACTCACGAGATTATCCAGTGCATCTGCTATTTCTAATAATGCACTTTTATTCTCCTTACGAATTTTCATTAGTTCGTGGAGAAGTTCGTTATAAATCGCCTCTGGTCGACCGTATGTTTCTTCTAGTCTTTCGATTATTTTCTTGACATTCTCCGGGTCGATCAGCAGTTGACTCACAGTTTTCGCGGCATTTCCACACAGAACCTTCTGCAGCCGGTTTAAATTTTCAAGATTGGTAAAAGCTCCTGTTTTTGTTGTTTTTTCGTATGTTTTCTTAAATTTTGGCCAGTCTTTTGGCGCGCCATCAAACCTAGGCAAGTCAGCCAGAGCTTGCCTTTTCAGGTAGATTGTCCAATCTTCATTTTGATTGGGTTGGACCTGACTGATATCTAGAGTTGGTTCGGGTTTAACTTGGAGCTGCTTAACGAGAGCCTCCATAGTTTTTTGATGAATACGCAATATTTCTTCGGTTGTTGTTGTTCTTACCGACGATGGTGTTCTTTTGCTTTTGGCTTGGGCTTCCAATTTCTTAAGTTTTTCTTCCATCCTTTGCTGATTTTCTGCAATCTCGTGGCATTTTTGGCATGTCCAGTAGTCTTCACTTCTTGGCGGGTCCTTCAGTCCCACACATGCCAAGTGGAACCAACGGTCACATTCGCAGCATTCCACAAGTACACCTTTCTCGTCGGATTCGGTGCACATCCGACAGTGCCCATTTGGGTTCTCCACAAACTTAACCATTTTGTTAACGTTAAGTTTTTATTTCAAGTGTCCGTCACACTACCGATACCGCGCACGATCGAGTTAATAGAGTTTGAGTTCACTTGCTCCTCTCTGGAGCCACCATATGTTATTCGCGTTACGCGGCCTCCCCGGGCGAAGGTACGGGTTAACAAGGCTTTGTCACCGAACGACAGTTAAATACGCGAGCGGAACCGATAATCAAGGCGGACCAAGACTCCTGTTAGCAACGACTACCTGACCTTTCCCGTTTCCTGCTAGTTGCCTTACTACAGAGAAGGCCTATGCGTCTGGAAGGGGGAAATAGGTTACGTTCTAAAGGATTTTCTGTATACCATTAAGGATCACTATGGCCTGATTAAGTCTTCTAGCTAGTGTCCTCGCTAATGTGGAGGTCTATGCTTCTTGAAGAGAAATCAAAAAGTATATAGTTTTTTTAGTAATATAGGAAGGTTCGGTCCGTCCAATGAAACGACCAAATTCTGACTAACCATAAACTTCGATTTTATTCAATAAAAATTTCCTTCTATACTAATTTTACGCTTACAATTCAATATTTACAAGTCAATGTATAATACAGTCTTTAAAGTACGGCAGCGCGAGCCACCTGCCTCAAAAAGCTGACCCTACGTAATTACTATTTTGTTGCCAATCGTTCTACCTGTGAGTGCATGGCTACTACATGCTACCTGCGGGAGCATTCGATTGAAATTTGATCTTCTGTTTATTTACGTTTTGAGTTTATTGGCGCTGCCCGCGCGGGTTATGGAATTCAATTTTATCGCGGCATTAACAAGTGTAGTACACACACGGGTCGTAGATGGAACGAGTCAATCCCATGCTTGCCTGCTTCAGACCGTAGGGGACCTTTTTCAGTCTGCAAACCTTGTGTAATCGCTTGTTCTGGAAGCCCACTGGCTGCTCCTTGAATATTTCCTCATTGTTCAATTTGCCCTAAAGAAAAACGCCGTTACAGCGTCCAAATTGCTCCTTGCCGTTATCGGTTCAAAAACACTTCAATATCCTCCCTGTTTGTCTCCGAGTACGCCTTGAACTCGTGGAATACACTGAAAGCTTCTCCTTCGGTACTCAGGAAGTAGGCGAATATCATCCTGCTAGAATCGTCGATGAAGGTGACAAAATACTTGCTGCCACCAACCGACGCTTGCTCCATCGGTCCGCACACATCCGAATGGACCAGTTCTATAGTTTTGGTTGTTCTCGTACCTTAGGACTTGAACGGTGACTTTTGATGTGTGCTTTTTATGCAGGGAACACATGGTGACATTGTGCGTTTCAGGACGTTCATTCCCTTCACCATGTTGGGTAGTCGCTTGACGCTGTCCACATCCAGATGGTCTAACCGTCTATACTACAGCTCTATATCAGTGGACTGGAGCACTACACATGCGCTCGATTGACCAAATCAATTCAGCTTGTAGAAACCGTTCGTTTCACGTAGTGCTGGGACTTTTAACCGGATATATTCGTGATCCGGTTATTCGAAGCTCGGATCACGGATGTGTAAACGAATACTATTCGGACGTCCGGATATCCGGATACGGATAATCGAATAGTCGGATATCCGGATATACTATCCGGATATCAGGATTTTTTTTCTATCTTTTAGGCCCGTTCGAACGAAATGTAACGCGAAAAATGGCTTTTTCCACAATCCCCCATCCTCTCGTATTTATTTACATAATTCTCATTAAACTATGTTCGGATACAATATCCGGATATCCGACTATCCGAAAATCCGGATATCCTGTCGGATAATATCCGAATATTTGGTTGATTCGGATTTTGGATATTTGTCCGATATCCGAGGTTGGATATTTTAATCCGGATAGTCCCAGCACTAGTTTCACGTCCCGTGGCAATGACTTCTCCGGTATCCTCATTCATCACTTGACACGACTGGCTTTTGAACGTGACCTAGTAGCCCTTCTTGCAGATAAAACTCACAGATAGTAGGTTCACTGCGAGATCTTCACATCAGCATCCACTTCTACATTGCCCACGGCTACAACCGCCAACCCGGATGCGTCCGCCACACCACCAAATTGCTCTTCTGGCTGCACATGTGATCTCCTGCTCCAGATCGAGGATCCACTCTTCTGGTATACTGCATGGCCGTTTCACCACCAATAATGCTGACTTTCTATTTCTGGATCCCTTTTCATCCTCAGGAGTATTTTGTCCTGTTATTATCCACATTTTCCACATTTCCATATTATCCACATTTCCAGTGTAAAATTAAATGCTCTGCGGTTTCAGGAACGCCGCATCTCTCGCAGTTTGAGTTGTCCGCCAATTTCATATTGGCGAGCCAGAACTTCGACCAATCGTGGCCTGCCATGAGACGATTTAATAGACGAACCTAATAACCGTTGGGTTTTCATCGATAAACCATGGCTTATCATTGATTTCATTTTGTATACTTATGAAGGTTTTTCCTTTTGCTTTTCCATATTCTTTGTACCAATCGTTAGCTTGAAATTATTTTCAGTTTTTCAGGATCTAGTGCACATCGCTATATGATACCAGAATATCCAATGTTTCGCAGTGGTTTCCATCTGCTCCTTGCTTGGCAAGGTCGTCTGCCAAGTCATTGCCTTTATCACCGACATGGCTAGGAATCCACTGTATGGACGCCTTCCAGCGGAATACCAGCACCAGGATATCGTTGATTATTATTATTATTATCTCTTCTCGTTTCGATTGTAGTTTCGCATTGTCTGGAATTTCGCATGCTGACTTGGAGTCCGTGAAAATAACGTGTTGTTCTAACCTTTCCTCATTGACTACTTCCAACGCTATTTTTGTCGCTATTAGTTCAGCTTCATTCATGAGGTGAAAAAATAATCTTTTTCTAGTGCTAGCAACAAAAATTCCTATCCCAGAGCTCTCGCCTTTCTTTGATGCATCCGTGTATATAAGTCCTCTATCTTTATATGTGTTGTTTACGGCAAACAGGATTAGCTGCTTCATTTGAATGTTTGGAAGGTTTGCGTAATATTCCGTGCTATTTCCTTTCCCGTTGTGAATTCTTGACGTATGTCTAATGGTTCCATCCCTGGAATCGCCAACAAGGCAGGGCCGGCGGTTCATGTGGGTAGTGGTACCCACTCGGAAGATGTCTCTGTGGGTACTTACCCACACGGAATTATCCCCCTCCATTGCTTACTACCCACTCGGGGAAATAATGTGACGCCGGCCCTGCAACAAGGTGTTGAGTGGTGTAGTTTCGGTGCACCCTGTAGCCTTCCGTAAACTTTGGTTGTTAATCACTACCAGTACTTTTCTATTCGTTTTAGCCGCATTGCTATGAATTGTTGACATAGTACTTCGAATCAGTGCTTTGTGAATGTTTAGCATCGTTTGTAGATGTCCTCCTTTGTTCATTCCAATTTAGTTTACACCTGAACTCTGTAATATGTTCTCCAAATGAAAGGTTTCTATCTAGTACTACTCCCAGATATTTATGTGATGTTACTGTTTCGATCGTAATTCCCCCGATTGTATACAGTAAGGTTTTGTTCCCTAGCTGGAGAAGCAGTGCCTTTGTTTTTGTCGGATTTATTTTAAGTCCCAACTCTTGCGCTGTGTTAGCGAATTCGTCAAGATAATTTTGACCTTTCTCGCCAAGTTCCTGTATATTGACACCTGTCTACAAAATAACGAAATCGTCTGAAAAATTGGACGAGTTCCACTCGTTCTAATTGTATTTAATGTAACCCGATCGTGAATTTGGAAAATTGGATTTTCCAAACCCGATCGTGATTTGGAAAATGATTTTGTGGTTTTTAAGGAAAGCTCCCACCCATGTAATGATCTCTGCGGGTATACTTTTATTCTCCATGATTTCTTCCAACTTCGTCACATTGGCATTACAAAGGGCATTACTTAAGTGAACGAAAATGGCTGCTGTTATTTTTCCATTACGTTTGTTTGTTTTAATCTTGTTCACAACGCTGTCAGCTGTCGGAGTTCGTAGCTTATTCTATCCTCTCCTGGGGCTGACATAGTTTTCTTGGTATGGCTTCCTCTATTTCGTTATTCGGGCCGAAATGTATAACCAGAATTATCTCTCCGCTATTTCTATATCGTCTAGTAGCAAGTTGTTTTCTTTCCGATGGTATCTTTTATCAGTTACTTTTTCTACCAATGTCCACAACTCTTTTAAGCTAGCGTAGGGATTGATTTGGTCTACAAACTCCTCCCATTTGCGTTGTTTTTCTTCTTTTTTTCGACGTTGGAAAAAAGCAGCCTCTTTCTTAAACCTTATCAGATTTTCTATACTAGACGTCCTATCGAATATCTTTCTCGCTTCACGTTTTCTTAACCACGCTTTTTCTTCAGTGGGACTCCACAAATATTCTGGTGTATACTTATTTCTTTTTCTGATAGCTTTACATGATTTCCCAACTTGTTCGCGTAGTTCTTTTACATTTTCTCTTTTTGACGCGTCCAGTTTGCCCAGGTGTTCATTTGTTTGGTATTTGTAGTAGATCCATCGTTGTTCGTTTTTACCAGTAGTTCTATCCAGTCCATGTCCATGATGCATCCATGCCCATTATCATTGGCTCGTACGATTTCGTCGACGTATTCTTCGACGGACAAACAATCCTCCAACTCTATTCGTATCAGAAAATTATGGTCAATGCACGCTGTGACAGCTCGTTGCTGACCTGCGCACCCACCGGAGGTTTGACTGCTGTCTACGTATCTTCCTTAATCATTACCACCCGCATTCCGAACTCCCTTTGTAACTATGGAGCCTGTCTGGGGCCATAACCTGATAAAATCAACACGTTTAGTCGGTTCGGATTTATAACAGAGAATGATCTTTATTCTACATAACAAAGTAAACGCTTACTACGCTAGAAAAAAAATTCATGGCTTTAGAAATAATACCGTAACTGAGGTTTCTACAGTTAACAAGCAGATGTCTTAAATCTGTTAGAACACTATCAGTTAGAACCAAAAATATAGAGCCCCATTAATAGGCTGACCAGATTTTCTCGGAATAAAAACGGGACAAATGGGGTCAAAAAACGGGACACATGATAAGATTGATTTTTGGAAACTTTCACTAACAAAAGCATGCAAACAATTTTTCGTTGATGGACCTTTTTTTTGTATGCCTGAAGGGCATTGGGACTTAAAGAGCCACTGCGACCATCATATTAATTATCTTTTGTGGCAGGCCCTGATGAACCTACCCTATCCTGTACGATACTTAGCGTTTGATGATTTTTGCGTAGAAGAGTGTGATTTTTTGCAATAGGTTCCTAAAATTTGTCACTTGCTTAATGAGATTTCGACTAATAATTATCATGGTCTCATCTTCAATCGCTACTTTTTAGTTGGTTCACGATAGGGAATGTCCTTTCCAGTGGTGCGGTACTGTCAGGAAGGCACAAAATGTACTCAGGAAGGAAGCCGCGAATTTCGCGAAATCTAGCTTCGACCGCGAAATTCACAAAAACCCGCGAAATGCCGTGAAAATATTAATAAACAGCAACATTCTTTGACAATCACGAAACATTTCGATTTGCAAGCTACGAAATTCATGAAAACCAGCAACAAGGACAAAGCTAAAGATTAATGGGCACCTAGATGGCAGTGGAAGGTCGTTTTCTACGTAACCAATAACATGAAACAGTACTACAACCGCTCTCTTACAACGCGGTTTTGTCAGTCCTAATTGAATTTTGCGATTGGTGACGTGCATGATAGAATTCCTGAGAGTGCAGCCATAAAATCCAAGTTGCAAGATGAATGCGGGAGGCCTACAAGCCAGCATCTTTTTCAAAATAATCGACAGTGAGATTGGTATTAAAATTTTGTCAGGTATTCGAATCGCGGACGTTTTTCTGAATTTTCCCGGTTGGCAATTGAATATTTATCGATTTCCGGAAACTCGGTAGATATGGAAAGCAGCGTGAGCCAGTATAACATAAATGATACGTGCATAACGACACTACAATATAACTGAAAATAATTTGACACAACACGTGCTTTTAGTTAGTAATGTAAAGAAATTATGGATTGTGCGGTTAAATTACCGTACATTAAATTGAATAAAACAGTTGTTTCCTGTTTTTACCAGAGAAAAAATCACTTTATTCAGTATTTTCTGAAGAAAAAGGATGCCGCGAAATTCGAATATTTTCTATTTTGCCACCCGCGAAATTTCAACTTTTTTTGCCGCGAATTACCACTGTCTCTACTTATATTTCATTAAGGAAAATTTCAACGCAAAGCTTTAAGAATTTTTCGAGGAGTATCCGAAAACGGTACAAAATAGCAAAAAGACAGGACGGTTAAAATAGTTGAAAAACGGTACTGTCCCGTTCAAAACGGTACGTCTGGTCAGCCTACCCATTACAGAAGTCGAGTAGACTCGATTATGTATTTTAAATGAGACAAGCTTTTGTATTACAGGCCAATAATTGAAGATATGCGAAAAAAAAACAAAATTGGAGATTTTTTAGTAACGGTCCAGTCTAAATCTGCGAAGTCTGCAAAGCACGCAGTTGAAAAAGTCAAAGAATTTCTAGAAGGATCTAAAATTTTAATTTTTTCGATAACCCCTTTTAAACATGTTTCGATCTTCATATTTTTCGAACTTCTATATTGAATTTTATTAACAAGTTTCTACGCGTAAAATATACATCTTCAAACTTAAATACATGTGCTCACGATTTATTAAACAAGCACAACCGGACTAGTGCTTATCGTCGGTGAACTGAGAGGACACCCACGTTAAACCCCACTTCAGATTTGTCAGCAGAAATTTCAAAGCTTTTGTCCATTGCTCCTCGGAGTTAAATTGGATCCTATCAACGAGAAAAAAAGTGGGTAGAAAACAATCTCGGAAACTATGTACACCACCAGTACTTACTTTATCGAATAGCTGTTTCCTGTAGCCGAATCCTCGATTTTTCCTTTCTCCATCCGATAGGGCAGACAGAAATCCGGATCTTTTTTCACGACCTCCTCTTTAAACTGTTGCAGGCAATCCAGAAATGCCACCATCGCAGCATCGAATTTTGTATCCCAGAAGAAGCGAAAACCTCCACTTCCGTAGAGCGGAAGTTCTTTGGCCTCGCCCAATACTTCGATGTGCGAATGATTACCGTACGGTACTAACCGATAATTTTTGAAGGTTAAGTTCATTTTCCTCGCCAGTGCCGACAGCAGTAGGCAGGTCTGTCCCCATGCAGCGTTTATTTCAGACCAATCGACGGGAGCCGAGGGCAGCCGACCTAGCCGAAAATTGTTGATTGTCCCGAAGTGACCAGAGTGCCAGATGTGAAACGTCACATTAAACACGTTGGTTTTCTTAAGCTTATCTAGCTGGACCTGAGCGTAGGTCATTTGGCATTCGAGTGATCGAAACTCATCTTCGGTGGTTATAACGTCCCGTCGATGTTTAGTGTATTCCCGCCAGTATTTTTCCTCCTCGTTACTTAATCGTTGTTTTTCTGTCTCCTGCTCTTTCACTGCTAGCTTTATAGCATCTTCCTCGCGAGTCATTTCCGCCAGCTCCTGCAGCAGTCGTTCCTCCTCATCTTTCAGATCTACCAATTCCTTCTCGAGTAGATCGATGTTCGGCACATCATCGGTCATCTCCAACTTCTTTAGATAGTTATTATAATCATTCCACTCGTCCTCGGCCATTTTCAACTGTTTATCCATCAGCTCCAGTAGAGTGTCAGTGCACTCGTCACACAACGGATGATCAATTTCGGAATTGCTGGATAACGCATCGAACAGTTCGGCCTTCACCCGCAAATTCTGGCTGAGTGATTCGCGATCTGGCCCGTCCGATAGGAGCATAAATCCATTGGTATCATTTCCACTACTTTCAGCGAATCGGAACGGTGGCACGAAGTGATCCAAACTGGCCGATTGTGACTCAATATCCACCTCGATATGGGAATTGATGGGAACTGTGTGAAAATTAGATGCAGTGCGATTTAGTTGTACGAAAAAGCGGAAATGTAAAGCGTCAGACTTACGTGCCAATTCGGCCAGCGTATGTTCCCCAAGAGCGGCAAAGGAGTCATCTACATGGATCGGCTGTAGACATCGCTGGCAGGAAAAGCTTACACTGACCTTTGGGTCGTTCATAATTCTCCCGCAGACAATGTTTCCTGCTTTTTTTGTTGTCGTTATGCTTTAATTAATTGAAGATAACGTTCACACTTCACATATAGATAAATGAATATTTTATAAACAATTTTAGAAAGATTGAACTTGTTTGCGTCGAATAAGAAAATTGTTTGACTCAGCAATCACGGCAATCATGAACTTTATACAACACTGTGTTGTTTTGTTTATTGATTGTTGACAGCGTTGACAGCTGACTTAAAAAAATCAATTGCAGGGCTGCCATTTTTGCCTCTTTCTGTATTTTTGTTCATTGTCAATCTCAATATGTTTAAGTCGTTAAAGCGTTGCAAAAAGTATAAAATGTTAATTCAATTTGGTTATTTCTTTATAATCTAATTTTATTATGTTTTTATAAATTTCATCAATATCGTTACATTTTTTTCTATTTAATTAAATCACTAAATTTCGGGTGCTTTATGTTATTAGTTTTTTTTTTTTGCTATTGCTGTTATCGTTATTTTTATTGTTATTGTTCCTATTATCGTTATTATTATTAATAATATTGTTGCTGCCATTGTTATTGTTGTTGTAATCTATGTTGTTAGTATTATTATTTTTACTATTATTATTAATCACTAAATTGTTTTGGTAATTTTTCATCTACTTATTATTATTATATACTTATTATATATATTCAAAGTTTGATTCTTGATCATCAGTTAAGATGATTTTTTCTATCATCTAAATCTTTATTCGGGTTTGCTTACAATGTATTTTATTATCATTCTCAAATTTTTGTTCTTCATTGATTTTAAATTGGGCAGTGCTTTGTTCTTTTGTGGCTTTAGAGTTAGAGTTTAGGGGAGGAGTTAGAGTTTAGGGGATTATTTTCAATTATAATGGGTAATATTCTTGATCACCGCGAAAAAAAACTTCACTTTGAGGCTACTGGAGATGCTCTTAACACAAGTTCAAGAATTAAAGCGTATTCTGATATGTACATTTCGAAAATAACGCAGTTTTATACGGTATGTATTCTAATATCATTACATTTTTACTTAATATGGACTTTACGAAATCATCAAATAAATAATACTATTCAAAATGCTTTGAGAATAATACAATATTTTATTCGAAACATAGTTTGTTCTTCAACCAAGAAAGACGCCGTATTTCAGGAGTGATTGTATGTTCGGAAAATTTCGATATATACAGCTGAGGTAAAACATGCATGAACAAGTATTTCTGGTTTCATTCCGTTGTTGCAGACTAATTTGTTTTTACTTTATTGGTATAAAACACCGAACGAGTACTTTGCTGCGAGTGCAAACAGCTGCTAATATCTTCACCACATTTACCGCACTGTTGCAGGGGATGCAGCGCCTGATTGTGTAGCTTTAGATCCTCTGCGCAGGAATAATTCAGCTGACAGATTTCGCAATAGTACACTTCGTCGCTGCAGGATATGTTATGCGTCTCGAGCAAGTGTTTTTGCAGAAAATGTTTGCTTTTGTACGTTGACGAACAGTGAGTGCAGTGCAATCGGTCACTTTGTAGATTGTTTTGAAACAAACGCCTTTTCTGTATATTTTTTGTTCGTTTGATTGTGATTTGCGATTTGTCCAGTTTAGCCAGAGCAGTTAGCTTGCATGATTTCATATGCTCTTGAAAATTATCTTCCTGAATAAAGCTACTATTGCATTGGGGGCATTTGAACAGTGTCATGTGTTGAACATTTTGATCCGTGTTCGATTGTGGGCTGCGTTTAGTTGGTGTTATCATTATTTTGGGGGATGGTATTTTTTGCTGGAAATTCTTGTCAGCATGATCATTTTTCATATGGATAATTAGGTTTTCGCGATTTCTGAAAACTGCATTGCAGTGCGAACAAGTCACTACCAAGAAAGAGTTTCGAGTTGGCAATATTTGAGGACGCTTTTCTGCTGGAGGTGGGAAAGCATCACGAAATGATATAACAGTTATGGGATCGGCGTTTTTGACATTCCCATTTTTCACGCGTTTCCCACCAATGGCTTCACCAGTCGCTACTTGACTGGTTTTCCTGACAACAAGCTTTTTTAGTGCGCCGTCTACGTGATATGCATCGACGTCTCTAACTTCATGCACCTGTTCCTTAGAGTGTGTCATCGGAAAAGACTCACTGTCGTTATCCTTTGCTTCCATCTGAGAGTCGTAGTCAATTATATCAATTAAAACTCCATCCAGCTCTTCGTCTTTAGCTTTCTTTTTCGCTGGTTTGACATCGAAATCATCACGATTCGAGCGTCGAAACAATCTAACAGCATTGTGATTGCGTAGCACATTCCTCCGAAACTCGTGAAATGCTTCCAGTTGAGCAACGCAAACACCACAAATTGCACTGGGAAAATCATCGGTAACGAGCTGCAATATATCATACGTTATTTTGGCTCAGCTTATGTTTTGGTACAGGACACACATTAACTTTCGTCAAACTATTCAATCGTTGTAGAGTCTGCTGCAAGGAAGGATCCTTCGTATCCACAGAATCCAGCACGGTTAATAGATTTAACTGGGAGAGACAAAAACGGCAGTACACAAGGGGATTCCTTCCAGGGCTGCAAAACAAATGAATGTAATTATTTCCAAACACACCATAAAACTTGCCTTCGACGCTTTCACTTACACTCCCGAGTGTTCCATGCTGAACAATTTCCGTAACTGTTCTGTTTACTTTTTAAGAAAAAATTTCGTGGCGTCTATTTAGAATGCGAAGAAAAAATCCATGTTATTATTCAAAAGGTTTACAACCCCAGACACCACGCAGCGCCACTAGAAAATTGCCAACGTCAAATTCGCAGCACACGTCTATCATCAATTAGGCAAAAAAGCTAACCAACCTAAAGAATGGGGTATTAATTAATCACGTAATACATATTAAAAGTAATATCAATGTAACATTCGAAAAAGTGTAAACAGTGCAGTCACAAAAGTACAATAACCATTAAATCTGTATATTTAAGAAACCAAACGAATAGGTACATTCTCGAAAAAAAATACGATGCATTTGTAAATGGACAATGTTTTTAATTGTAACCGTAAAATACATGGTATTTTTACTGTAAGCTTGCAAACGTTTTTTGTCATTACCATATTTTAACAAAGGTTTTTTTTCGTTGTATCTACCACCGACAATAATTTTACTATGAAAAACATTGCCAGTGGTTTCTATATTTATGGGAAAAATGCTTGAAAAAATACTGTCAAGAAACATAACAGGGGAAGTTTTCATGGTAAAAATGGCAAAATTGTTATGGAAAACGATATTTAATGTAAAATTGATGTATTTACAATAAAAAACATGGTTAAATTATGGTATCCAGCTTTTTACGCACCATAATGGCTGTCGCTATAATGCGTGTTCGTAATATGCGATCCTCTCTGCTTACGTCAGATTTGGGATTTCTGAAAAATTGGCAACACAAATGTTGCCAGATATATTTTTCTTTTAATAAAATATATGAAGACTTTGAACTGACGTAAGCAGAGTTGTCAAAAGGGTTGGTAATTTATTACGAACTTTGCATTATAGCGTCCGCCATTATGGCGCGTAAAAAGCTGGATAACTATGCAAAATTACAGCAACTTTTAAGGTTTTTTGTTGTTATTTTTTTGGATTTGGCAAAATTGGCGGAGACGGAGAAATCGATTTACTCCCGAAACTATATTGATTTCGTTCGCTTAATAAAAGGCTTATCAACACGACATGCTATTTGATTGAACAGAATACAATCGCAAAACCAGATGTCGATAGTGTTTTAGCGTGTTAGGATTTAAATTTTCGCACACGATTTAGATTTTTTTAGCATGAATGTCTGTTCCCTGTGTCTGGTCCATGAAGTTGGGGTCAGATTACCTGTGTGTAGATGAAACTTCAAGACTTTTCTCCAAATACAGATTTCTGCCACAAAATTTTGTTACACAGCGCATTATTCATAAAAATTTTCTGCGTTTTGCTGTATAAGATTAGTTACTTTTTTTTCTTACTATTCTAACTTTCTAGTTTCTACTTTTACTATATGAAAATGTTCGTGAAATTTTCGATTTTACTACCACTACAGCGCCATCTCATAGCATTGACCTTTTTCGGGTGTCCCATTCCATTAAATTTTACATCGATCAATTTCATAACTAAAACGAAAACATGTCGGTTACACGTTATGTGACAGATTGATCCCTCTGGACGTAACATTGCCATGAAATTTAGTAAAATGATTTTGGAAAAATTTAAACCCGATGACCACCTGCTTGCGAGACAAAGTGACGAAAAACTGCAAAAATCAAACTTGTATTTGACATTCAATATGCAAATACAAAACTGAGTAAATATTTCACAGTTTAGAGTTAAAATAAAGAAGCATGTATATCCAAATGTTGCCAGAAATTATGATTAAAAGTTACTATACTTTTAAGCCTGTATTACACTCTTTGACCAATGGTCAAATATTGTGCATTTAAATAAAACTTATCAAAACGTCGCTGATAAACTGGCAGTCAGGCACACTTCCGATGCTTATTTTTGTTGTTCTCGCAACACTGCAACCATCTCAGCCGCCACTGCGCTGTCAGTCCGACTTACAAAAACAAATACATTGAATTCATTCCCGCAGTTCATGTTGTGTGAACACGCAGTTGCTCTATGTGTTTGTAAAGTCGGAAGAAAGTTCGGAAGTCGGAAGTCCGACTTCCGAACTTTAATTTAGTGCTGACGCCACAATATTTGACCTTTTGAAATAATGGTCAAATTTATTTAACATCATGATTGTTGTTTGCCCGTGTTTGCCACATTGAAAAATTGGAGTGACAAACAATTATCTTTGGCCAAATTTTTATCTGTCAAATGGTGACAAATATTTGACGCTTGGTTAAAGAGTGTTATACAGCCTTTAGTCTAAAAATAAAACAAATGAATGCAAGCGTTGTCTGCTTAAAAGCTCTGATACACTCTTTGACCAAGCGTCAAATATTTGTCACTTTTTGACAGATAAAAATTTAGTCAAAGATAATTGTTTGTCACTCTCCAATTTTTAAATGGGGCAATCACGGGCAAACAACAACCATCATGTCAAATAAATTTGACCATTATGTCAAAAGGTCAAATATTTGACCATTAGACAAAGAGTGTAATACAGGTTTAAAAACCTGAACCAAAAAAGGCAAAAAACGAAAACTTGAGAAATTGCGCAAGATGCTTTTCAGAAAAATATCTGGCAGCCCATTTGCCGCATTTCATCTCGGTGTTTTTGTTGGTTTTATTGTTTTCAACTTTCGATTTTTGCTCCCCGATAAACTGGCATTGTAGCGTGGTACAGTTTCCGATCCTTGTTTCACAATCCACGTAAACTTCCATCACCATCACGCACGCAACTAGTTAGTAACAAGAACCAGTGACATGCCAACAGTCGGAGTAAAGCGAGATTTGCTTTTTAAAGCACTAGGAAAAACATACAGTAAGTTGTGACTGCTCGCACCGCTATTAAGGTTAGATTCACCCTCAATATTTTCTGTTTTGTAGCCGACGATGAGTTCCAGAAGCTCTGCTTCGAATACGGACTGGAATTAGATGAGGTCACTACTGAAAAGCAGATGATCACTAAGGAGCAAGGTGAAGTTGACGCTGCAAAGGATGCTTCGGAGGAAATCATCTATCGGATCGATATTCCAGCTAACCGGTATGATTTGCTCTGCCTTGAGGGGTTAGTCTTGGGACTGCAAGTGTTTCTTGGCAAGTATGTTTTTTTACCATTCCATATGAAAGAGATTGGTATTGCATTTGTTTTTGGTTTTTAGTGTGCTATTCCCTCAATTCAAAAAACTTCCCCCAGCCAGTGGAAGTCCTCAAAAGTTAATCATCACCGAAGCTACCAAGCAAATTCGTCCATTTGCGGTGGCGGCTGTTTTGAGGGATTTAACATTTACGAAAGACTCCTATAACAGTTTCATAGATCTACAGGACAAATTACACCAGAACATTTGCCGAAAGCGAGCACTGGTTGCCATCGGAACGCACGATCTTGATACCCTCCAGGGCCCATTTACCTTCGATGCTAAACCGCCGAAGGATATTCGTTTTGTTCCTTTGAACCAACAAAAATCAATGGACGCTGTAGAGCTGATGGAATTTTACTCTACTCATGCTCAACTGAAGACGTATCTACCGATCATACGTGATTCGCCGGTATATCCAGTCATTTATGATGCTAATGGAGTTGTTTTGTCGTTACCGCCCATCATCAATGGAGACCATTCAAAAATTAAAGTGGAAACTCGAAACGTTTTCATTGAATGCACAGCGACTGATTTGACCAAAGCAAAAATTGTTTTAGACACGTTAGTGTGCATGTTTTCCACCTACTGTTCAAAGCAGTTCACTGTTGAGTACTGCGATGTCGTTAATCCTAAAGGGGAAATTGTTCAATACCCCGAATTGGCATTCAGAAAGCAGGTTATTTCAGCAAAAGCAGCCAATGCGTACATTGGTATAAATGAAGCTCCAGATTCAATGGCAAAAATGTTGAATCGTTTACTTCCAACTACGCGAAGCTCAGCGGACTCCGATCAATTGGAGGTTTTGATTCCTCCTACGCGCCACGATATGTTGCATGGATGTGACATCTACGAAGACGTGGCAGTTGGCTACGGATATAATCATATTCCGAAAACACTACCAGAAACGGCGCAAATCGCCCGGCAATATCCAATCAACAAACTTACAGAGCAGTTACGTGAACAAATTGCTCAAGCGGGTTTCACCGAGGGGCTTACTTTTACACTCTGTTCCCGGGACGATATTGCGAGTAAATTAAACAAAAAAATCGAAGACCTACCGGCAGTCCATATCGCGAATCCAAAGACTCTGGAATTTCAAGTGGTTCGTACAACATTAATCCCTGGACTGCTTAAAACTCTCGCGGCAAATCGGAAAATGCCTCTCCCACTGAAACTCTTCGAAGTTTCTGATGTAGTCCTCGCGGACCAGGACACGGAGGTAGGTGCCCGAAACGAGCGTCGTGTTTGTGCAGTCAATTGCAACAAAACGGCTGGCTTCGAAATAGTTCATGGACTCTTGGATCGTGTGATGCAATTGCTGGAAGTACCCTGGGACAGCAAGGACGGTTACTATCTCAAGGCGGTCGATGATTCGGCCTATTTTCCGGGCAGGTGTGCTGCGATCCTCTACAAGGGTACGGACATCGGCAGGATTGGCGTGCTTCATCCAACAGTGCTGCACTCCTTCGAGCTGAGCACCCCCTGCTCGGTGGTAGAGTTCAGAATGGAACATTTTGTTTGAGCGTCGCGTTTTTTTAAGGTGCTAGGCTCGTGTTGAATAAAGTTCATCTACTAGCGATCGCTTTAAGCGTTTCGGTTTTAGTTGCATGAAAAATAGATCACTTTAACTCAGCAATACTTTTAATGTTTATCACTATTTGACCCTTTTCGACCGAGGCCTCACAATTATGTAGGTTAAAAATGGCAGAAAACAACTTAAATCGAAGTCATTTCTTTTTTTAAATACACTTGTTTGCTTTTTGGTTTGGTTTTTATTTTTCGGAGCAGCTGCGTTGTCAGCGGATAAACGATGAATTTGATGTGATTAGAGGAAGAAATAAGGTTTTGGTTTGATCATTTCTACCTTCACGATTATGTGGGCTCGGTCGGAAAGGGTTCAATTTTTTTGACAAAGTTTTTAATCTGCATATCGGTTCGAGGAGAACTCTTACTTCAAGTGGCGGGGTTATTTTTAATCATTGTCTCTTCGTTTCCCTAGTTTCTCTGTGTTGAATGTTGGGGGGGGCGGGGGGTGACTTTAATTTCTTGTGTACTGTACAGTAGAAGCATTTGTTTGTGTCTGCTCGTAGTGTTGCCATTGTTGCTCAGTGTTCGCCTCAATCACAAGGATTAGATACCGTTTCCCAATTCATTCAGGGCAGGGGGGGGGGTGACTTTAATTTCTTGTGTACTGTACAGTAGAAGCATTTGTTTGTGTCTGCTCGTAGTGTTGCCATTGTTGCTCAGTGTTCGCCTCAATCACAAGGATTGGATACCGTTTCCCAATTCATTCAGGGCAGCATCTTCATAAACGTTTTCTGAACTAATTATACATTTTCAAATACCGTCTAAAAAAGTTTCGAAGTGTAAGATTCTCTTTCAAGCTTACTGCTTTTTTTTAATTCAAACAATTTTTTTCCCCTGTAGAAGACTAGACCACTGCGACCATTATTTGATTCATTGATCTATGCCTCGTGCTAGTGCGTACTAGCAGGGGCATCACTATTCGCGTTGACGGTGTTGCAAATATTTGTTTGGTTTTTGCATGCGAAAAAGAAGGAAGGAAACATTTTTGCTTTTGTCATCACGCACATTTTGACAGTTGCATATGAGAGTTCACGTAGGTGCGAACAGCCTTCAAAATCTCTTTCAACGCGAATAACCCGAATTTGGCGATTTGATGTACATTGCCATGGGCGCTGACTTCGTGGAATTATTAAGGGGGCAAAAGAGTTCGAGAAAATATGATTAATCTGATTCTAGATATATATTGCTTGAAACTTTTGTGTGCGATACGGCTTGACGTTAAGTGATCGGAAATCGGATAGTACCTATCATAGACCACATTTTTGCAAAATAGCGCGAGGGTTGTGAAGTTTAAAAATAACAAAAAAAGCTATATAAGGAAAACGAAAAAAGAGTTGCCAGCTTTCTAGAATTATTGAGAGGGGCAAAATGGTACTTTGCCCTTAGAAAAAAATATTGGGGGGCGGGGCCTTGCCCCCCAAAGTTAGCGCCCATGTACATTGCACATTTGTCCCAGTTGGGCGACGCACTCCGTATGAAGTTTACTACCTGCCCATGACTATCCTTCAAAATATCGGCAGGTTCTACGTGTGCCTTACCGAAGATACGCAATCTACGATGTTTCGCATTCGATGCTAAAAAAGCGACATTTATCATCATCAAGTTTGCCTAGCTTCTTGAGATGGTACTTGCTCGGACAGTGCCCCCGGGATTAGACCTATGAATGTCCTCAGGTCTATTTCAGCGATTTGGCTTCATGATTTTTTTTTTCGATTGTCGTAGCCCGCTTGAGATAACCCAGTTCCCGCATAATCAATAACCATAAATGGATGATAATCCATATGGTTCAACGATACCCCATACAGTCGGGACTATATCCCGAACTAGTTGTTAGGCACGTTCTATGGTTATTGATTATGCGGGTTTGCTTTGATGATTGCTTTCGCCCATTCACCGAGTTCAGCTTTTTAATCGCTCGATGAGGCTCACCAAAAAGTTTCTGGGCCAACAAAGTTAGTGGATGAACCTTGACAGGCAAATGAGTCAGCCTTCTCACGGCACAATACAAATTAACGATTTATGGAGCCTATTATGTCTAGTGCCTTACTTTATAATGTATTTTATAAACTAAGCGCAATATTCTCATCCTCGCTGCCGACTACGAGCTAAAATTGAATCTAAACTAAAACTAGCATAATTTTTATTTATTATCAGCATGATGATATGTTGTTTTGCAAACAGCTATAATTAAGTTGCATATGTGGTATGTTCCGCTGATCTGGAATTTCATAGAAGGCTTGTAATCCTCGGGCCCTGAGAATATCGTTTGGGGTCTAGTCGCTGGTTCTGAATCTGGAGTTCTTTCGTGTTCTTGCCGTTTTGTTCGATGTGGGCGGAAGGAAATCCCAACTAACAATTTTGTTGGATAACGGCTTGTTATGCTATAGTTCAGCCGAATTCCACTGAATAATAGCTTGATCGTATCACTCGAGTTTATCCCCGCTCTTGTTATAACACCTTTCACGACAATGTTAAAAAGCAGATATGAAAGCCTATCACCCTGCCACAAACCGAGGACTCGAGAACGTCGCCGAAACTTGCACTGTACTCTATCACTCTATCCATCGTTGCACTGACCATTCGCGTAATTTTGTCCGGGAACCCGTGTTCATGCATAATTTACCACAGCTGATCTCGTTCGATTGTGTCATATGCCGCTCTGGAGTCGACGAATAGGTGGTGCTTGGTTTCGTTGTACTCACGGCATTTCTGGAGTACCTGCCGTAGTGCAAAGATCTGGTCCGTGGTGGCGCGGGCCCCTATGAATCCCGCCTGGTATTGTCCCACGAATTCTTTTGCGATAGGTGATAGGCGGCGGCATAGAAGCTGGGAGAGTACCTTGTCAGCGTGATTGTACGATCGTTGCTAGAATCCAGCTTGTCTTTTGTAGCTGGAACAAACGATTTCTTCCATTCATTCCTCCGGTAGCGTCTCATCCTCCCAGATCCTGACAATCACCCAGTGCAGTGCTCTAGCCAGTGCGTCACCACCGTGTCTTAAAAGCTCGCAGCTTTGTTGTTTTTCAACCTTCTCACTCTCTTGGAGGCTTGGGGCCGTGAACCTGTCGTCTGTTGCACGTACTCCTAGGTCAATTGCCGTGCCACCTTCGCCTACTGAAACATCGCCATTAAGATGCTCGTCGTAGTACTGTCGTAGTACTGTGTCTCAACCAACTTACAGAGAGACAAACACAATTCCAGTTCATCCCACATCTGTTAGAGACAAGAGAGGTGAATCACTCTACAGAGGAAACGCAGAAGTATACCGCAGAGTCCACTGGCGAGTAGTCTGGAAAGTAAAAAAAAACCTGCAGGGCAAAAGTATAGTCCTCGTGTAGCTACACCGCGAAAACGAATTCGAGCAGAGTAAACTCGACCGGCACGAGCAACGCAGTCTATTTTTCTCTCCCAATCTCTTTTCCTTTTCTGCCACGCTCAAGAAACAAACTGTAAAACGCACCGCAGATAGCTCTGCTGTGTAATTATTGTGCGTGATGTCCATACGTGTGAGAGAGTACATCATAGTTCATTGTCTCGTAAGAGAGAGATTTCAGATTTCACCGCAGTGCTTTCAGGAAGCTCACCAGATAAAAATCGTCTGTCGTTCTCTTCTAGCATGTGCGTTGATTTGCTCTTTAGTGTGAGAGCAGTTGTTTTCGCAGTGCAAGATGTTCTCCTGCACTCTAGAGGTTTGCTGAGGAGAAAAGACAAGCATGCCTCACACTCGTTCGTCAGGAGATTTCCTCTCAGGTCGCGGCACATATCGGCGAGTGCCCCTGGGCAACTATGGGATCCCGTAGTTGGTCGATGTCGAGTCGCGACGTTTGACCACAGAGAACAGACGTTCATCTTATTTTCGAAGGATATGTAAAAACTTACTTTTTTGGCTAACGGACCGTTTACCGGTCTAAGGCCGAACGAATTAGAGATGTCCAGCTTCTTTTGTCCTGAGGCCGTTTTCCAGTTTCCGCGTACACCAGCAGATCGTGCATCTTATTCCACCGTGTGCGAGGCCTACCACAGAGTCGACGGCCTCTACCTGGTTCTCTACTGAAGATAGTTTTGGCGGCTCTTTCGTCAGGCATTCTGGCTACATGTCCAGCCCACTGAAGCCTGCCTCGCTGTATCACTTGTATACTTGGTACAACTTGTGATTTATGCGTCTGCGCCACACTCCATCTTCCAATTTACCACCAAGTATCGATCGCAGAACTTTCGCTCTTCGTTTTGTTTCGTTTCGTTTCGTACTTCGTTTTGGCAGACTTAATGACAAGTCCCAATCTCGCTGCTTCCCTCTGTTTCCTAATTCATATTCCTTTCAGAGAGCGAGTAATGGCGCTATAACCATAAGCAAAAATTCTAGGACTAGAGTTAGTACTCAAGTTCCAACCGTAACAGTTGAAGCGAGTAAAGGCGCTATATCCTTGGTTTTGAAACACGAACATAAGGAGGAAATACCTATGTTCCATCCCAGGATATTGGTCAACAAAGGAGTGTACTTTCTAAGCTTTATCACACCCAACGAATTATGTCTGATGCCTCGCCAGCTACCCGCACGCACGATTTCGGTCCCTCCAGCGTCATACAACTCAGCCTAATTAGTTTCGTCGGGAAACCGTTTCCCAGCATGATCTGCCACAGCTCGTTTCGTTTCACTGAGTCGTATGCCGCCTTGAAATCTACCAACAGATAGTGATCGTACGCGGCTGTATCCCCATGTTAGGGACGGCGTACAACGGCGTCTGACCCGGAGTGGGCGGCTGAACCATGGAAAGCTGTATTCCGCCAGCTCTACCTAAGATCCCTTACTAACACGCAGAAAATCCTGAGTAAGAATCCCCAGGATACCTTTAACTCGGTGACGGAATCGTGAAAGGAATCGCTAACACGATCCGGAGGATTCCCACTCAGGATTCTTATTCAAGAATCCTAGAGTCATATACAGGGCATTCCTGAGAATTCTTTTTTCTGGAATCCTTTCCAAGGAAGCTCACGAATCCAATGTGAGGAATCCTAGAGAATCTATGCGAATCGTATGTGTTCGTCCGGGATGGCAGCCCCATCAGCAGTACCTAAGTATTGCGACCCTGGTAAGGTAGCATACCGTAACATTTTTTCAACCACGAACAGGTGCTCGTGTTACTGACATGAAATATCGATATGACAACATTTCTGCAGTGTAAGTGGGGCAACGTGAGACAGATGTCGTTAGTGTTTTGACTTTTTTTTCATATTTGTAAGCGTTGGTAGTCTGCGCTTAGAAGGTTTATGAGATTGTTCGCGTATAGTTGGTTCGTTTTAATTTTTTTTTCTCATATCATTTATTTGACACGGCACAAATACAATTTAATGTTTAACGGCGCCAATTATTTCTGAAGACTTAAAATCTTAAAGCAAATTTTTTATCCTCGCTGCCGACTACGAGCTGAAATTAAGTCTATCTTAAAACTAGGATGTATTTTTCAATCACTGTTTTGTAGTTTGATGGTCGTCTGATGCTCTTCGAATGGCCATGAATATGCAGCATGTATGGATTTGTTCTGCTGAGCCACGATGTCATGAGCTGAAAGAGGGGCTTGTAATTCTCGGGTCCTGAAGGTATTGTGCGGGGGCTAGTTGCTGGTTATGGTTCGTTGTTGTTGTTCGCTGGTGTTCAAGTGGCCTATGGTATGTGCCGCTGAGCCAAGATATCACTGAAGGCCTCGGGTTCTCAGGTCCTGGTGAATTCGTGTGGGGTGCAGTTGTTGATTCCAAAACCTCTGCTTAGGGTTCAAACGTGTTCTTGTCGTTTTGTTGGGTGTAGACGGAGGGGAACGGGACTAGACTGGGGCATGGGTGGATTTTAGGAAAATGTATATAAGGGTCATGTAGGGTATGTCACGGCTCGCCAAGACATCACGAACAGGAACAGCTGGCCGTCTACCTCCGGCCTGAAGGGAAGCTACTAATTTAGACCTGGCGTCACGGTGGACAGGGCATGACCAAACCCCTGTTTTAATTTTGTTTGCCTTAAATAAACGTCCATGCCAGCCAGCGATTGGCCGGCTCACCGCACGATCGCAGCCACACACCCAACAGGTTGGTGTATCCTGCCACCAGGAGACGGGCGAAATGGAGCCGCGATAGAGACATGATTAAATAGGATCTGTTGGAAGAGAGATGCTCATTTACTTGGCGAGGGTGAGAATCATGGGCGTAGGGCAATACCCTGTTCATCCGATCGAGGATTGAGTTCGTTTCCTCTTCAAAAGTCAATAGATTGAAGCAGACCGTTGAGCCAAAAGAAGCAAAATAAAAGCGTGAACAGTAACAATGAACAAAAGTTACTTAGACTCCTCGTCGGTTGGATATCCAGTTCGGGCTGGAACACGGCCCAAGTTCTGGACGTTTCCATTCACCTGCCAGGGCGGCAAAGACCGCAAATGGATGAAGTCTGTTGTTGCCAGAGGTTGTGGACATCGATAGCGGTCTTAAGGCGGTAAGTGAAACGAAAGCTGAAGAGAAAGTGAAGGTTAGATAAAATATAAGAAAGTGGGAGGCAAGGAAAAACTGGGTGAATAAAATAACCGACAATTGCCGCTTCTGCAACGCTGAACCTGAGAGCTCAGCGCATTTGCTCTGCTTTTGCGGACCTCTTGCTTCATCGAGGTTTGAACCTTCTTCGGAAGTTACCTCTGAACTCCATACCAGGTATGGAGCACCAATCCCAAAACGGTCACTGTTTTCATCAACCATGTTGTTCCGAATTGGGCCACAGGCATACAACCAACTAGCTCAACTCCATCAATGAGTTCGAGCATCCTTTAATCTGTGTAAAGTAATCGGGGCTAGCCAAAAAAGACAATAATTAATGTCGCAGTGAGACTTCTGCCCAATGCCCTTAAGGTATACAAAAAAACCCTGTCTAGCCGGAGGACCATCGTGTCAGCTTTGTATAAAGTCTGATCACCGGCTCCTCACATGGAGGTCAGCCGCTGTTTTAAACCTTTTTTTTTTTAATAGCTTTTGTCGCATAACAAAATTACCCAGGCTATGTCAACCAGTTGTGTTCGTGTTTCAACTAGCAGTCTATTGTGGTCGTGGAGGCGTAGGATAGGGACCTGTGAGGCCCAGAGCTAAGTTTGATGCTCCTTCCAGGTTGCCAATTCACCGTTTGAAGTTCAAGAGAATATGGCTGTCGAAAGTAACAGATGCGAAATTGAGGAGGATAGACAAGCCGTGGATCCGGTGATCTTGGACGAGTTAAAGAAAGCTTATTAAGAATCGAAAAGCCTCAAAGCAGCTGCAAAAAAAAAGGCCTATGAGCCGAACTTTTGCAGAACTGGAGCGAGAAGCTTGAACATTGGCTCATCTAGAGAGTATGGGCCGAAGACGAGCTCATTTGATTATTCCGTTTCATAGACTGAGGCCGTTGCAAGAAGCATTTGTTGGAGGAAACCAGTGTGGTTTTCAGGAAGGGCGATCCAATGAACCAAATCTTCAAATCCTTGAAATGTACAGGGATGTAAATTTGTAGAATAATAATCTGTTTGCAGATCTCAAGGTGGCGTACAACTCAATTAAGCGCATTGAGATATGACAAATAATGCTTGAGCACTATTTTTTCAACAAAAATGACAAAGCTGATTTGTGCCACTTTTGGTGTGACGTTGAATAGTTTGTAGTTTGGAAAAAGCAGCGGGCGTGTAGAAGAGAGAGGGCTTTTTAAGAGGAGAATTATCTCATCATCAGCTCTACCAAACATGGTAGGTATATAAAGGCTAGTATAGAGCCTTCTACGCTCTTCTTCGAGATTTGTTACTGAGATTATGGTTGATAAGAATATCTTTAAAGTAGTCGATGGAACTCTTCCAGGCGAGACTTATAGCGAATTCCTTTATTCCCAGTTCACCTAGCTTTGACTTGGAGCAAACCCAGGCGAGACTTATAGCGAATTCCTTTATTCACCAGTTCACCTAGCTTTGACTTGGAGCAAACCCAACTGCTTTCAAAACCCTTCTATATTCGCACCTGGCGTGCAGCCCGAAACACATCGTGAAATTTGTCTGTTTCGGAACACCAAATGTGCAGATTTGTCTGCAAAACGCATATTTTAGAGTCCGTGTGCAGATTTTTATAGATTCGCAGATATTTGCAAATTTTCCATAGTTAATGCAGATTTTTACAGACTTTTGCCTGCGCGAGCGATTTTTTTTCGAATCACGGATAGATTTTTTTCCGATTTTGAGCAGATTTTTCCGATTTTTTGAGGAGTTGCAGACATTTTTTAAAAACATTTGGCATCTCAGGTCAGTATTAACCCACCAGTATGCTTGACGCTCCTTCTTGGTTGTCGACTCACCAGTTGATGCCCATCATTTGAGGCCCCGATTCTATTCGAATCATTCGTTAAAAACATTGATTTGCTGCTGGAGATCCAGTGTATCATCGGTATCTTCAATTTTGCGCAAAATCTTCAAGTCATCAGTGGACGATAATTTCGGTCCATCGAGTTCATGGTTGACGTCATTAAAATAGAGTAGAAAGAAAAAACGCTGTAGAAAATTGGGTTGTTTAGCTATTCACGGATTTTTGAATCTTATAAATCAGCTAAAAGCCTCCCCAGCTGGTCTCGAGGTACGATGCTGGCCCAACAAGCCAGTTGTCGTAGGTTCGAGTCTAGGCTCGGAAAAAATGTTAGTGTCAGTAGGATCGTAGCGCTAGCCCCGCAATTGTCCTGTACACTCAACAGTTGGCTGCGAAGTCTGTGTTACTATACAGAAGGTCACAGTTCCGACTCGGAATGTAGCACCAAGGCTTTTTAAATCAGCTAAAAGAGTGTAATTTTCTGAGCGAAACGTGATTTTTGGAAATTTTATATCATTGTCCTTCGATTTTTAAATGAAGAATAAAAACTGTTCCTAATCGCTACAATGACAGTTGGTATATGAGCAAACTGTCATTATGCGTTTTCGAGCAGATTTAGAAAAAGCAGCTCTTTCAGATGATATAAAAAATGATATAGCTAAACAAACCAATTACCCATTGAGTATTTTGTCATGAAAATTTAGCTAAAAATAGTTTGGAGTGTATTATTTACACTTCATTTTAATCGCTGTCAGTTTTTTCGAAAATTGGAAAAATGCCGTTACCCGGAAAGCAACGTCGGGGATTGATTTTGCGCAAGCACCTGGAAAATCGTCAACGCTCTCATCGGAAAACACCCCAGAATCGTGAAGTCAACGGTGAGTCGTGTGATTAAACGTTACTGCAAAACTCTGATCGCAAGCGTGTTGTGAAGGCATTTACGTGGAATCCCAATGTTTCGGTGAGGGATGAAGCCAAAAAGTTGAATCTGTCCAAGTCTTTTGTTCAGAGAGCCGATGGCCGGGAGGGACTGCTTACGCACAAAATGCAGAAGGCTCCAAATCGTGACGAACGGTAAAATACACCGTAGCCTCATTGTCATGGATGATGAAAACTACCGCAAAAACGGACTTCCAGCAGCCAGGCTACTGTTCTTCACTGTCCAGCACAAGTTTGATGTTAAGAAGGTAGTAAAAAAGCAGAAACTGTCAAAGAAATCCCTGATTTGGCAAGCAATCTGCTCATGTGGCAAAAGGAATGCGCCGTTTCTGACTACCGGGACTGTAAACGGGGAGATCTACCTTAAGGAGTGTCTCAAGGCCTCCTCTGTTGAAGCCAAGGGGCTCGTGTGGCTGTCAAACTCCATACATTTTCCATCTACCATTCATTGATTCTGGTACCAGCGTTTCTGGTACCCACTTTTTGGTTGGTTTGCCCTAAAACAAATGGAATAGAGTAAACTTCCCATAATTGTCGGTAGACTTATTCTCGGATAAAAATCGTTTTAGATGGAAAAACAAGAACTCAACGTTGGTTTTCAGTACGATGTGCACTTTCAATGAAAAATATAGGTTTTGTAAGCATTTGAAATGAAATATTGACGCCGTGATGAATTTATGATTGGTAGGCAAAATGTTGACGTTTATGGTCCCCTGGTTGAAGCAACAAGAGGAATTCACGATCTTCTACCCGGATTTAGTTTCGTGCCACTATTTTAGTTATGTCCTGGAGTGGCCAACGGAGTCACTTCCGTATCCAAGGGCGCACCTGTTTTGTAGCAAGCACTAAGAAGGAGGAGGACATGGAGAAAAAGTAGGCTACCGTACAGAAAAAGCTGCAACCAGATGTTGTACAAAACCTAATGAGTAGTGGAGTGAAACGTAAGGTGCGAGCGTACGGTTATGGCATTAAAGTTGAATGAAATAAATATGCCAATAGCTTACTAACGGGTTACATTTTATTGTCTGAAAGTTTGAAAAAGATCGGTTTTTACAGCGTTTTTTCCTTAAAGCAATTCGATGTGGGAAACCCTTCATACCTAAATTGGCCGCAAATGGAGCAGAATAGCTTTCAGCGATGTTCACGCTGAGCTGACAATTGGTAAAATAAGATTTCATGTAGCTAATGCGAAAGGTTGTCAAATCGCATTTAAAAAATATCTAAATTATTCTGCTAGTACTTGTATGTAAGTAGATCTTAATCTGTCAAATTTTAAATTAGAGGGACAGGGTTTCCAGGAATGGATATTGCAAAAAAAAACTTGACAGTTGTAGCAACAAATTTATTTGCAATATCAAACAGAAAGGACAGCAAAATCACCAAATTGATAGTAGTAAAGTGAACGGACTCATGTTAATTAATTGCCAGAAATCTTTATTCGCTTTCATGAACTCATTTCAACTATCCAGTTTATTTACAAATTTGACAGGCTGAAACTGGGCGCTTATTAAAAGTTTTTGGAAGGGTTTTCATAGATAACTAGCAGTTTTTCAGATTTTGAAGACAAAATTATTATCTACAATTTTGGTGAAGGCGGTACACCAACCTTACAAACCATCTAAAATCAAAAAATATTTGTAATCATCGATACTTTTTCTACGGATCATTTTAACGTAGCTTCTCAAAAACGAGTCTTGATTCAAAAACCAAAAAAGAAAAACCAATAGCACATAATGAAATCTTTTGCCCATAGAAACATCTATGCAAAGTTTCGGCCAAATCAAAAATGACAATGGATAAAATATGAATACACTAAAGTCGCTTTTTACGCGAGGGATACGTGCGGCGTAAAAAAAACCGCGTAAAAAAAAGAAGCGCAATAAAAACCGCGAGAAGTGTTTCGGCTGATGACGCATCAAACATTTCCGAGTCCAAATTGAAAAATTTAAAGTCGGTCATTTGTGGCTCCTAAGGCAAGAAAAAAAACGAAAAAAAAGAAACGAAAGAATTTTTTTTTTAAATTGCGAAAGCATCAACAGAGTTTATCTTTTCTTTACTTAACTAGTTTAAATTAATCATGGAATCATAACAGTTACCAGTTCTAGTGTTGGGCGTACATTAGTATCACAAAATGCATGATACAAAATTCGAACAAGTGTTTTTTGTCTGACTCCCGGAGTGCTCATCATCTCGGCCGGAGCTGATTGTTCTTGACGGTTATGTACATTTTTCCAACTTCCTATGTACTTCGCTGATTGGCTAAACGGCACGTGACCTGCTCTGCTTCCCCTCATTTTAAACATCATTCTCTCTGCTCCTAAATCTTCGGGTGTAGGTTGGGTTTCGTTTTCACATTTGTTCCTGGCAATGTGCACCAGTGAGGAGAGGATTTCTCCTCTCGCATGATCAAGCATATATACATTTCACCTGGATATCTCTCCTGGCTCCGATTAGTTTATGGGGTGGGGTAGATTATTATGTGGTAATTCTCAAGAACAATATAAATAGCGTAGCAGAGCAGCGTTCTCGCTCAGTTTTGAAATAGCCGTTTTCGAAAAATTTGAAGTGAGTTTGTGTTATAAAGTTATCTGGTGATAATCCTTATCAAAACAAACATGTCTACTGTCGACTTCAGTCGAGCCCAATACTACTATTACGGGCAAGAACCCACCAGTGTAAATATTAAAATGGAGCAATTAGAGCCCCAGATGCACACCGAGGATTACTACGGAGGCTTTCCTACAGCGGTCAACGGTCAAAGCTTATCGGCCATATCAAGCATGATAGCACCACAAGGGTACGAAGCTTCAGCAAACTATCCGGATAATTGGATGACTCCATCGCCCTCCAGTTTCGGATCAGAAAGCCCGGATTACTACTCGATAAGCTCACCGGCCTTTATTGATGTTGAGGAGTGCAAGGAAAATCTATTGAAACAAGCCTCTTCACAACAAATGCTTCCTCTGTCGCCATCCCTCCTCACATCGCCACCGATCCTGACACCCACAATCAATCTTCCGGTTAAAAAACGTCGATCTGCCAAAGCAAAACCAGCCTCGGTCGCCATGGAGACACAAGCCACCCTCACCACAAATCTATCGTGCAGTACTCTGATCTACTCCAAAACCGGATCGAACACGTCTACTGCGGCAAGCGCCGTGGGTAAGCGGAAGCGGAAGCCTGTTTCGCTGCAAATCAAGAAAAAGCGCCGCCTAGCTGCGAATGCTCGCGAGCGGAAACGCATGCAGAGTCTGAACGACGCGTTCGATCGGTTGCGCCAATATCTGCCCAGTCTGGGCAACGACCGGCAACTGTCCAAACACGAAACCCTCCAGATGGCGCAAACGTACATAACGGCATTGTGCGACCTGCTCCAGTAAGCAGCGCATCGCATCGCATCGACAATCGCTGATGTCTAGACGAGTGTTATTTAGTCAGTAGCTGAGTAGAAACGCCTTTCGACTCCGGACGGGGGCTGCAGTATTTTATTTTTTTCTATGAAAGTAATGTACATTTTCGTTGTGCGAAATTCGAGCGACAAAATCATGAGGCTTTAGCTGGGGACAATGAATAAGGATACATATGTGGTCGAATCGTGTCTTATTTTTTTGTGTACTTTCATTATATGTAAGGTATCAAGAGTTTTCTTTAAAGTAGCAGTTAAGTTTGAGCGAAATAGTTTAAATTATTGTACGAGCGAGAAACAGAAAATGTTATAATATGAATTATGTTGCCAATCTAATGCATATTCGTTCATTTATTGAATATCACAAGCGTTCATCCTTCAACCCTCTAATGGCCAGTGCCGCCTTTAGACGGTCTTCAGTTGAACCTCTTAAAAGCTTCAAACAATACTTAAAAAATGTTTATAACAATACTTAGTGATTTTTCAGAAGTCCGTCTGAAAATTAACTTGGGCACTGGAGGAATTAAGGCTCTACAAATGTTCAAACCTTGACAACTCGAGCACCCAATAAAAGGGGGTTATGAAAACGAGTTTCAAGTTTTTCAAATCATCACTACCATGGAAAACTATGAAAACACCCTACTGTAGGGTTTTTTGTTGAATATAAACACTTCAAAAAAAAAATTGATTATCATTAGGTGCCCTTAAAGTCAAGCAAACGAAACAGCGACGAACCCGACGAGCAGTTGCTCTGCGAAGTTTTGACGCAATATTGCATTTACTAGGAGCAATAAATTTGCAGGAATGGTTGAAAAGCTATAATCTTTATTTTTTTTAAATTTTTTTTTGCTTCTATCGACCTGTGTTATTCTCTGATATTTTGGAAGAAGTTTTTGTATTTTGAATTTGAAATTGATTTTCAAATTTCATATTGTTATTATCGGAATATATAACTAGAGAAACATTCCAAAAGGTCCTATCTGCTTTGATCGTATGAGAGGGAAGATGTTGATTTGTTTTCAAATGAACAATCAATTCAAGCGTTTTCATGATATACTGAAAGAAGGATGTTTCTCACAGTTAAGGTTAACAGTTGAGTTGAAATTAGCGTTGACCATCTACATCGAAATGTCGAATTGTCATAGTTGAATCTTGATTCCAAGCTAGATTTTTCAAAGAGGGGTAATCATTGCAGCATTTATAGTAAGTTTATTACTCCAACATGCATTTTAAAAGTGGTTAGCCACTACGGGCCAACTAGTTTGAATATATTTAAGAGATAAAATTTATAAGAAATTGTTTATTGCTTATTGTAAGTTTGTTTACAACTGGCGCCCGATAAAATGCAATGCTTTGTGATCCCTAGAGTCCTTTCAAAGCATGTTGTATATTTAGACTGTTGAAACACTATTGAATCTAACTTAATTGTAATTTGAAGAGGATGATTCCAAACTTAACCACGGAAAAAATAGTAGATGGTTTTATTCATGACACGACCGCATACCTGACATAGAACTACGCACATTATTAACAAATGCATTGTTGAGAGTGTTTATTAATGAGTCAATCCAATCGACAAGTGATTTGCGCCGACGGCAAGTTTGGTAAGGTGGCTGATACTGCCACAATCCGCTGCGCTACGGCTAATTAAGTATACTATTCTGTCAAACTTTTCAGGAAGAGCAGCAAGCGACCAATCAGAGGACGTAACTTTCGTTTCAACAAGGATTGATAATTTTCAATAACACAGTATTTCGCATAATCAAACAACATTTTTTTGCATTTAGGCGGATACGTGTAAAATTTTCCAATCGATTGCTGCAAGAATAAAAAAAGGTCGGTTGGAAACAAACCAACTTATAAGCATTTGAAAAGGGAAAAATTGTGTGTTCTTTCCGGTCCCCTATTTTGAAAGGTCGAAAAGTGAAGAATTTTCATTTTTTTTTTCAGATGCTTAGAGTGAAGTGAAGTGTTCGGGTATTATGTCTATAGACCATAGCACGGTGACGTCACGCGTTTAAATTTCACAGCTACTGATAACTTTGTTTACCTTCGGGCGATGCAGTTTTGCTCTCAATTATAGCAGATCATTTCAATTGTGACCAAAATGCTCTTTAAATATTGTACGTGAGGTGCTAGTACACTAAAAACAATTATAAAATGAGCAGCATTTCCACTAACTGTCAGAAAAGTGAGATTAAAGAGATTCGGTGAGATGGTCTATTGATTAGGGTATATTTGAAGGGTATTTTGCATGTCGTGGATGCGAATATAGTGAGTATACCTAGTGGACCGATCTGGTTGAATTTTTGTTTCCAGTATATAGAAATATATTATCTAAATTGTTACAAAGCCATTTTGGAAAATTATATTTTTACATGAATAATCATAAAACATTGAAAAGTTCAGATACCCAAACGCAGTGGTGGGCACCATTCCGCTCATTCGCTAATTAGCGACGCTAAAATTCAGTTAGCGATTTAGCGATTTCGCTAATTTTTGAGCTGGTTAGCGAAACTGTTGGCGTCGCTAAAATTTTGGCCTTCGAAACGCTAATCGCTAATTCGCTAAATTTTGTGGAGAAGCGACAATAGAAATATATAGAAAAACTGTGGATTGCTGATGGCGTATGTAAATTGATTCGAAAGATGAACATACTTTACTGCGAAAGTTACTTTTGTCAGTTTTTTTACCCTAGAATGGAGTTCCAGTTATCGTACAAGCCACAGGAGCATTTTGAAGAACAAGCACAAGGTCCCCGATCAGAAAGACAAAACAAAAATGTAACAGAAGCTGTTGGTTTGTTATACAAAAAACCTTTCAGGTTGTGTTTCAAATTAGATCCCGTTAGGTGTTAAAATAACAGAAATTATAACAATTAATATTCTACTAATATCAAACCCATATCAAGTTTTCTTACTAACGTATCAGCTTTCTAACAAAATGAGATAGCATATGGAACAGTATAATAACAACCATTGTTATAAACTACAGGTTTCGATAGAGACGAAAAAAATGTAAGATTTGTCTCAAAACAACTTTGGTTCAGGATTTGTTTTTAAAACTCATTCAGATTATATTTTGATATCAAAAGCATATGGGAAAATACAAAATCGTATCAAATTATGTTATTTGTATCTCGTGTTGATAGAATTTTGTAATTTTCTTGTTATGCTCTTCTGATCGGGTCTAGATTGAATTTTTGGCACACCAAGAACTTTGGTAAATTGCAATGCGCTTGAAATTATGAGAACTTTGGTTCTACTTTTTCGATTCAGATAATGATTGAATTTTCATGAAAACATTCCTAAGAGTATCTATTTTCAATACAAGCTAAATAACTTTTGTTATTCTTGTTTTTACAAAATCAAATATGAATACCTGTAAATAGCTTTAAAAAGTAATTGTTTTCGTTTGTTTAACCAAAACAGATCAAAGTGGTCCAAATCTTACAAAACATGAGCAATAAATATAGTGATAAGACTATTTACATATTAAAAAGTTAGCGATTAGCGAAAGTTCCGCTAATGTGGGTTTAGCGTTTAGCGTTTAGCGATTATCGAGCTAAATTTTCCGGTTAGCGACTTAGCGATCAGCGTCGCAAAATTTTCGGTTAGCGGTGCCCACCACTGCCCAAACGGCTATCCATTTTTACATACTTAAAAAAATTTCCCCCAAATCGGTTAAGTACACGTACGTACCACGAGTTGAAAAACATGGTTTCGAGAAAAATGCTGCCAACAGCGTAATACTCACTATATTTGCATCCACGACATGTATTTTGCATGTACAATCTTCAAATATACTTGAATCAAAAGCCAAAATACCCGAACACTTTACTATACTCCAAACACAAAAAAAAAAAAAAATCGCGAAAGTTTATCATTTTTCGTCTTTCCAGAGTAGGGTCCCCCCTCCAGGGCCGGCGTCACCTTTTTTTCCCGAGTGGGTAGTAAGGAATAGGGAAGGATCATGGGTGACAAAGGCGTGGGGTGGGTTAGTGCGACCTGCTGATACTTGAGCATGATTTTACGAAAAATCGAGAGTGCATCAACAATGGGGTGCCAATGGAATGTTTAAGAGATATTAGATTTTCTAATTTCGTTCAGTAGTAATGTTTGCCCTAAAAAAAATGAACTTTTTTCGGATGGTGATGGAAAAAAACTAGGACAGATAATTGATTTTAATGAATTTCCCATGGAAGGTAACTACATAGGCTCACTTGCAAAAGCAATTCCACGCCCTTGCGAGTGGTTTTCCGGGAGTTTACCGGAGCATTCGCCATGGTGGACGAAAACATGCGTGTAGGCATGTTCTCGAATTATTTCTTCGTTTTATTCATCAATTACCCCTCAATTTTCGCGTCAAAATTGTTGAAGTAAGTCTTACGCTTCTGGTTTGCTCAGAAACTCTGGATGGGAAACAGCCGACGACCGTTGGGTGGGTTGGCCGACCTGGGTACCGCATCGATTTTCAGTCGCTTCATCTCCTTCAACGATTGCATTGAGTAGTGGGCCGACTCCACATCCGGCCAGAGCACCGCGTTTTCGCCCCTATGGTATTTTTCAATGTACGACGCTACTTCCGGCAGGCACTTCATACTATAAACTTCCCCGTTCACGGCCAGTACGGAGCTTCTCGCTGATTATCAGCAACAGCAGCACCTTCTTTGGGAACTTGGTGTGTGAAATGAATTTCATCTCAGAGCTCACTTCCTTCGTGGGCGAAGTAAAATACGGAGTGCCCTGCCAGTCGTTGCCATCCAGGGTGAGATAGGTCTTGGCATCCACCACTACCATCACGTCGCGATTCGCTGGAGAAATCGACTCGACCATCTTATTTAGCCGCTGACACTGCGTCATTGCCTGCAGCTCCGAGACCAATGGACGGGACTGCCGATTTCTGATGTCCATGTTCGCCAGGTGCTTTTCCACTGTTTGGCCGGTTGCACCGACCTCCCGATCAAGCGTACGCAGCGATGTAGCCACTTTTCCATCGGTCTTCCTCTTCAGCATTCTTTGGAGTTTCTTGTCGCCCAGGGTCGTCGGCCGTACGGAACCGGTCTTTCTTTCGATGCTCTGATTGTAGTCCAACAGTGCCAAGATGTTGTAGATACCGGAACAAGCATAACCGGTGTCCCTTTTCCGTACGATGTCCGTTTTCGACGCGGCAGGTTCTTTGATCGCGCACACTTCTGAACGGAGTAGCTTCACTGTTTTCACTATTACGGTTAGAGTTTGAATCAATTTTTTTTCTGCTAACTCATGGGTTACTATTGATGCTGCATGGGTAAATTCGTCAGAGCGTGTAAAGGTAAACCCACGAAAAATCGGCATTTTTGAAGTATTCTTTTAGTGCAAACGTTAGGGCTCAACAATTTTGTCTTCTCGAAAAAGTCTCCATCCAAAATTTGAGCCTAATTGGACTTCTGATGAGGTTTCACTTACAGTCGCGAAAGTCTCACATTTTTGACCAACCTGAAAATGCACAAGAGTAGTTCTTGAAGTTTCTAGAATCGAATTTCTTTTTATAGCAAATCTCTTAGAAACGCATGAAATATCGAGATCTGATGTTATTTCCTCAAAATTTGTTTGAAAATAAAAATATGGAATATGGAAACTTTTGCGTTGGGAGACTGGAGCTACATCAGAACACACAAGAGATAAAAAAAACTGTAACTTTAACCGCTTTGAGGCTCTACTTCCCGAAGTCCGATTGAGCTCAAATTTTGCATGGGAAATTTTTACGAGAAAACATTGTTAATATTTAGAACTCTATCGTAAATGAAATTTAGAACTCTAACGTAAATAAAATTCTCTATCGTAAATGAAACAATTGAAAAAATAATCCTTTTTCCTGAGAAACTTTACAACTGTACATAAATCTGTAGATTTATAACCTCTCGCTCAACAACATCCATCGAAAAATCTGTCGCTTGCAACATTACTTTTTTTGGTTTTGTCCAATAGTTCCGTGCATGATGTATAAAAACATGGTGTAACGATATCCAGCGAGAAGGTTTGTTTATAAACAACTAGGGCATAAAAATTATCGCATCTCATAATATATCATCAAGATGCACTTAAATTATAAATATGGCAATGCTACATGCCATGCTACCAATTTTCATTAATTTAAGAAACAATTTCCAACTTAAAACACCTGAAATTGCGGTATTCAATTACCTAGTTAGTAAGGATATATGAACAAACACGAAAAAGTCATTCGCTGTTGCATAGTGATGCTTCGTCTCCAACCCCCTAAAGTGAAAAAACGCTTCTTACCCCGCGCCTACTTTTTGGTCAAACCGTTACACCATGTTCTACTCATCATGGTTCTGTGTGGGTAAGTACCCACATGGATATTTTCCGAGTGGGTACTATAGACCGTTCCGATAATTATAAATACACTTACGATCAACCGTCATTTCAAATAACGTGCAGTATTCAACCAAACGTTGGCTGCGTCCTGTTGTTTACATCCAAAAGAAACAGATGCTGTCATTTTTTCTAACATTTAGTGCGAAATTTTGAAAATGCGTGGCCTTTCTTCCGAGCAAAGAAAGCGAATTGTGCACAAATGGGGCACCGTGAGTGGTCTTTCTATAAGAAAATTATAGAGAGACGAAGGTATAAGTGTCGGAACAGTTCAAACCGCATTGCGGAAGTATTGTGAAGAGTGCACATTTACTGATGCCTCAAGACGTGGTAGAAAACCCGGGCCTGTTGATCCCACAATGGACAAAAAGGTTAAGGAATACTACAAGCGGCATCCTTCAGTATCAGTACGAGATGTGGCGAGAACGCTTGGAACCTCGGCGAGTAACATTATGCGTGCCAAGGGAAGAATGGGTCTGCAGACCCGTCGGAAGCAGAAGCAGCCGAAACGAAATCCAAAACAAGCTGAATCTCTGAAACCGAGAGCTCGGAAGCTTTATGACAAACTTCTGACCAAAAAAATGGGGTGTGTTATCATGGATGACGAAACCTACATAAAACTGGACTATAAGACTCTGCCAGGACCGCAATTTTATACATCACCGAAGGGAAAGGATGTCCCTGGACCAGTGAAAGCCATTTACACCGACAAATTCGGCAAGAAGGTAATGGTTTGGCAGGCCATTTGTGAATGTGGGAAAATATCTCGTCCATTCATTACAAATGGCACAATGAATGGTAAAATTTACGTGAAAGAGTGTTTGCAGAAAAGGTTGTTACCCATGGTTAAGCAGTATAACAATCCTCCAATCTTTTGGCCCGATCTTGCTTCCTGCCATTACTCTAAGGATGCACTAGGGTGGTATAAAACAAATAATGTCACATGTGCCCCAAAGGAGATGAATCCTCCAAACTGCCCTGAAATTCGCCCTATTGAAACTTTTTGGGCTTTGACCAAGGCAAAGCTGAAGAAATATGTCAAACCAGCGGACAACGTTGAAAAATTTAAAAAAGATTGGTTTAAAGTGGTAAAAATGGTCGGAGAACACACTGTGCAAAAGCTTATGAGTAGTGTTAAGAGAAAAGTTAGAGAGCTCGCGTATCCTACGAAAAATAATCCCAATTTGAATTGAAACTGGAAAGAAAACACTTATTATCTATATTTCAGAATAAAATGACCCGAAAAATCCTGTATTTTTTGTTTTATTCAAGAAAGAAGATGTATTTATAATTTTCGGAACAGTCTATACTACCCATACTACCCACATGAAACGCCGGCCTTGCCCCCCTCAACAGATCTCCAAATCTGTGCATGCTAGAATAAATTCTTCACAATCTTTGAATTCAGAAGACGTTACTCTAAAAATATAGAGCTTAAAAACTGAAGAACTAAGTTGAAACCTACCGTGGTAAACTGAGAAAATCAGGTTTCCATGAAAAAACGTACTTTAGTGAGTTTAAACTCGTTTTTCTCAAAATATTTGCATGCTAAAATAAATATTTCATCGCGTGTGGATTCAGGAGACCTTACTTCAAAAATGTAGAGCTTAAAATTTGAAGAACGATTTTGTTATTCGAATTTTTATGAAAATACGTAGTTTTGTGATTTTGTACTGAAATAATTTAGAAACTCCAAAATTCACTATTAAATACCATATTTCATCTTCCTGACATGATTTGATGCATGGAGCAATTGATATGTATGAAAATTCCCAGTGTTTGCTAAATCTGTTTGAAAAATTAGTAAAAAACACAGACATATTTGCGTTTCACAAAAACGGGGAGGGATCCAGAGGGGTGGCACCTTTACCAAAACTTAGAGCAACTATTCCCCTTGAATAAAATTCCAAGTTTTCCCAAATCGGCCATTCTCGTGCTGAGAACGAACATTTTCAAAAAACGAGTTCCGTCCCGGGTCTTTACGGGTCAAAAATGGTTTTCAAGTTACGATTTTTGTAACTTGCATGCACATAAATAATGAAAAACACATTAGTTTTAGAAATACTAAATGCCCAAGCACAATGTATACGTTTGCGTTGACGTTAGTTTGACAAAAAATGTATAAAGCTCTCCAAGCAAGATCTAACGAACACTAGTACCATTGCAATCTAATCGAATTCGTTTTCGCGGTGTAGCTACACTCGGACTACACTTTTTACCCCGCAAATGTTTTTTTACACTTTCCGGACTACACTTTTTCTGTCCCGGACTACACCCGAAAGAAGCAGAGTGTACTTTTGGGAGTTACCAACACACTCACACGTATGTGTCAAAACTGGTTTGTGTTGGTTCTCGTTCCACGAGGTAAAGTGTCAGGTAAATTTTTTTTTCAGCACATTTGCGAGATGGAAATATGAAATGGAAGTGAGACAAAAAGACGATGGCGATAATGATCAAAACAAAACAAATTGACAGCTTTCTTTAATATTTCATAGGTGTAGCTACACCGCGAAAACAAATTCGACATAAGATAGTGTGCATAGAATTCATGTTTGTTTATTGATTTTTTATTCGAGATTCTTACAGCTAACAAAAAATTCCTACAGCTAACAAAGAAAACTATCTCACCAACACTAATGCATCACACCAATACAGAATCAAATGGGGGACTCTATAGAGCTTTCTACGCCAGATCTCACCAATACAGGCTTAGTCTGTATCCTAATCAGGCTTCGAAATGGTCACGGTAGAACCACTTTTCACTGCGATAATCGTCTTCTTCTTCCTCTGACGCTACCAAGGCTCGCTGTCTGAATACATTCTTGAACAAACATGTCAAATGAGTATCGCCATCACGACGTTATTTTCCTCAAACGTATTTTGACATTTTTTCTAGAAATGAGAATTACGCACGTTGAGTGCGTGTATTCTGTAAATTATTTATATCATTGATCTTGTAATAATATTTCTCAACATAAATGAACGAAGTAGACAGAAATAGGCCGAAATAAAATCGCTAAACGATTGACAGTGTGCATCTCTTTGATACGCGAGTGTCGTTTGACTATCCTTTTCTTCACGCTAAGGAAGCGAGATCAAATGAAAATGATGACCGTTTACAAGCCTGATCCTAATAAAATCGATTTGTTTTCAACCAAAAAATCAGCTGATATTCAATTTCGAAAAATATTGCACTTATGAATCCTAGTTCATTAGTGTTACCTGTTTTAACAAACTTCGTTTTAGTGGAAAACCAGATGAAATAAGACTAAAAATCGGCTTACAACTTGAATAAAAGCTCGGGGCAGGAGGAAATTTTTTTGTTACTACCAGCGTGTTGATTATTTGTAACCAAATTTAAACTTGTATTAGTGAAATCGACCACTAATACTAGCGCAGATAGGAAGGTCTATTGTGTTCAAGCCTTAAGAGGGAGAGATAAGCGGTGAGAATGTCCACGTGAAAGACCACGAAAGACCACGGGGGGGGGGGGGGTACGGGGGGTATGAAAAGTGATCAAAATATGACCACGTGGTTTAGGAACGGCCCCTTAACGAATTCGCATAGGCGGAGATTTGTACGATCTTTTTCGTACTCGTATCATTCATTTTCACTCCTTTTACTGAACGGTGAATGGAAAAAATCTAACACCTTGTAAACAAACCCAGAGTCTATGTGTATATAGAGTCGCGCGAAGAGAAAATCTATCGTTTCGGCAACACAGTTTTTGTGCCGTTTGTTGCCAAGAATACAGTTCTGTTGTTCACCATGCATTAGCGAATACCATTTTTTGAAATTCTACACAAGGTACACAGTTTTGAGAGATTACACCGGTGATGTTATGTTAAATTTAAGTGAACCAGTGTATAGGTTTAATGTTGGATTAATATGTGTAAGTAAAACTTCGGAAAAACACATATTCTTTATTACGCTCAATTACAACACTTTTCATCCACTCCTAACATTATCACTTTGTTTATTTACATTGCTCGATTGGTACCCTCGTTTGACACTAGTTTGGTTCCTTTGGTTTCATCTTTGCGGGACTCTTATTATAAACATAGACTCTGAACAAACCCTTAGGAAATGCCAAAAAAGTGAGGTTAATTTTTGTGTGCAATGATCTATTGTAATCAGATATAATATAGAGCGTCTTTATTCTTCTATGCTTTTCTAGTTCTATTGCCAAATAATCAATTGAGATTAACTATAAAGAATTGTGGTGAAAGTGCATGAAATTAAACATGAACATAAAAATTAGAGGTGTCTCCACGGTTTTCACAGAAAAAAAAAATTGCGATGCTCATCATGACTCCTCGCGACTTTCATCGTCACCACCGGCACCGGAATGAAGCTGCTAGCTGCCGAATTCTTTTTTTTTTCACTGCTCATCTCTATCTGCGTATTTCTAATCATTACAGTTATTTATCATTTGGTTTGCTTTTCGACGACACTCTCACTGTTCCTGGACTTATTTTGTTACTAAATTGGACATATACGCTTTCAAACAACCAATAATATTAACAAAACGGCTTGATTTTTATCTTTCCCTCCCATTTTCTAATATTTTTGAAGAAGGAGGGGAGTCAAAAAATTAAAATAAAATTTGTAATGGCCCAATTAGCAAATCTATCATTTCTGCTATGGTTTGAGTGCAACGGTCCCGGCTTCTGCTCTACTTTCTAGACAACAAACTGCGAACAGCAGACCAGGCTCGCCATTTCCTTGGACAAGTGTCCCTGACGGATTTGCCCACTACCTGCTGCTGTTGACTGGACATTTCAGCGTTCTCTCTATTTTTATTGATAAAGCGTGAGTGCAAAGGATACGATAATTATATCCTGCCCTCTTGTACCGGGTGTCTACGGTACTTGAATTGCCGCTACCGCTGTACCTTGTCGTACATAAGGCGCTAGGAAGGAAACGTCAGATGGCACGAGATTCAGGATGCTAGCCGACCTGATCTTTGCGGTTCCGGTATAACTGTAAAAGCAAGTTTCAGTGCGTAGCAAGCAAGCACGTGCATTCGCAGTGATTTTTGCACCGCTATTGTAAATCAAGTGGTTGAAAAAACACATGGTAACATGAATTCATGATCGTTTAAGTGTTACCGGAAACATAAATTTCAGCGTCAGCCAGAAACTACTGAAATCCTCTCAAGTGTGTTCCGTTTCCGGTGGTCGAGCAGCATCTGTGAGGTTTCAGAAAGTGATACTTTCTTCCTGATTTGAAAGAGTTGCCCGGCGGCCCACTTATTGATGTGGCGTGAAATGTATTTCTTTTATCGGTTATCCCGATGCTCGGGTCCGATGCAAGGATCTCTTTTTCGAGAAACCCGCAGTGAAAACTAAAACTAAACTTCGCAGGGGTCGGAAACTGGTTCATACAATGATTTATCAATTTTTAGACCCTTTGTACCCTTGCCTTTCAGAATAGTCCGCTGCTATTCCAAAATATTTCCAAAAAATATTCACAAACTACAAATAACCCTCGAAACGTTGATGTACACAATGTAGTATATGAAACATCAAAGCAATCATTCAGGACGTCAAATTTGGCATAATACGTGACCACCCGAAAAACGGTAGCCTTGCCTCGTAACCAAGACGACCGACGGTCAGGTTCAAGTTCAAGTCTTTCGTCGCAATCATCTTCTTTGGTCAGCGCAGGGACCACCTTCACGTTCACGTAATGATAGAAAAAAAAATTCTGCACTGATTTGGCCGATCCTTGGACAGACGTGACGTACCATGCGGTGGGTAAATATTGAATTACATCCAAAATTTGACTTGTTGGCAAGATCTTCTCCTGCTTGCATTTATCTTGACATATTCGAGCACACTGTTTGCTTCTTCGTTCATGCTTGCTTGCACTTTACTCGAGCGTGAGCAGAGCAGGTTGCACCAGAAGATTTTGCAACCGCAATGCGCACGAGGCGATAAGGTAGCCAGATCTGGCAAAAGAAGCAAATAAGCGTGAAATCTTTTCTTGGGAAGGCAATTTCTTCTGGTCCCTGGCCAGCCAAACGCCATCCCTTTCTTCGGAGTGAGAATCTCTCCCAGCCAGGCCGGCGTTGTCTTTACCTTACGACACGGCTAGGGACTTAATCAAGTGGGATAATTTTCCTGCCAAGCGTAAATCATAACAATGGTAGATCCTTTTCCATATCCTGATGTGCGTGAGCCTACCCACCACAATGCATGCTTTGTTACACAAATTCCCGAGGAACGTGTAAGCTTGTACCACCCCGGTAGGAGGCCATTCAACGCTGGGGTCGATATGCGAAGGTGAGGACGACAAAAGGATCAGCTATTATTTGGCCGTGGCAAATTTTATCGCTTTATTTCGGTGCATTCACTGGCTGGAGAGAATAAATAACTATGCCGCGAAAATAATGGAACACCAACGGTGCGGGCGGTACTGGCGTGTCTTACGGAGTCACTCGGCTGCTTTTCACAGCCACCCGGGAATCGGAGGTCGGAAAGTTATCGGCTACAATCGAGCCGAAAATACAATAGGTGGAAGAGATATTGTTATTGGTAACATTTTAGAAGTTAATTAGTTCTAGAGGCGCTAATTTGAATCAGAAGTTCAAAGAGAAACAGCAGAGTGACAAGCGTCAGCAAGCCTTGCTACTCGTTGACTAGTATAGAATAATGTTTACCAGTGTTCTTCTAACATTGTTCAAAAAAATATGACAGTTTCAGTTAAGACATGACATGTCGCCTCTTACTCCTCATCTTCCACCAAGGTGATCTCTGTTGAATTTTTCGCAATAATGCCATTCACATGGCTGTTTTTAGGATTATATAATAGTAAATAATTTTTAAAATAATAAAATAATATAAAAAAAATATTTTTTTCTGGTTTTTATAATTTTTTACCTTTGCAAGCATTTTTTTGGTCAAACAAGTCTTATTCAACAAACAATGTATTTAGATGAATAGCTGAGAGTATACTAAAGAGACATGAATTGGAATAAGTAAGAAACAATGTTTATTAGAGATTTTCAGTGCTTTTGCTGAAGCCCGTTCAAAGGTGTACTTGGGAATAAGGCTTATTTAAAAAGGGCTAAAAGAAAAACACAGATTTCAGGCAAAAATTGACAAATTCAATGCTGTATTGTTCAGAAACTATATGATAGCTCAATTTTACGTCGGTTTCTGGTATTAAAGTAAATTTCATTCACCTTCATTCAAATTACGATTTGAAAATTTACTAGCAAATTTTAAAAGTGATATTCCCCAATGTTTACATTTTGCTAGTTGCCCCTTGTCGTAAATTATTCAGGTTATGATTCAACAAAATTATAAATATAAACATTTTTGTTTATTTACATCAATATAAACATTCTTCATATTCTACCTATAACCTGCTCTTAAAAAAGGTTTGATTTGATAAAACCACTCAAATACATCACTGCAGAAATGAAAACACATTTTCTTCTTATTGTGAAGCTCAGCCAATTGCTAACAGTGCTGACAACACGGGCGCACACTTTGACACACGCAACTGATTTGAAAATAGAAAAAAGCAAAAACCGGGATTTTGTTACGCACTGTGTTTTTGAAGCAAGTTTCAGCCAATTTCGGCCTGTTTTTCGCGAAAATTATTCACGATCGCGATGTTAATTAGTGTAAAGAGAAAAGTATGCATAGTTTTACTGGTCAAGTGACTCGTAAGTGCCGGTATCTGCGGAAAATATTCTGATAGCTACCGACGTGACAATGTAAACAACACCGGCAGGCAGAAATAGTGTCGTAAAAAATACGTTTTGAAGGTTTTACGGTGTATCTAAAAGTACAAATTAATTAAACAAGGTGCTCTGGTGCTGGTTTAGCAGTTTGATAGTGGATAATTGCAGGTGAGTCAAACAATTTTCGTTGTTTCATGAGGCATTCCCGAAATGCGGTATTAAATTAGTGGAGATACGCACCTAATTGAGCCCTAGAGTTAAACACGGTTTTCTGTTTTTTTTTTTTTTTTTTAGTATCAGCTGAACTGCCGGTACCCGCATAACTGTCCCATACTGATTTTGGTCACTTTTGAGTTATCATCGGGAATCGATTTAATTGTTATCATATTTTCTGGAAAAAAAATAAAATTGATACTCTTGTATGGAAAAACATGGAAAAAATACCAAGTTGTTTTTGTCCCATATTGAAAGTACCCGCATTACAGTCCCACTGCATAGTGGTACAAATTGCAAATATATAATTTTGCTCCAGATTAGTGTATATCGGATTATTTTAGGCATATGGAAGTATGTCATTTAATTAACTAGACTAATGTTGTTTTTATGTAGTACAATCTACTTTGCCAATGACACTGCCGGTTGCTGGTTGAATTTATATGTGATGGGACAAAATATGCGAGTACTTTTGAAATGTACCCGCATATTTTGTCCCATTTTGTCCTTTTTTCAAGTTATTTTACGTAAAACCAATTTCATCCATGGTTTTTTGTTCTCAACGATAAACTTGTGCTGTCATGAAACTGTTATGGTCATTGGTTCTGGATGTAATTGCTGGAAATCCGAAAATTCACGGATAATATTAAATCGCCGATTTCTCAGCATGTTGTTTTTCATTATGGGACAGTTATCCGGGTAACGGCAGTGAAGGAGTGTTTTTTTCTGAGCAAAACGTGATTCTTGAAAATCTTAAAATTATCGTTGCCTTCGATTTTTTTATGAAGATTGAAAAACTACTCAAAATGTGTTAAATGACAGTTCGTCCATAACCAATCGAAGTAAAAAAATCGAAGGACAACGATAAACATTTTTTCAAATCACTTTTTGCTTAGAAAACGCATTTTTATCGAATGATATGAAAAAAAATGGGTAAAGGCTGGGTTCAGTTGTCTTCGCGTCAGAGTTTTTGCAAAAAACTATTATAAATTCAGTTTTATTTTGTTGTTTTTGAACCTTTTGCGTCCAAAACGTATCACCATAGCTTATCGAATTTTGTTTGTAGCATGAGAATATCAAAAAAGACTCAAAGGCAAACTTTTACCTCGCATGCGAAGCAAAGATACGCAATGTACGGGTAAAAGTTTGCACTCTATGAACAGTGTATTTATTAAAATAACCAATGAATTTTTTTGCACCATTTCTTTTTAGCTGCTAAATGTCACATTTAAATTGTGATATTGATAAGGTTAGGTAAGGAAACGGTTGAACTTTTTTTTTTCTATCAGCTGCAGAAACATAGCACAAAGTTTTGATTTTTGGCAAAACAAATTCACCCTACGAACCACAACTACACAAGATTTTTTTTGGGTTCTGTTATTTTCGAGTTTCTGTAGTTTCCGAATAAGTAAACTTTAATTCCCAAAACTAAGAAAGTTAGATCAGAACATCAAGCGAAATCTTTTGTGTTTACATGTGTGATCAGTTGACGTTATAATGTTGCAAATTTATACAATGTTGCCAATTTGTTTTGCTCGTATGTTTCGAAAAGGCCAACGCCTACTTTTACCCCTAACTACTCTACAACTTGTGCCCTATCTTAAATTTTATCGAATTTAGCTCCAGTAACGACTTTTACCATATAGGGTAACGGCTCTATTTTCGTCAGGTTTTACCTATTATCGTCCGGGGGGTAAATGATGTCCTAGAGCGTTAGTTTCTTGCATGATGGTTCTTCATAATGCAGAGCATCTTCCTGCAACAGATTAGGTCTCTATGACTTCATTAACCCCCCGGACGATAATTGGACAAACCTGACGATAATAGAGCAGATACCCTAACATAAGATAGAATATTATTTAACTATTTAATTTTTTAATTATTTAATTTAAATTTATTATTTAATTATTTTTCTTTTATTTATTTGAATCTAGAAGTATTATTCATGCTGCATTTTCGTGACAATTACCCTTCAAACGATCTTTCAGAAATTTGTAAACTTTAAATGTTTTTGTTTCACTACACATTCCAGATTTGAGAAAAAAAAACATTAATTTCAGCGCCATATGCCAAGCTTCGGCTGAACCGACAGTAGGCACCAAAATTGGTCGTTTCCTTCCTTCTTTGCTTACTTCCTAAAGTCTCGATCGAAACTTGAAGAGTCAAACATTGCTTGCTATTCAAACAGATACACACACCCCTCCCCGGTGCTAATTCATTTCTCCTCTCCTGCTACCGCGAATAGCCAGGATAACCGACTAAAAATCTAATCGTGACTGTACGATTTTGGGACCTTTGAAGTGTGGCGGACACGCGCAGTCTTTATGAGAATTAGCAATAAGTGTTTCAAAATTTGCATGATGCTTTCCGGAAAACTATTGTTTTGAGCAAATTTTTTTCCTGTTCAACATGATGTAAATTGAAAAATTTCGTCTGTGATCGTATAAACGTGCAACAAGCTTGAAGGAGGATGCTCTGCATCGAAGTTCAATTAATTTGATTTGGGGTCTGCGCAAAACCGCGTGTTTCGCATGTTCGAGTGTTTTTGTAGAGAAATATAAAGCAGTGTGCTTAAATAGTGGTGTCAGCTGCTAGTTTCCATCTGTGCCTTTCCGGCGGAATGGTCGTGTGCCTTGTACCCTCTAAGTTTTGGTTTTGGTTGTCGTGTTCATATTTTTCTTTCCTTTTTTCTCTGTAAGGATTTTGAGGTGCGCATCAGGCGGCGAAGGTGCTTACTTACAGGCATAGAAACATAGGCGGATAACATCCTGCTAGCGGTGACGCAGTCACGCACATGACTCCCAGTTTAACGTACTTCTATAAGATACAAAAAAAAAAACACTTACGGAAGCTGAAAAACTTATCTAATCCTAAATTGATATTGGAACAATTAAATTTCTGAATCTTGGACCGATGCAATATAAAGAATCTCTACTGCTCTCACATTGAATGGCGCTTCAAAGAAATATGCGCCTATTGAATTTCCCTAAACAAAACCGATAACACGCTGTGAGAATATTGGTCAGTTTCGTAGTGGCTACCGAAACTGATGGATCTCTCTGCGGGAATTTATTGCAGTGGTAACGAAAGTAAGGTTCAATCCCTACGGTAGTCGATTTTTTTTAACAAACGATCGATATTCAATCAAAAGCATAGGAATTCCAAAACAATTCACTTGTCGTTAGTATCAAGGCGGTACAAGTGAGCCAAACGAGTATTAACCTCAGAGTAGGATAACACGAAAAAAAACAACGCCAAAGGGGATGAAATTTGTATCCTTAATAACAGTCATTTGATTGATCGTAACCCTTTCTCAGACCTTCGGCAATAGAGGATAAAAAATAACTATACAAACCGATTAAAAGTGTTCCGACTGGCTGCCCTCCATTCGTATCCTTAGGGTGGAAACACGTGCACCGGCAGGACTCCCGCACCATCCGGAGAATGGTCATGTGTTTCCCGAGCAGTGTGGTTGTTCCGCTTTTTTTTTTGTTTCTAAAGTGAGCCACATGTTGCATTTAGACCTCACTTGAAAAGATATAGCATTAAAATTGTAACAACGTTGATGGAATTGTGTTTCTATACTTTTCTTTTTTTTTCGAATCAAACATTTTGTTTCTTCGATAAACATTAGATTTTGATCAGCATTCCAGTTATTTTTCAGTCACTTTTAGTTCAAAGTGCCAAATCTCCATCTATAATTATGATATGCCTCGTATAATTTGCTGTAAGAATCTAATGACCCTTGTTCTCTTTTGTTCCTCAGCAAATCATGTGCTGAATTGATAAGTGTCAGATGCAACGCGTTAGTTTGTGCCGACATATCGAGACTGTTTGGAAAAACACGTGCGGTTGAAGAGCGCCACTGCAAAATCGAGCCAACCGAGAACAGAATCACTTTTGATTGATTGTTCTGTATTTAGCGTGTCAAAGCTTTTCGCACGCCAGGTATTTTAGAATTCCACCCTGAGTCGTTTCAGCGAAACTATACACTGTATGGAGTGTGTCAAATTAAAAGATAATTTTATGATCGACAGTAACAATGTTGCAAACTATCTTGGCATATTAAACAAGTGTTTCGAAATGGTTTAAATTTAGGTGCAGGAACCTCATTATTTGTATGTTTTAAAAGATCGTCGTCACTATGAAGCAAACAAACTACACAACATTTTATTGCATTTTTTATAACTTTACCAGTACCTCGCATACATGCAGAGATTTATTTATATGTTTATTTATTTATTTATTTATGTAAGATGTTTTTGGAAAATGTCTGCAATCCGTAAAAATCTGGTTGAAATATGAAAAAAACTTATCCGTGATTCTGAAAAATTTCGCTGGCGCAGGCAAAATCTGCACACACTTTGAGAAAATCTGCGCAAATATAAGAATACTTCGACAAAAAGCTGTAGAAGCTATGGAAAAACTGCAAATATCTGCTTATCAATCAAAATCTGTACACGGACTGTAGTGATCTGCGTTTTGCAGTCAATGCACACTTTAAAACCGAGTTATCACCGGTTAACCTCACCAAAAAATGAATAATGAAAACCATGATATTGCATATCAAAATTCGGTTGTTTGCATTTTTCTACCGAGAATTTAGATATTTTGTTCCAACATTTCAGTAAGGATAATCGAAAAAATCTAACAGCTGTAATATTTTTTTAACCGAGCTTCGCGGTAATTTTTATTTCACCGATATCAAACTCAAGCTTGGCTGATCAGTATGCCCCCTGGGCGTATTCTATGACCGGACGTTTGCTTCAGGTGCTTTGAGGGAGGGTACAGGTTCTGGACCTGTAAGAAGCCCAACCCTTATGGTGCAGGTGAATGACTACGGGGAGCCTTCGAAGTGCCTGGCAGATACCGGAAAACGGGACGCCGAGCACTTTATGGGACAACGCAACTGACCCTGAACCTCTGTTACGCGGAACAGCAGCTGCCAAGCAGCCTCGGAGTCATTGTCGGACATCGCCATCGCATCGGACCTCTACCACAACGCTCCCGAAAACGGTAACTGGGTCGCGGAAATGTTCAGTCAGCATCCACATGAACGACGAGCAAGTTCCCAGTTATAGAGGTTGGGTCAACCTCAAACGAAGGATAATTGATTGCCAAGGTGAACGGAGTGTTCTACTACAGTTGTTACGCTCCGCCACGTTGGTCTATCTAAAGGATCGTTCGAATGGTCGACCTCGATATCATGGAGCTGACGGACCTAACGCCGTTGGTGGTGACGGGGGACTTCAGGGTCGGACTGTTAACTGGAAAAGCCGCTGTATGAACCAATGGGGTCAGATATTGGTGAAAGCTCTGACAAATTTCAACCTAGATCTTGGCAACGACCAAAAGTACATTCAGCAGAAATAGTGGGGAGTCGTCCCAGGACTGATCACTAACGGGAAGGTAGACGATGGCTTCATCAGTTGCGATCTGGAAGATATCGCATTTCGATGCCGAGGTATTTGAGCGGCAATAAAAAGATAGCTCGAGGGGCAATTGGCTTCGCCTGAGTGCTGACCAATTAGTTGCCATGCTATCGCAGGCGTGTGGTCCTACAGGATCATAATAACCAAGACCAAAGGCGTTTTTTCTCCTGCAGAGCGATCACCAGCGATGCGAGCGTAATATCTAGGGACTCTTTCCACGCCATGAGCCAAGCCCCTGGCCATCCTACTGTCGAGTCTCAAGTCCGACGTTCCAGTATCTCAGACACAGACCAGAGATGGTCGGCCAACCTGTCGGACATCCAATTCGTGAGCGACAGCAGTCGCGCCGAGGCTGAGGAGGAGGCATGGGTTACTATTAAGTAACTCATGGTGATCACCAATTCCTTCAAGGTGAGCAAGACACCGGGACTGGATGGAATCCCGAACCTGGCCATCAAAACGACCATAAAAGTAGCCGTGAGTTGTTTGGGGCAGTCATGTAGAATAGATGAAAGCGCCAGAAACTGGTCATATTTCCAAAGGCTACACTCAGAAGTTGGAGTGTGTGTAATCAGATCATTTATGAGCGAAATTAGTGCATTTACTGATTAAATTTAGAACCAGTTCAACGCATGTGCGCTGTGCTTAACGCATTTGATGCTCTAGCGTATTTTAAATGTATTACACAGCTCTAAACCACTACACTTGTAAAACATCAACCGATGTTCAGAAGGCTGGTATCGTTGAAACAGTGCAACCAGCAATCAATACTGGTATGTTGAGTACTGACTAGATTAAAGAAATTATTGTCTGATCGATTCACTTTCATGAATCAGGTCATTTGAAAACATCAATCATTAACAATAAACAAAAACATTAGATTTGTCTTAAAAAATTTTGCATTTAGTTATGACTCTGGTTTCATTCACGCGCATTTGGTTCCGCGTTACTGGCACCAGCGTTAATAACTTCTGCGGCAACAAGGTTCGCTATTGGCTGTTTCGGTTGCAGAAGATTTTTAGGGATGCACGAGCCGTTGCACAGTGCACAATGGTCCAGAAACCAAATTTAGAGGGAAATTTGGGTCTAGAGTTCTATAGCAACATTTTAGAGAAAAACTTTCTTCTACAAAGTTGTTACATATGATAAAGCGCTCATTGAAAAATTATCAAAAATTAGGGTGACCAACATTTTTGATGCAATCAAGTATCTAACTTTTATATCTTTGTAGATAGAAGAAAAACTTGTTCTACGATGTTATAGCTCCAATAATTTTAAGTAACTTTGTAAAAAAAGTTTTTCTCTATCTTTGAAAACAACCGATTTATATTGAAAAAGTACATTTTGCGCTCTAACTTTTTTATTTCAAGTTCCACCTTAAAACTGTCTTTGAACGACTTTTAGAGCTTTTTAAGAGAAACAATTTGCAATGCTGATATTGTAAATATCTCAATTGTACTCAAAGATTTTAATGTTTTTCATCGAAAAACATGCGTTTTTCATTTGTTTGTCATTCTTTTTGGGGCAAACATAAAAAATATCTCTTGGTCTCATTTTGAAGGGCATACTTCACTCTATAAATGAAGGAATTTTTAAAAATATGTTATTTTTTGAATTTGAGTAAATTCAATTTAAAAACGTGACAAAAATTTCAATAATTTTATATATTACGCATATAAAAGCACGCAGATTTATTTTTCTGGTATTTTTTCTAATAACTAGAAATAATTACCTTCAATTTGAATCAAAAAGATTGAAAATCGATCAACTGGTTCAAAAGTTATGACTTTTTTTTAATTAAATACATCGAATAAAACAGTTTTTTATGGTCACCCTATTGGAGCTCTAAAAGTCGTTTGAAGGCAGTTTTAAAGTGGAACTTTAAAGAAAGTTTTTCTCTAAAGCATTGCTTTAGAGCTCTAGACCCAAATTTCTCCCTAAATTTGGTTTCTGGACCATTGTGCAGTGGTTTAAAACGCGAAAAACGTGATTGTCAGCCTTTTGAGTATAAAAATGCCAAATACTAAAGTGTATTCGACAAAGTTTTGGTAGATCTTAAGAGGCATCTTTTGATGTAAATAAATTTTTGATTAATTCACCTAAAAATGAGAAAAAAATTATTTTTTTGTTTACTTATCAAATCAAAACGAAGTCTTTAGCAAAACTGTAGACGATTTTATGTGGAAAAACTTTGCTGAAAACACTTTGGTTCTAAGTCTTGAAAATCGACCACATACAGGCAGTTTTATACACAGACATTCTGAAAGATTCTAAAAATCCAAAAACACTAAATAACTTTTTCTGATGTGATTTTAGAGGCCTACTATGTTCTAAATATTTTTTTCATATTTGAAAAAGATACCTTGGGCAAATTTTCAACTTTTTCGTAGGATTTAGGACATTTTAGATAAAAAAAATGCACTTTTTCAAAATAAAATTTCTTTAAAAGCTGCAAAAATAACAGTCTTCACTCGAAAGATGGGGATTAGTACTAGCCTCCCCAGGTGGTTCACTAGTTTCTTGCAGTCTCTTAAAGACTTAAGTGAGAGTGAAAAAAATTAGTTTTTTTGGTTTTTTGACGTTTTTTTATGTTTTTTCTTCGAAGATGTACAGAATCGAAACGATTTTTGATTTTTCATGCAAAAGTGCGAAAAGCATTTATGTTTTGGCGATATTATGCCTGTAGTATTTTTTCGTGGTACGACAGAGTGTTGAAGTTAAAAATCTCTGTAGGGATTGTGATCGTCGGCTTTGCGGACGACATAATGCTGTAGGTCTACTGCGATTCGATCGGAGAGGTCGAGTTGACGGCCGCGCACTTCATACGGAAGGTCGAAAAATTTTATTCCCTCCAGGAAACTGGAGTTAGCGCAACATAAGACGGAGGTCACGGTTATGAATAACTGTAAATCAAAGCAACAGGCGACGGTCAGAGCTGGAGACTGAACCATTACCTCAAAGCGATCTTTGAAATTGTTGGGGGTTATGGTTGACGATAAGCTTACGTTCAAGAGCTACGTTAACCGTGTCTGTGAGAAGGCCTCAACCGCATCGTCATTAAGGAGCATATAGAGTGCTTCGATCAATGTGATACAAAGGGCATACGAGATACCAAAGGATCATTCTCGATGATCAGATCAGGTGACAGCGGGAATGTTCCAATTCTTCGAAGGGTAGATGCAGGCACCTTAACTATCCGGTTGAGCCGGGAGGCGCCAAGGAAAAGTGAACTTCCACCTGACAGTTCCTGTCTGGCCATGGTTGCTTCAGACAGTATCTACACAGATTCGGGCACGCGGGGTCTCCCATGTGTCCCGAGTGTGTGGAAACCGCTGAGCATGTCTTCTTCGTATGCCCTCGTTTTGTGCGAGCGAGGAGCGACATTATGGCAGTGAGCGGGTCTCCGGACAACTTAGTATGTAATATGAGCGAAGACCCGGACACCTGGAGTGCGGTTTGTGCAGCCGCTTCTTCCCTCAACAACAATGTGTGTGGCGAGTCAACCACTTCCCGACGTAATACTTAACCGTCGTACCGGAAAGATAGGGGTTTGAAACCCTCCAGTTTTTAGTAGGTTCGGTTAAATTCAACCCCACTCCCTGAACTCTCTTCTCAGGTTTCCGTGACTAAATTTCCTCCCGCAACCTTGCAAAAAAGTAGATGTCAACTCGAATCAACCCCGAGTTCTCCGTGAACTTTCTAAACATAAAAATTCAGCTTTGTCTGTCTAACTGATCCGTACAGACACGGAAGCTACTGAACCGATCGTCATGAAATTTTGTATATAGGGGTTTAAAAGGCCGGGAAAGCTTACTAAGATAGTCCGAGACCCCTGCCTATTCTGAAAGAGGGGGGTCTCATACTAATGAAACACAAATTCCTGCACATCTCGATAACCAATCAAGTATATGGAGCCAAATTTGGCATGTAAAGTTTTGAAAGGCAAAAAGTATTCCAATGGTGGTTCGACACCCCTTAGTCTTCTGGAATGGAGGGCTCTTATACATATCAAGCACAAATTTCAATGATAGTTTGACACTCCCCCGTACTCTGGAATGGGGGAAGGTCTACCAGACAAATTAAACAGATATTTCGAACAGTTTTTTCCGGAAAATAGCCTACAATGATTAGGATGATGCACAGGAGCCAAAAATCGATTCGTCATGCATTTGCAGACTGTAAACAAATCGCAAGGAATTAATCGATTTAGAATGTTTGAAATTATTTAAATAAAGAAACAAATGGGCGGGACGAGGTTTGCCGGGTCAGTTAGTATTTTGTATTTTTGCTAGAGACTTGCTTCAGCGCACAGTGGAGCACTTAGAACATCAAACCTGATCAAAATTATTTTAAAGGATTTTTGGACTGGAAACGTATAAGTGGCTATCCACATTCCACGTAGACAGATTTTTGACAATTTTGACCGCCCCCCCATCCCTCTCCGTGGACAACTGCCCATATAAATTCTGAAAAATTTGTATGGACCGTGGGCATTATACAGACCCCCAGCTGTTCACGTGGAATGTGGATGTACCCCAATGGATCGAAAATATAGTATAATAAATACTTGTGACTGAAAATTTTAATGAAATAACCCACCTTTGAAGGATTCGTTACCTTTATGAATATGTAGTTCGGATTCAATGGTAGTTTCTTTTCTACAATGTATGGCTGAGCCTTTATGAATGAAATATAACAGTTTTTTTTAGATCAGTGAGGTGCGGGGCTAACACTGATTTGTTTATTATTCAATCTGAGCACTCAGAAGAATCTGAAGAGTCAATAGTATTATCATCATTGCCCGTGTACGAACATTTCACTCGAGACATTTGCATTGCTACGGACGAAAAAGTTTGACCGTTTTTTTGTTATTTTATGCAAAGTAGGAGTCACTGAATACCAAGGATAATGCCGAATGTAGAGCTAAGCAGTTTCAAGGACGTAATCTGCAAACTTTGATGTATCTATGTCTTGGAACTAACGCTAAAACACTGCCGGAAGCTGAAAAATTGAAATTTTTCGATGATTTTCAAAATGATGTATCTCACGAGTTCGGATTGGTTCGGTAATTCTAATACCACCAGTTTGGCCAGAAACATACAGGCTTTCATTTGCAATTGACTGTTTACATTGAAACTCATTGATACTTAACTTATTTCATATAATATGACATATAAAAAAGCCCATTTACAGCATTTTTGTGTTTATTAAAATGTTCCCTGGCAATATCGAAACTGTTTATTAGTCTTTTAAGTTTAAAAATTGATTAAACTAACCTTCTTTGACAATAACCATAGTTGGTTTGATGATAAATCACTACGTTGCACTTGATAGTTTTGAAAAACAGTGAACGGTACTGCCCCTGTTTACATAGTTGACGTAAAAGCCAAAATGACCAAAATGCACTTTTTCGTTGATTCAGCTTCCTTTCCCTAAGATACATACACTACAAATGAAAAGAAAACTATTTTGTTCTGAAAGTTTTGAGAAATATAGGAAAAACGTTTTGGCGTAACTGCCAATTGGTTGCAAAAACTGGCGTCACTCCATACCAGGTGCAATTGTCTATGTTAAATCGTTTTACTCGACTGTCTAACTACTTTCTGTTTGTCTAAGTTAAGTCGTTTAGTTCGTCAAATATTTCATGGAAAGGGGTAAAGGGAAAAGGGGGATTGGATTCTTGTATTGAATATTAATATTTTTACAAACACTCCGCCTCAGGAAGGTCTAGAGTCATCGTCTCCTTTCCCCCTACTAATGGATATTTGCATCAGATGAAATAATTAGAACGTGTGTGTATGGTGGGTAAACTTAATCGATTTGCCAGAACGTTTTTATGGTTCTATTTGGGGCCCCAAATAATCCTGACACTACCGGAAGTGAAAAGTAGAGATGGTCGGGTACGGGTATTTTTACCCGAAACCCGTACCCGACCCGTACCCGACGGGTTCGGGTCGGGTTTCGGGTAACTTTAAAAAAATATTTTACGGTTTCGGGTCGGGTACGGGTAATTAAAAAACCAAGGCTTCGGGTTCGGGTCGGGTACGGGTAATTCAATTTTCGTGCATTATGAGAGTTTAATTTTTATCATTTCAAGCCTGGGTGTTTTCTTAATGTCGATAATCGGTAAGATCGGAGAAAAAATCGCACATCCTCACTCAACGAGACATCGCCCAATACCTATCCTGACAGTTGTCGGCCGTCTATGCACCAAGGGAATGACATCATGCTATCGCTTTCTAATATTAGATTGAATAGTTCTTCCTGCAACGGTTTTGATTTAAATGGAATTTTTGTTGGGCTTTTTTCATAACTGTCAGGAAAACCGCGGAACATTGCACAGTGGGGCGACTTAATACAAATGCTTGTCAAGTAAAAAAAAGTGTCGATAAATACGACAAAAATATGGTATTCACTCAATTTTGGGGTGCTGAACACGAATCTCCATTCCACTTTTTATTTGGGGACGTTCACAAAGCACGTGACTTAATTTCTCATGATTTTATAGCACTTTTCCCTTAACTTTTTTATTAAACAGAATTATATGATCTTTAACCACAACCAACGCCACAGGGCGTACTCTTTACAAAAACAGATTACGTAGTTTTTGCAGAACTCCTCAAATCAACCAAATTTCGCGAAAAAAAATAGTTTTTTTATAAAAATTTAAACAATATTATATATTATAATAGGTAATAAAAACTAACTAAAAATCAACTTTTTCTTCGAGGACAAAAAAACCAAGCTATCATTGAAGCTGCAGAGCGTTTTAAAGTAACGATATATTTTTTTAAATATGTCAAAAAACGTCAGTATGCCGAGCTTTGAAAAGTTATAAAAAATCAAATTTTATGATATTGCACCCAAATTTTGGACTTAAGCACTTAAATGTTATATCAATATTAAAAAATTATATGAAACAGCTGACGTTTAAACATTTGTTTTGATGGCCAGCTCTTTCCCACTGTGCATTGAGATGTTTAGTACGAAACAAATATAGGAAATTTGACAGCGATAGCATAGTCTTGGTTTGTACTGTGACCAAGGATGCCGCATGTGCAGAAATATCTGTTTTTTACCGATTTTTAGAATTTATCGATGACACCGAATCTATACTCAAAATTTCAGGTTTTTGGCAAACGCAGTAAATTATCAAACTTTTCTCAAGTTATAAACTTTTGACCTTTCAAAATTCGTTTGACCCTTTAATGAGTTTATAAAACTCGTCGTTTATTTTAAACTTTACTAGACATGCACTTTTCATAGTGGACCGATTCCTTATAGTGGACCACCCGCCTGAAACTCTGGGTTCATTATCATTCGCACACTCGGTTCTAGCCTAACTCCGGCCATCATCTCGAGAGACCACATATGACAATCAGTGCATAAAATATGCGAGGTACCCAGGCATTTTGAAATAAAAAATTAAACAAAAATCCAGGACGGGTCGGGTACGGGTCGGGTACCGGCAATTTCGGCGTTTTTTTTCTATCAGGTACGGGTCGGGTACGGGTAGTTGGAATAGATATTTTTCGGGTTCGGGTCGGGTACGGGTATTTTAAACAAACCAGACTTCGGGTTCGGGTCGGGTACGGGTTTGAAAATTTTTGTTGAGTCGGGTACGGGTAACAAATTTCCCATACCCGACCATCTCTAGTGGAAAGATCGATGGATTTCTAGGAAGAAACATGCGAAAAAGTTTTCCTATACTAATTTTGATGCAAATTTATGTACATACATACGTAGTGCACCAGTCAGAGGCACGAGTAATCCATATTCGGCAGATTTAGCATTGTCTGGGGGCCTAAATTGAACAAAAAAAAGTTTGTTCTGGCTCTGTGCTGTCAAGTTTGCATTTTTCCTTGTAACGATTACTCACCTTAGTGTAAATGTAATTTTTGTGCATGTGTTTGTGTGTGTATGTGAGTGGGTTTGTATGTGTGTTTGTGCGTATTTGTCTTATTGAAACTGCCGATGGAAAATAACTGACGTTTGACCGAAACAAGATTGATAAAACTAATTCAACTGCGAGGCAGAGTAGGAAGTAGTCGAGTTTTTACGCCAAGCTATGCGAACAATCTGCGAGAAAAATGCATGTTTATTCGCATAAACTGGCGTAGCGGTTTTTCTGGATTAATTACCATGGGCAGACTCGTATCATCCATGGGGCCTCTATTCAAACATCAATCTTCATAAAATTGACAGACTATTTTGTTGTAATTGTATCTCAATATAATTATTTGGGTTAAATAACAAAAACGCGTTTTTCTCGCAATGACGGTGTTGGTTGTTACGTCAACTATGTAAACAGGGGCAGGGTACGAGAGCATCGAATGCAACAACAGATAACTTAAGTTTCATCGATTTCAACCAGCTCTTACAAAGGTTAACAATACTTCCGGATGCTCATAAGCTATCGAAAGATTCAGTAGGTATCACACTTCAAAATGAGACTATGCAGAACATGGTTAATGAACTTTTGCTTTTCTAACTTTTGACCAGGTTTTTACTTGATTTACTCCTATGTGCAGCGTCCTGTTTGGTCGCTTGCAGGCGTGGAAACTACGCTAGCTCTCTGATACGGATTCTCCGGATGGTACCTTGGTTGGAACTGTGTTTTTTTTTTTGCGATGTCATAGTCCGACATTTCTAGATTTGCTTCATTTTTTCATGATACCTACAACCTCAGCTTCCAATTTTGAACGCCATCTTCCTCTAATGCATCCAAACAACATATACATATGCATCCAGTGATACATATACGGAAACGTCTCAACACATCATACCTGGTCCATTAACCCATCATGGTGGTGATCGATTTATCGAACAGTACTTTAGATTTTTTGAAGTAGAATACTTCTCTAAGGGAGTTCGGCTACATAGGGATGTGAAATGAAAATCTAAAACCGAAAAAAGTGAAAAATATATCCAATTTCAAATGCTAATAAATCGGTTAGTATTCGATAGATTTCCTTCGTTCTTGCAGCAATAAATTGGAAAATCTTCTAAGATTCTTCCCAAATGAAGATAATTTTAATTTTATTTATCAAACTATTGTACTATTGAAAATAGTCAAGCCTTGTTAAAACGAAAAATACGATCTCTGGTTGGTCGTTATATGTTTGCTTCCCAATCACGGTTGACAGAATCATATACCTTGCAATTAGGGACGCTGCGATATCGTTAAGCATCGATACTTGGAACCGATACTGGTATCAAAAGCGAGTGCTGATACTCCGATATTATCGCGAAAAAAGTATCGATACTGCAAAGCATCGTTGTTCGATATCAGGCTCATTTGAAGTTGTTTTTTGCATATTTATTGCCCGCGATATAAATAATAGGATTGTTTGATTTAATTGAACACTTCTTTTTTATCTAATGAACTGAATCCAAAGAGCTTCTGTAAATTTTTCGCTGATTATGCTCGTCAAAAACATTCAATCTATTCTGATCCGTAGAGATATCATCATGGCACGTATCTCACAATTACAGTCGGGTCGCAGTAATATACCAAACAAAATAAAACACTTAAATACGAGTTGAAAAAAATCTGTTTTTTTCCTGTGATGAGTTGAAATTTTGTTGTTTATCGATTAATTTCCGCAATGTATTTCTTGCAATAAGTTTAGGGATACATTCGATTGGGGTTTACACTCCATTCTCGATTTTTGGCATGCGATCCAGCTAAAATGGGACGTTATTCTATGTCTAAATTCTTTCTACTGGCAGTGTAGAGGTACGAGAGCACGAGAGAAACAGCAATTTTTGCAGCAACGTTGTTTCGGTTTTTTTTTTCGATACTGAGAGTAGTGTATCGATATTGGCAAAGGATCGCTCGCTAAGCATCGATACCAAAGATCGAGTATCGGAAGGAAAAGAATCGATTCCAAATTAGCATCGTAGGTATTGTAACGTCCCTACTTGCAATTTGAAATATGTTATTTGGCCTATATAAGAGCCTGTTTCAGCCAAAGCCGCTCATAATAGTTCTAGACAGCAACAACAGCAGTTATCCCTTAGCTGCAGCGATAGCGGATAGCGACCACAGCTGTGGCATGGCAATGGATAGCGCACTAGTTGCAGCGGATCTCAGCATCGATAGCAGCTGGACCAGCTGATGAAGGGGCAGCGGATACCGATGGCAGCGTATAGCGGCCACAACTGTGGCATGGATAGTCACACCTATTTTTCCAGTTATATCATTCCACAACTTTCGAAAAATTTATTATGTCAAAGCGGATATCGCACGCTATCTGACCATAAAGCATTTATGCAATAACTGAATGGAAATCGCAATTGCAGCAATCGGCCTTTTTCAAAGCTACTAAATGTATTAGGAAGTGCATAATGAATGGTTATTAAAAAACTGCAACTGAGGTGTGATGTTTATTGAGATTTGTTTATACTGTGCTTAACAAGTGGTATATACGAAACAAATCCTGTTTCAAAATGACTGACACGCAAGCAGCCGGGTTATCTTTCTTGTAAAAGTATTCTGCTTCAACCTTGGGGTCGCGACTTTGCGCACACCCTCCTGTGATTTTTTACTTTTTTAACAGGTTTTTTTAAACAGTTCCGTTTTTTGTGTATGATACACACTTAAAATTTATTGCCAGGTCTCGATAATTTTTGCCGAAAACGGCACCAGTGCTCGGTTGAAAAAATAATGACAGCTGTCACATTTTTTCGTAAATCACGGTTCACCCAACTGAAAAACCGATGATAAAAACGGCCAATTCGGCAACTGGGTTTAACATGCCAGCGGTGCCAGATATCTTCTTAAAGCGCAATGTGGACTAAATTTTTATCTTTTCGACTCGTATAATCGGTGGGGACGATTGAAGTCCTGGAAAATAATGAAATGCATCGCAGAAACCGTGAATGAATTAAGTTACTTGGTAATACTAATTTAATTTTTCATGTCTCAATTCAGCCCATTTTTTGTGCATGAATTTTTATAACAGGATTGTTATTTTACCGTTTGGTTAAAGTTTGGCTAGGCATTTTGCAAGGGGACACGTATAGCAATTGACTGGGATACCATGGAACGGGGTGAAATTGATCAATTTTTATAATATTTTCCAATTAATTAGCTTCATGTACATTTTTCCCAAAATAGTATATATTTAAAAAAAGTACTGGCATATGCTCTAAAAAACCTCTGGGGCTGTTGGTGAAATTTTTGTCGTCTACTTCATGAAATAAATTCGAGAATTCTATGAGGTAATATGAAATAAATCGGGGTGAGATTGATCACCCCTGAAATCCATTCGTTCTATTGGAAATGTGCTTTTTTTCTTTATGTTTATGATAAATGATGATTTCTGGACTGAAAAATATCAATTACGAAACGAAAATAACGATATTTCAGGTTAAAGTTTACTTATTTTGGTTCACGAGCTGCAGTTTGCTAAATTTGATATCATTTGATCATTGTTAGATCGATTTCAATTCGGTTTGTTGCAAAAGCTTAAAAACTAGCTCTGAAATTGAAATCTTTGAGGTTTCCTGTGAATTCATCAGTATTTCTTTGATGGTATGGAAAAATCATTGTTGAAAATTATATTCTTTGAGCTTTTATCAAACTTTACTCACTTCTCCAAATTTAACGTAATTAACCCCTAATTAAGATTACTTCAATTAAATTCAATTAAAATTCAATATTGTTATTTAGAAACTTGTTCAATTGAATTTGATTGAGTTTTGACTGAGTTAGAAGAATTTTTCGAAAATATGTTAAATTGCACCGGGCATGCAAGGGTTAACTTTGACAGGTATGTGAATCTTTCAAAAGTTGCATTTTAGGACTTGTAAACATTGCCTAGTTTTGTAAGAGTATCTTTTGATGAGTATTTTTTATCACTAATTTCCAGGTGATCAATTTCACCCAATTCCACGGTATATTACAAAAGTTCACATCAATGGACAACGTACCTAATTCTAATTTTCTAACAAAAAAAAGCTCGATTAATGACATTAATGTTCTGATGTTTCATTTAGGAAGAAATGCAAATTTATAGTTATAACCCACACAAGTGAAAAAAATGCGAGTTTTGAGCGAAATTTCTTCCGACACTATTTGAATGTTTCTGAGTGTTTTCTTGATCGAGACATGCTCGTTAACTCGAAAAAGGTCTTTGAAAACTTAGTTGCGCTTGAAAATTTATGGGTTCCAGAAGCGTTGGAGAACACTGTAAGATTGTGCCATGCTACCCGTGACTTGTCAGACATCTCTTCCGGGTCAGAAGACTAGTCTTTTTTTGTTAAGTATTCGAGGAAACTTATTCAAGAAAGTTTGGTCTTGTGATCGCCATGAAATGGCTAACAAACAATGGCTATGTTTGACACAATCTCACCCCGGTTTACGGTAATGACATGGCGTTCACCGTTACGATTTTTTTTTTTTTTTGTTAGGGAATTAGAAATACGTTGTCCATTGATGTGAACTTTTGTAATATATCCCAGTCAATTGCTATACGTGTCCTCTTGCAAAATACAATGACCACTATTGTTGAGTGATCAGGTACCTGCACCGACACGCTCCCAGTCAGGTGAAATATGGTTTATGAAGCCAATCACCTTCCCAGGATTCAAAGACCAAATCTCTTTGGGCTGTAAACAGCCACTGCCAAGAAACCTTAATCTGCGTTTAAATAATGCACCACAACTGCACAGCAGATGTTCCGATGTCTCGCTTTCCATATTACAAAAGCGACAGATATCATCCTGAACCCGGCCAATGTTCTTTAAATGATATCTACTCGGACAGTGCCCCGTTACTAGGCCGACGTATGTACAAAGAGCTCTTTTGTTGAGCTCTAGGAGCTTTTTCGAATGATTCTCATTTGGTGTGATAAATCTTTTAGATTGGGAACACTTTTTGACATCCAACCAATTGGTTATCACCTTCTGTTCCTCCCAGCGTTTAAGCTCCATTTTCACTGCACAGTTTGATATACCGCAGAAAGGTTCTGGGCCGATAAACTGTGAGTTAGATCCTTGTTTTGCAAGTTCGTCTGCCTTTTCATTCCCACCAATGCCACAATGTCCTGGAACCCAATACAAATTTACTGAGTTTGTTTGACATAGCTGTCGCAATGTGAGAATACATTCCCAGACAATCTTGGATGTACATTTATAAGCATCAAGTGCTTTCAGTGCTGCTTGACTGTCAGAGAAAATACAAATATTTGCATGTTTGTATTTCCTAGTCAGACACACATTCGCACATTCAAGGATTGCAAAAATCTCTGCTTGAAACACTGTTGGCCAGTGTCCCATTGCCACTGAAATATTAATTCCAGGGCCGAAGATTCCTGCACCAGTTTTGGTACCTATTTTTGAGCCATCTATGAAAAATATCGTTGAACCGGGACGGACATCAGGAACTCCGACTTCCCAGTCTGTACGCGACGTTTCTCATACCTTGTAGGGAATATCATGGTTATCCTGAGGTGCCATCCAGTCTCTATTCATACTTTTGAAAAAGTCCAGTACGATAACGTCACACTAAAACTAGGGAGCCTATACACCAGAGAGACTCAGAGACACTCACTGTCAACATCAAAACGGATAACGGCAATGCAAAATTATACAGCTCGCCCATTTTGATGTTGACATTTTCCTTAACGGTGAGTGACAGTTTTCATAACGTAGAGTGTCTTGACGCCTCTCTATGCTACAGTCTCTCAAGTGTACGTATTCTGTTTTTTTTTTTCTTTTTGTCTTGGGTAAAATATTTATTTGTCAATATTCGTTCATGATTTTTGGGTCTCCACGATCGTTAATCGTTAGTCACTTTATTGGATCATATCAAACACTGCTCAGAAATTTAATCTGATGTCGGTGTTCCAAAGGCTTTCTTCAAACGTAAAAAAAAAATTAAAAACTAAAGTTGATATTTTTTTAGATATGTTTTACACGTTATGCAACTTATGCAAAATGTTCCTGAACCAAATCTTTATTTATGGAGCAAACGAAAAAATACACCCAGTTTGCACTACTACTTATTCTCAGGGCCTTTCAAGGAAACTTTTCAAGGAAATGCTACATTCTTTTGCGAAGCTCTAGTAATCAAAAAACTTACTAGTTATCCATTCAAGCGAACATTATGGTACAGGAAGTTATTTTTTCACAGTTTGCTCACAATATTGTCCAATGAAGGTTAAAAAATCGCAGAGCTTTTGGCCGTCGTGAAGTATGCTTAGGTTTCAGAGTCATCCCGTATATAATAGGAAATATGTTTTCGTGTCTAATGTTGTACCAAAAATTCGATGTTGTTGACGGGTGAAGGTGATGTAATAATTCAACACCCAGTAGGAGGTCCTAGACAGCAGGTAACGCCACCGAAACAAAATTAAAAATCGATGAAAGTGAATAATGAGCTACACAAAACGCTTATCACAGCAAACCGATCGAAATTCGTTGACAAATTTCGACTTTCCATTTCACTCTGTTCCTTCCAGGAAAATCGTCCCGACAAATGCCCGCCTGGCGCTTCCGAACCGTCCGATTACCCATGCTGGGCTCGGTAGCGCATAAACAGAACCACACTAGAGTAATCGCTCTACATGTCATTCTGGAGCATCCTCCAGTCATTGATGCTCGCACTTAATCCAATTATCCGGTTCCATTTTATTGGAGCGATTACACGGCTTCTGAGGGCGATTATTAACGTCAAAATATCTCTTTGAACGAGGAGGGATCATAGCCCGGCAGTTAGAATGTAGTCAACCGGTGGCACCGAACCGACACCATCATTGTATGAAAGGAAAATCCAAACAATTCGAGCATTAGAATGAATTTACATAATCCGGCCACGTTGAGTGGTCCCTGGGCTTCTGATGATGAGATGTATGTTGAGAAGAAACCTTTCAACTCGTTTGGTTTTGTTATGATTATTTTTATTGTTATTCTTTCCGTCAAAAGATGGAGAGCAATAACAGCAAAAAATCAACCCGTTTCTAGGCTCCCCTCTGTGTCTGTACTTGCTCGATCGTGCCTCTTCGGTGGCTTCGCCAGGAACTCACGCTGCCGGGCTACTGCTTGAAGCAAAGGCGTTCGTTAGATTTGGCACTTGAACTCTATGGAATCTTCCTGGCTGCTGCTGCTACTGCCGCCGTCGCACGATGACGGTGTGACTGTGACTCGATCAGTTTTTGGGAGCTAAGCTAGCCTCAGCGCGTATAGCGAGTTACTTTTGAATGGTCATCCTCCTAGCGTTGGGAGTCTCCGTCATTCCCGGTACAGATCACTTTGTTTTCCGGACGCTCGGCCGCTTCATGGGCCGCTGCGGTGCTCATCATCATCAGCATTCCCGGAGCCTTTTATATTCAAATCGAGCACTCGGATAAAAGTTCAACGAGCCACTCATCGATTCAGGCTTCAAGGGGTTTGGTTAGGCTGCCTAAACGAAAAATTCTCCACCCATGGCCGATTGCTGCGGAATTTAGTGGTTTTGATAAATATATGAAAAAATATAAAATGTTAAGATCTCATCATCCAATTATTCGATGCAATAATAGTTTTTTTTTTTTCATTCTGAGGTAAAAAACATTTCCTTAAAGGATGGCTTATGAGCGATAACTTTGATGAGTTACATAGTTTGTAAACAATGAATGACTTTTTACACTTTCCAGAGACATGATTAGATATCATATTAAAAGGTAAAAAGCGCCAGATGGCTCAAAGGCCGCCACCATCTGTTGTCAGTTTCTGAAGAGCCCCAAATCCCTTTCCAAAATCCAGACCTTAAATAAACACTACACTACGAAAGCACTTACACCGGAGGCAGCTCTGGATCTAATTAAAATCCAGATCTTTTTATTCACATCAAAAGCTGGCAGCTAGTTGTTCCCTTACAGAACAAACTCAAACATCGACTTTTGTCTGTTTATATCTGCACTGGGGTAAACCATACAACTCTTCGAGACTTAAGCAGCAGACGCTGCTTTAATTCAACAAGTGCTTTCAAGAGTGTTTGTTGAACTTTTTCCCCTTTACTCACTTATTACTTGATCATTACAAGCCAAGGTAGATTCACCAAACCGAACTGGGCACAAGCTACGTTCCTGCATAGTTTAAAACTTCGCCGTATCAGTAGACAGTTCTCGCGGCTCTGTGAATTTCAGATTTTCCGAAACCTGGAGGAAAAAATGAAATAGTCTCCAACACTCGAGAAACCCCCAAGACACTTCGGCAAAGCATCCATTCAGATTATGCTCTACAGCTCAATTTTTGTATCACTTATCCTGCTCGAGAGCGAAACGTTCAGATTCGCACGCTCAGCTTCCCACCAGCGAGCCGAGTTCAGGTCAGCCGGGCGTAGTAGACGTTAGTCCGTAAAGCCTAACTACTCGGGGCTTATCACCTCTTGAGGCCGCAAAGTGATAGAGCTGGAGAAAAGTATCGTTTGGTGTTTTTTTCCTTCTTTCACACTAAATTTTGCTCGTCTTCCGACGGTGGCTAACAAGTATGCTAAATTATGCGCGTCGCGTCGTCAAAGGCTACTTGGGCTGCAACGTCAAGAGACCTTAGCACCAACGGTGCTGGGAAAGAAACCAAGTCCCAGTAGACGAACCGATTTCGGGCTCCTATGCGGTACACTGTGGTCACTGAGAAGGTCAAAGCTTGAGCGGTTTCACTTTTTTCCTGAAAATTTAGCTTCGAAAAAATAACCTGCAGCCTCAGAACTCGCTGGTCATCGTCGTCGCTCCTTCAACGGAGTAGGAGCAGGACTGGCGGCGCCAGCTCTGCGACGAACTGTACAGACGATATTGATCCGTTTCGATTCGATCGTTTGCGGAATGAGTTGGCAGGAATATTCGGTTTATTACGCAAAATAATTTATGATTTCTGCGTTTCGTTCTGCCCAGTTGATCTCACAGGGAAACCCATGAATGGCGCCTCCTGGATGGCTTGTGGGCGGCGGAAGGATGGTCGGCTTGAAATGCACAACAAAGGTAGCAGGATCATTATGTCAACCGATGAAGGGACCCCTGCTGACTCAATGCCAATACCGGGTTTGCTGTGATGTTTGCGATTGTGCGTAACCGATTGGTCATTTGTTTTGACTGTGCTGCGGCGAACTGCCTTTGTTTTGCCGCACTCAACAGTAAACATAATCGCCTTTTCTAGCATGACAAGATTATCGGTATCGATATCGGTATCTCTTGGTGATTTACACATCTCGTTTGTGTGTATCACAATGACACAACACTGAGGGAGCTTTTTGCTCTTTTTTTGATAGAGTTCAAGCGGACATTAATAAAATTATTATTATTATTTTCCACCCGGCATCAGGTGTATATATCAACGAACAACCTGTTTCACGCGGGAGGGGTGGTAACTGACTCGTGACGATTGGCGTTCTCATTGGCTGTTGTAGGCTACCATTATAACCACTGGCAGCGCGTGACACAAGTCCGCGTGCGGCATGCGTCACACTCGATGCACATCGGTTTTAATGTAATTCAACGCCTTTTTCTTGTCGCAGCTGTTGATTGGTCGACAAATGAGAGACAAGTGGACATAATAATGCTAATGACAAATGTTTTTTTTTTCTACCACAAAAGAGAACTAAAATGAGATCATCTTTTTCAGGTGAACTTAAATGCTTGTTGCATGTTAGGAACGATTTATATATTTTGATAAGCTGAGGTCAATCTACCACAGTTTTATTAGAAAATTATTTTGCACGCTACTCATTTACTGAATCATGTCTTACCTCTTACGTGCCTCGTGTTGCTTCAATGCATTTTGATACACTCCAGCACATCTAATATCATGGATTTCGATTGGGTCTAAAATATAATTTCAAATGAGTCCAGAAAAGAATTCCATGATAAAAATTTTCGTCATATTTTCCTTCTCTGAATCTTTTTAATTTCATTAAAAAAAGTTACAAAAACTTGCCCTTTGAATTTACTTTTCAGAAATAACTTTTTCAGTCTATTTCCGGCCACCCCATTGCGTTCTCTTCAATATGTAGGAGAACTGCTCCATTATTCATCTCAGCCCATATATTCATCTCATAAAACATGAAAACACAATTGAAAACAGGAAAAAAACGCATATTTTCTTCTTAAATCAATCTGCTAATCCTCATTAGCATTTGACGTTTTTTGTAGGTCTAGTAATTTTCAATCGCAGTAACGGAGTGAAAATCACCCAGCTGGTCTCGAGGTACGATGCTGGTCTAACGCTTATTTTGATCCGCGCATGCGCATGACGAAATGTAAATAACAAAACAGCCATTGGTTGTTTAAGTTACTATGCAACGTTACGACGTTGTTACATTTCCTACTCCGTTACTGCAATTGAAAATTCCCCGACCTACAGAAAACGTCAAAATGGGCTGCGTGCACTGTTCGCCATTACCGCTCGTATAAGAACAGAAAGGCTGTTCTGAAATAAGATACTTAATTTTATTTGATTTACAACGCAATATTTTTGTGTATGGATATTAGGGTGATAGCGAAAAGGGTCATGTCAAATTTCTAAAACGACCATGTACATTTTGTTAATTGGCGCAAAAAAATTATTTGTGCAAAATTTCAGCTCAATCAAACATTTATTTAGGAGGGCCTCAAAGCGCTCAAAGTTGTTATTTTTCGACCTTTTTGGATTGGATTTGGATTGGATTTTGATTGGATTTGGATTGGTTTTGGATTGGATTTGGATTGGATAAGGATTGGATTTGAATGGATTTGGATTGGATTTGGATTGGATTTGGATTAGGTTTGGATTGGATTTGAATCGAGTTTGGATTGGATTTGAATCGAGTTTGCATTGGATTTGAATTGGATTTTAAGTGGACTTGGATTGGATTTATATTGGATTCGATTTATATTGGATTGGTTGTGGATTGGATTGGATTGGATTGGATTTGGATTGGATTTGGATTGGATTTGGATTTGTGTTGGATTGGATTTGGATTGGATTTCGATTGGATTTGGATTGGATTTGGATTTAATTTGGATTGGATTTGGTTTGGATTTGGATTTGGATTGGATTTGGATTGGATTTGGGTTGGATTTTGATTGGGTTTTGATTGGACCTGGATTGGTTTTGGATTGGTTTTAGATTGGATTTGGATTGGATTTGGATTGGATTTGGATTGGATTTGGATTGGATTTGGATTGGATTTGGATTGGATTTGGATTGGATTTGGATTGAATTTGGATTGGATTTGGATTGAATTTGGATTAAGTTTGGATTTTATTTTAATTGGATTTGAATTAGGTTTGGATTGGATTTGGATTAGATTTGGATCGAGTTTGGGTTGGAATCGGAGTGGATTTGGATTGGAATTGGAGTGGATTTGAATTGGATTTGGATTTGATTTGGATTGGATTTGGATTCAGATTGGATTTGGATTGGTTTTGGATTGGATTTAGTTTGGATTTGGATTGGATTTGGATTGAATTTTGATTGGATTTGGATTGGATTTGGATTGGATTTGGATTGTAATTGGATTGGATTTGGATTGGATTTGGTTTGTATTTGGATTCGATATGGATTGGATTTGGATTGGATTTGGATTGGATTTGGATTGGATTTGGATTGGATTTGGATTGGATTTGGATTGGATTTGGATTGGATTTGGATTGGATTTGGATTGGATTTGGATTGGATTTGGATTGGATTTGGATTGGATATGGATTGGATATGGATTGGATTTGGATTGGATTTGGATTGGATTTGGATTGGATTTGGGTTGGATTTGGATTGCATTTGAATTGGATTTGGATTGGATTTGGATCGGACCTGGATTGGACTTGGATTGGATTTGGATTGGATTGGATTCAGATTGAATTTAGGTTGGTTTTGGATTGGAATGGATTTTGATTTGATTTGGATTGGATTTGGATTAGACTTGGATTGGATTTGGATTGGATTAAGATTGGATTTCAATTGGATTTGGATTGGATTTGGATTGGATTTGGATTGGATTTGGATTGGATTTGGATTGGATTTGGATTGGACTTGGATTGGATTTGGATTGGATTTGGATTGGATTTGGACTGGATTTTGATTGGATTTGGATTGGATTTGGATTGGATTTGGATTGGATTTGGGTTGTATTTGGGTTGGATTTGGATTGGACTTGGATTGGATTTGGATTGGATTTGGATTGGATTTGGATTGGATTTCGGTTGGATTTGTATTGGATTTGGATTTGATTTGGATTGGATTTGAATTGGATTTGGATTGGATTTTGATTGGAGTTGGATTAGAATTGGATTTGATTTGAATTGGATTTGGATTGGATTTGAATTAAATTTAGATTGAATTTGAATAGAGTTTGGATTGGATTTAAAGTGGACTTGGATTGGAATTGGAGTGGATTTGTATTGGATTTGGATTGGATTTGGATTTAGATTTGATTTGGATTGGATATGGATTGGATTTGGATTGGATTTGGATTGGATTTGGATTATGTTGGATTTGATTTGAATTGGATTTGGATTGGATTTGAATCGAGTTTGGATTGTATTTTAAGTGGAATTGGAGTGGATTTGGATTGGATTTGGATTGGATTATGATTGGATTTGGATTGGATTTGGATTTGGATTGGATTTGGATTGGATTTGGATTGGATTTGAATTGGACTTGGATTGGATTTGGATTGGATTTGGTTTGGATTTGTATTGGATTTGGATTAGGTTTGGATTGGATTTGGATTGGATATGAATTGGATTTGGATCAGATTTGAATCGAGTTTGGATTGGAATTGGATTGAATTTGGATTGAATTTGGATTGGATTTGGATTGTGGATTTGGATTGGAATTGGATTGGATTTGGATTGGATTTGAATTGAATTTGGATTGGATTTGGATTGAATTTGGATTGAATTTGGATTGAATTTGGATTGGATTTGGATTGGATTTGGATTCTCTCTGAATTGGATTTAGATTGGATTTGGATTGAAATTGTATTGGATTTGAGTTGGATTTAGATTTGATTGAGATTGGATTTGGTTCGGATTCTAATTAGATTGGGATTTGATTTGGATTGGGTTTGGATTGCATTGAGACTGGATTTTGGAGATTGGAGTTGGGTTGGGTTTGGTTTGGATCAGTATTGGTTTTGGATTGGATTTGGATTGAATTTGGATTGTATTTGGATTGGATTTGGATTGGATTTGGATTAGATTTGGATTGAATTTGGATTGAATTTAGATTGGATTTGGATTGAATTTGGATTTGCCTTGGATTTGGATTAAATTTGGTTTGGATTTGATTAGATTTGAATTGGAATTGGATAAAATCTCGATTAGATTTCAATTTGATTTGGATTGGATTGTATTGAGTTGGAATTTGATTTGATTTAGTTTTGAATAAGATTTAGATTGGAATTGGATTGAATTTGGATATGATTTGGATTTGTGTTGGATTTGAAGTGGATTTGTTTTGCATTTGAAGTGTTTTTGGATTGGATTTGGAATGGATTTGGATTGGATTTGGGTTGGATTTGGATTGGATTTGGGTGTGATTTGGATTGGATTTAGATTGGAATTAGATTAAATCTCGATTGGATTTTAATTTGATTTGGATTAGTTTTAATGAGTTTAAATTTGGCTGGATTTAGTTTTGGAAAAGATTTAGATTTGATTTGGATTTGATTAGAATGGGATTCTGATTGGATTTGCAAAGGATTTGGATTAGACTTAGATTGGATTTCTATTAGGATTGTAGTTGAATTGAATTTATGTTGGACTAGATTTAAATTTGGATTGGTTTTAGATTTGATTCCGTTTGCACGTTGCAGGATTGCAGTATTAATGGAATTGTTTGATGTAATATTGATACAATTTTTCTGTTAACGATGTGTCATAGTTGAAACAGAGAGAACAATTAAAATATGAAATAAAGCAGATCATCGGAAATATGATTAAGAGAATCAAATATATTCCAATGCTTCGATGCATTATAGAACGATGAGATTTAAACCAAGAAAATCCAAAGATGATAGATTTATGACAAAAACGATTTGGAAATTGGTCCTTATGGCAATGGCTTATATTGGGAACATCTTGCAACATAGGTAGAACATCAGATGAGTTTCCCTCACATTCATTTGTTTTTTTGCATCACTTTTCAGTATCACTCCTTTCGGTCGAAACTTTGCAACTTTATTTCTACATAATCACTATTGACTTAACTTTCAACCAATAAGGTGTCATCAAGTATTTGCGAAATAACATGAAATCTTTAAGATAAACTGCACACAACACAAACAATTGTACTCTTTTTAACCAATGTATATTACTTCCCCCACATGAGTGTTTTCCAACACAAAACCCAACTTTTCCACCCCACAGTGGTGCAATCCCCAGCTTGTCTCGGGAATTCGGATAGTATTAGTAAATATGCCAACAAAGGCATTCCGGAGTTTTTTCTTCCTTTGACCCGTCTAACTCTAAGATCTATTTTCTTTGGTGCTCGCTATCTTCTGCAATGTACAACTTTCTAGTCACTAATAACTAACGGCAGCGCTAATTGTTATGCAAATCTAACCTAATCTTCCAAATGGTACACTCATCCTATTCAACTCCCACCGTGGGGTCATTTCAGCAGCTCGCAGAGGGCAGTTATGTAGCTTTGCGCCATTTGCAGCGTTTCGTGTTTCGATAGCTGCCGATCGTTTCCGATCGTCGGCAGATAGCGTCGCAATCGATCGAAGGCTTCATTCAACGCGTGCATTCGCTTCCGTTCTCGAGCGTTCGCTGCCAGTCGACGTTTCCGTCGTAGCACCGGGGGAATCAGTTTCCTCTTTCGGCTTGATTTTCTCGATGACTTTGCAGTGACGGTCGATTTGCAAACGGGTTTAATCCAACTTGGTTTCGGAATCTTGTTACAACTTTTCACAGCATTATTGACCGATTGGAAATGGGGCAAATACAACGATGTCAGTGGAATATTCTGTTCAGGACAAAAGCCATCTCTCGTAGAATTTGGACTGGGTGAACGTAGATCATCACTATAGGGGGGTGATGGAAAAAAAGAAAAATTCGACATTGTCTTCCGATCCGTGCACTTTCGAGCGCTGCTAATTCCGAACATAAACTGACCTTTGAAATTCTATCGATTCATGGAAGTAATTTTCAGCTTACCTACCATTTATTCTTCAATTTCATGTTTTTTGTGTGTGTTTCAATAAAAAGCTCATTCGACTATGAAAAGTGTAACATACGGTTGATGGAAACACCGCAAACCAGCCGATCCTTGAGTTTCTTTTGCCTTCCACCCCTTTGTAGCCGTTCCGATTGCATACATGCAGACAGGCTCCCACAAAATCATCATGTGTTTGATCGCTCACCCCTCTTTAGTCCAGAAGAGAACGCGTTCAGATGAAACGAGACGTGTACATATAAAGAGATGTCTCACATGGCACGCGACCAATCGGGACTGCCGCTGGTAGTTATGCCGAGTGGAGTTTACCCTGCCTGAACTCATACTCACACTGGCGGGCGGTCCGTCGCATGAAGTGAGCTCGATGAGGGTTGCCGCAGGTTATGTGTCGGAACGTGCAGGAAACAACCGGACATGTGTGACACTTGCTTCGGTTCATAAAGAGCGACGAAGCGCGCGCTTTTGGAACGTGTCTGCCACCTACAAACGGCTGTACCTATAGGTATGTAGGTCTGCCGTGTTGAGGTCTGATTGTCGAAACAATGGGAACTAATTTGCATGAATATTGATGGGGGTAATATATTAACGTGAGTACCTACCACTTGAGCAGGTTGTTATGGTGAACCTGAAGAATTACCGTTGCCGGTGCAGGTGATTCCCGATGTTATTTGATTATTGTTGCAATTCAACGAATTTGCAGGAATGTAAACTGACCTTTTGATAAATTTAGAGGAAAGTGCTTTTCTGGTTCGTAGTTGGGAAATTAGACTTAACTACTAATTAATATTTATCAAGGTCAGGGTGTTGATGTTTCACTTAAAACTGTCAATAAATTTTAAACACATTTTTGCACGCTCTATGAAAACATTTAACATGAGACAAGATTACTGAATCTCTGTATGTTAAACCGACGACACTCGATACTGTGACATTAACAATAAACCCAAGCAAATTAAAAATACATCTTAAGTATTTTACCATCAAATTCTGTAGGTTGGCATTGTTTCACTAACACTTAGGATCTAATTTTTCGCGGTTTTCAGTTTCAGATTATACAAAACTTTTTTTCAAACCTGCGTCACCACTTCGCTTTCTAAGTTTAAGTGCTAGTAAATACAAATTTAGAAATAATATTTTAAAGCTTTCGGTTATTGAAGTTTTACACAGGCTTGTAAACGATCAACTTTTTCATTTGATTCGCTCCTAGCTCTTCAAACAACCATCATATTATTTTTGATCAGAGGAAATAGAGCCACTGCACCTACCGCTGTCGCTGCTAGTTAGTGGTGCCACTGCTGGTACTCGGAAATATTACCTCTTCAATTAGGTATTTAATTTGTTCTCAAAAGGATAATTTATTGAGCAATTCTATATCATATATAATGCTAATCACATCTCTGTGCTATCCCTAACAATTAACACCGTCCCAGTGGCCATCCACCAGTAAACTGATTAGTTTGAGCCGAAGCAATAACTAGGTATAATATTAATAGGTATAATATTCTGTCGACCGTGTTAGGGAAAGCGAGCATTAACCGACCAATCAGATCATTCGAAATCTGCGTTTCAACAAGGCTTGGCGATTTTCAATAGTATAGTGTTCGCACGACTAAGGCTTGATTATGCGTTTTAGTGTCGTATGGAAGCAGATAACAGAAGATGTCGTACTCAGTTACGCTACATTCTATCTCGTTGCTGTTGGGAGTTGCATATTGCAGAGGAGAAAGACAATTTTATTCCGTGCTGGGACATGGAGGGAGTGTCGAATTTACAATCGTCTTGGTTAGGGGCCATCCACATTTCGTGTGGACAGCATTTAAGGTGGGGGGGGGGGGGGGGGTAATTAGTAATGTTCACGGTCCACACAATTTTTGTAGAATTTATATGGGCAGTTGTCCACGGAGGGGGAGGGGGGTCAAATCGTTAAAAATCTGTCCACTTGGAATGAGGATGGCCGTTCCAAGATGAAGTGTAACGAATGAACGAGAAAATATCAACTCTTCAAATTAAGTATTTAATTTGTCATCAAAAGGACAATACGCTGTTTAATTTACTATCGAATATCATGCTGATCGCATCTCTGTGCTATCCCTGACCATGGAAATAAGGCGCTCTTTTGATAACACAATGGAAAGCTGCTTTTTGACTGAAAATTTGACAGTCCACAGATTTTTTGCCAGCATCCCAAAAACGTTTATGTGTTGTCAAAATACGCCAGAGCTTTTTACTAGAGGAAGTGCTGACGCTGCTAGCACCACTACCGCTACTGTTGCTACCCACAGCTGCTTAGTTAGGACCGTCCTAATGGTCATTCACTAGTAAACTGATTGGTTTGAGCAGAGACAGGCTTTTAAATAACCTGAAGAGTTACTAGGTATCATATTCTGTCGATCGTGCTAGGGAAAGTAAGCAATAAGTGATCAACCAGAGGTCGAAATCTGCGTTTAAACAAGGTTTGACTATTTTCAACAGTACAATAGTTTGAATAATCAAATTTCAATTTTCTGCATTTGGGCGAATGTATCAGTTACTGCAAGAATGAATGAAATCCGTTGAAAACTAAGCGGCTTATAAGCATTCGAAAAAAGACAAATTTCGTCCCCTTTTCCGTTTTTAGATTTTCATTTTACACTCCTATGTAACCGAACTGTTTAAGAAACGTAGTTCTACATAAAAAATGCAAAATTATGAAATGAAATCGTAAATCAAAATATTTTCCACATTCTCAGCGATACCACAAATTGGTTTTGAAATTTGAATGAAAGATTAAAGGGCACATTTAACAAAAAAATAACAAATCATGTCATGTGGAAAAATTCGAAGATTCATACGAAAGGTGTAACCAGCACCTCCTGCGAAGCCTTCTGTGAAAATAGGCCACATTAGGCGGCATCCATGAAGTACGTCATGCACATAGGGGAAAGAGGGGGTTAAGGAAATCGTGACGATTTGTGACATAGGGGGAGGAGGGGTATGACGTTATGTGACGTCACATAAAAAATATTCAAAAATGAAAAATTTACTAAAAAAATTGTTTAGTTCACCTTCATTTTATTTACAATTTTTGATTAATAATCAAACTTAAACTAATCAGACAAACGCATTAAGGAAGATTCTTCCGTAACTGGTTGATTCAAAACGTCATCAGAAAGTCCTGATTCCCCAAATGGGTCTAACTCTGAATTGACGTACTTAATAAATGTCGCCTTATTCGCGTTGACTATATTATTACTAAACGCTTCTTTAAGAAACATCTCTCCGCCGACACAAACGCTTGCTACATTTTGTTTTTTTTTTTCTGATATATGATCCTATATAAAATCGTCTGCTAAACACATTGGCGTGGCCAAGATTAAAAGTCAAAAAACAGAATGTTGGCAACACTGCTAAAAATGATCACGTGGTTCGATTCTACATTTAAACGCTTCAAAATAAAATGTCAAGGTCACTTGTAATTCTTCAGGGTCCCAAAATATTTGCAAATAAAAAAAGTTGTTCTCCAAATTCGCAAAAAGTGGGGTTAGTCCCATCGGCCGAGACGTTCACTAATCGGTACAAAATTTTAGATTTATAAGTTCCAGCAAAAATACATCGACTCACAAGTTTCGGACACTTGAGATGGAATGACGCATATGCTAATTATTTTTCTGTTGATAACGACGAATTTAAAGGTTCTGAAACATCTGAAATTGTGTTCTACCAATGATGTTGAAACTTCATAAAATCTGATCCATTCGGAATTCGATTGAACAAAAAAAATCTTTCCTGCACGCAGACTTCCCAGTTCAAGGTTTCTCGTAATTTCCAGTCATATATTTTTCAATTTTTACGTTTTTTGTGTACGTATTTATAATTTATTTAAGAAAATTCGCAATATTGTACAATCATGTCCTCGACGTGAATGGAATTCCTTCGTGTTTTTTTTTTTCGAAAACCTTTGAACTTGTGTATACCGCTATCATTTGTTTCTCAATATGACTCCCAGAGGCGCTAAAATAATTCAAAAGAAACATATAAATACTTTGTAAAGATTTTATTTTATTCGAATTTAGTACCAGATAATAGACATTTCTCATCGTGAGAAAATTGATACGTCTATGATAAACTAGAAAAGTGCATTAGTTGGTCCTAGTTGATTTTAATTTATAAATACTGTTACCTTTTATTTTTGGGTACAAAACGCAATATAATAGTTGGAAGTTAGATCAAGTTCGCTATAGAATTCAGAACTTTTTTTGTCATTTACTTTTATCAACCTGTTTCCATAGGATCCAAATTTCCCGCCTACTATTGCTTTTGAATTTCCAGCGTCACAAGATTTAAGCTGAAACCAGCAAACATAAGAAAATCAGATCGTCTCTAACCTCAATTTCAGCTTAGTTCTGACTATACATATCAATGGTTGCTACTCCGTGATGGGTCCGAGCCATAAGATCGTCTCTAACCTCAATTTCAAGTGCCAAAGTCATTCTTCAACTTGACACTATAATAAGAACTTCCTCGTACAATGCGACCCGACTGGAAACAAAGCCACACTCGTTCGATGATTAGTGATACTGCACCAGCCGTGTTTCGGAAAACAAATAGGTCCGACAAATGCTTATCTGCAGAAGAAAGAATGGCAAACGGACCGAAACGACTTTATGTGCATGTGTGCCAGTTGTTGTTATTTATGACGACGCTAAACGATTTTCTTGCTCTACCGGAGTGGGCTCGGCCCGGAGTAGCTTACCAGACAGGATAAGTTCGCCAGGTTCGCCACTGCGTGTCAGCAAAGCACAGGTATAAAGGTGAAAGATACCGCGCACAAGTCTGCCACGCGATCGTTCCTTTTTCGGACGCTGCGCTTGTTCGACGCAAAATCTCACTCAAAAATATGGACCACTCGTCTTTCGTTGCTCTCTGATTAGATTGACGAAATATCGCATCATCTGTTGTTGGCTGGCCGATCATCACCACAGATGGTGGATCGAATTTCAACTTGGAGTAATCATCTTCGGTTCGAAAGGGAAATCGTTTTCTATTCCGCCACGTTTGATCGATTCTGTTGATCGAGCAAAACTGCTCTGGTAAATGACAGCTCTATAAATACACGCACAAAATTCGTACATAACCTTAACAAAGAATCAACCTTGTTCAGGAGGAATTTATCTAGGGTAATAATCCAGTTACCTAACCTAAGGAAGCTATTTTTAATTACATAATATCTAACACAAATTGCCGTTCATGTTAACCTTTAGTAAAAGAGCCTAGTCCGAATGAAATTTTGCAGCAATGCTGCTACACGGCTGCGGCAATCAGTATCTCATGGCGATTGCAACCGAGTTCAACCTCGTACTGCAGGCAGTCCGATTGTCTGCTGTATTGCAAAAATTGCCTTCAATTAGCATGTCACTCAATGGGTCCACTCGAAAAGGTTTGGTTGGATCGTTTGCTCGTTAAGAATGGAAGCGAAGATTAAATACACTAAATCATTCTTTCCGAGAAGTAACCAGCTCGAAATGTTATTCCTCTGAATCTATCTTTTGACGTAAACATCGTTCACACGAGTTTCAGGATTATTTGAGGTTTTTTTTAACCAAAACAGTACTTTACATCAGCAACCGCATTTTGTTTTTTTTTTCTATTTTTCTCATGTAGGAAAGGTTGTGTAATAATTTCGAAAACTGCCATAAGAATATATCTTGATATCGAACAAAACATTAGAAAAGCACATCCGCACCTATGCGGAGTTCAAATAAAATTTGCCCAACAAGCAGACCACTTCTGTCTAGGCCTACTCGACGGGAACATTTTCACACCTATACCGTCCCTAGTTTTTGGGTCTGGAGGATAAAAGCAAATTCACAGCGCCGCAGCAATTATAACAGACAGAGAGGTAAAGCAAAGGAAACTAGCCCGGGCGCGAGTATCGCTACTTGATACATGCTAATTTGGTGAAGTGATCTAGAAATCCAGTTTGTACGGCTAGACCTGTATAAAAGTTACATTCGGGAAAGCGCCTGCTTTGTTTGTTGATCCTCGAGGATGCAAGGAAGCGCCTTTAGCAAAAATGCAAGCTCATCTCAATCATTGCAAACGTTTACTCATGGTCAATGCAAAGGTTATATACAATTCTCACTTGACAGGAGATTATGTCAGATAACTGACAGACGATACAGCCCATGTATGGCATTCCTTTTTCTTCCATTAAAGTTTAGCATTTAGGCAATCATAATATAGTTTTTATTGTTATGATACAACACATATGGAAGTTGAAACCAACTCCGACAGTATCTTTTTCACATTAAAACAGAAAATCAAATGAAGCAAGGCAAACAACTGCGATGTTTACTCTACTTGTTTTTCATCGCTAGGACTCGAGCATGATTCTGATAAATATAAATAGCAAACAATTACCATCATCGTCATCATCAGCGTTCGGATTGTCCAGTATTCAATAGCGCAGACAAATATGGACGAGAGTAAACATCGGTTCACTGGGGGAGGAGGAGTGCAAATAGCGCTCAGTTTTAACCATCGTAAAATCGTGGACCGACGGTACGATTCGCGGAATATTCATCCTTTTTCGATTGTAAACAGGGCCACCGAAAGCAAACAAGTCCAAATTATGCGATGCTTCAACGCTCCGAATCAGAGCGTAGTATCGTATACGGTACAGTCCAAATAAACGATCAAATATGTTCAATGGACACATAAGTATTGAATTTTATCTATTTGTACACTACCAGCGCAATACACTGAGGTCATTTTTAGGCGGTTATTTTACGCGACTCTTCGAATTGGCTCGGTAATGTTGTACAATTTTTGTAGGAATAATAGATGAATCGTAAATAGCTATCTACAAACAAACTAGGTTTACAAAATTGTCATCATTGTTTTTCCGTCAAACCCTCATTGCATGAAACTCAAAAATTTCGTTCCTTCCATTGTTCCATTAGAGTATGCCGCACTAATTTGACTTGTAAATGATCCAATATTCCAATAAAAGCCACTCCACCGCCAGCAACTAGAAGGAGTCACTCAGGAGTCCTCAACGGAAGCTCCTTCGGTGCGTGCAATGATGCATAGAAAGAAGATGACATCAAGTGCCTGATCCCTATCGGGCTCAGGCTCTGGCTACTTCGAGTGCTATCAAAACACACTCGAATAATAACCATTTCAGGGAGTACTACTGAACCTGCACCCTCGGCAACGATGGAAAGGGATCATCTTTTTTTATTGTATTTGACCGGTAGCTTGCATAAACAGTGACCAAACTTGACTTTAAACTAGGTCTTTCTTCGCTTGCCATTGAAAAATCAATGGAATACAGCTCAGATTTGCTTTATAGACATCAAATTACAGTCACAATCAGCAAGCTCTACGATTTTTTACGCATAAAATTAATGTCTGTTTTGTTTTGTTGGTTGGTTCTCGTCAGACTAGTATTGCAATAACTAAAAATCTTGCTCGTGTTGCCATGAGGTATAATTAAAACTTAAACATTCATTCTTTCCAAGTGCGTCTACCTGAAATTATGGTGAAGAGGGAAATCCAACTTTGATAAAATTGTTTTCAACTGTTACAAAAGTATGGTTGATTCAATCAAAAGGATTCTTTAAGCATAAACTCTACGCCAAATCATTACCAGTGAGTATTGGATTGTGAGGGCGGTGGTTATCTAACTCAACCCTTAAAAATAACCGTTGCGACGATACCCTAAGAATTATCACAGCAGGCGGCATTCATTCCGACTCACCAAGCAGGCGTTGAAGTCATTTGGCAGTCACCGTTGTTTTTCTCCATACCCCTGGCTGCGGCAGTTAAAACAAACATCAATCGTTATAAGTGGACCGCTGTCTGATATATTAATCACACGGCAAAGACGATCCCGATATCGTTTCAAAAGAGTTTCCAAAAAAAACACAATAAAGCGAGGTTAGAAATTTTTATAGCGGTTATATTTGCTTGAATAAGATCATCAAATCATTTGGTTTGAAATTCTCAAATTTCTACACAAATTCGGAGACTACTGTTCTTTTCTCGGTTTTGTTACACGGCTGAAGATGTTTTTATTTGTTCACTTTAACGTTTTGTTCGTTTTGTTCGAGTCTCGGTTTAGGCGTGAAACGATCAGGTTTTGCCGTTGATTATCATGATGAAGAAATCTGCAATATTTAGATTAACTAAAATATTGAATGAGTAATTTTTCTCAGAACTTGTTTTTGTTAATTGCAAATAATATAATATCAATTTTTAGGTTACCGACTTGTTAGATATGATGCTGTGCTTTATTTCCTGAAAGCAACACAACTCTCCCCCTTTTACCAATACTGTGTTTAATTGAATCAGTTGACTTAGTAATTAATAATTTTATGCGTATATTCGTATAACCAGAATGACGTTTTGGTAATTTGATATTATATTTGGTCGGCGTGCGACCAGATCGAACTAAGCGTCAAAAACATTATTTCGAGTAATCGGGGTTCAAAGTTTTACCACCCCGTTTGTTTTCTGCAAGCTACTGCAGGAAATTTTTATTATAATATCATCATGAACTGTTCAAATGATTTCATTTTTTCATGAAGGATAGATTATTAAATTTCACAACCACTGGTGTTGAAAACTCAATTTTTAAAAAAATGGCGCTTGATTCGGTCTGGTCGCACGCCGACCATTTGAACAATACCTACTTCAGTAAATTTTACCGAAGTTCTCGTAATAATTTGACACCCAAAATTTTCGAGTGGTAAGCATACTAAAACTAGTTTCAGAATTATTTCATGAACTCTCATTTAAGTTTGACAAGATTTCAATTCTCGGTTGGTATTAATTGGTAGTTTGATATTTTGATGTATGCGTGATGTATGATGTATCTCGTTGAACTCTCGGTAAATTATTTTACCATACTAGGTGATAATATCTAAATGCGTTGTTCATTTTTAGTCGTGTTTATACAAACTGAGCGACGTAAAATTACATCTTACGGCAACATTGGGCTGCAAATTAAAAAACCGACATCGAGAGCGTCACGAAAATTGTCCACTTTCAAATACTTAAAACTCACTCAGTTTCTAACGAATTTCCCTCATTCTTACAGCAATTGATTAGAAAATAAGCTGTGCGTCCTCCAAAATGCGAAAAATTGTAATTATGTGACGCTAACTTTTGTTCTATTAAGAAATGTGGAGCTATGTTAGGCCGAATATCAAGCGAAAGTCTCAGTGTCAGTCTGAATCGAACTACAAACCAGTACCGCTTTCTTCCCCAGCATAGCCAACACTAAAGCGAGCACACGATTTGATTTTGTAAACGATTTTTTGTTGTTTTGCTCTTTCGTGCGCACAATGACACGCCCACCGGAAGTATAACTCTCAGTAGTCACGTATAAAAACTAGCATGCATAAATTTGGTCTTCAGTGTCTATCCGTTCACTGTTGCAGGAAACTGATTTACTGGGAACTGGATCGACCAGCAACAAACAGGGCCGCGGTAAGTTACAGCGCAGCAGGCGGCGATTTCCAGAGGCGACGCGTGACCAAGTGGGCCACCTGTTCAATCGACATTTGCAACATTAAAACAACAGTATTGCGATAACAAATTTTAAAAGTTTTATTTATCAACATTTATTTATATAACAAAGGAATCCTTCGGTTTACTTTTAACGCAAACTTGTCGATAATATCGTCGTAAAATAATGGCGTCAGCATCATCTCATGGAGTAAATCTTTCTCCACAGCCATCATCATAATACCAAATAATCGATTCTGACCCGATTTAGACCGCAAATAATTTTTGATCCGTCGGAGAACCGAAAACGTTCGTTCGATGGACGCCGTTGTATTAGGCAATGTCAGTATCATTCTGGCCAGCCGAAGCGTTTCGGAGAAAGTTTGATGCAGGTTTTGTCCAAGGATAAACGAAATTAAATACAATATATTTATGGGACGATAATTGATACCGTTGCTATCAGTGACCGTTTCGCCAGAAACATCAATTGCATCATTAAGCGTTCTGTAGAAATGATGCTCTGCTTTGAGCTCTTCGATAGAACCGAGGCAAGCCTTGACGTTACGTAAACATTCTACTACGTCCAATTCTTTTGTTTGCAAAATTTGATACAGAACATCTGTATGTGCAAAAATATTAGCAAAAAGTTTGAGCAAGAATACGGTATTGAATTCAAGCATGAATGCGTGAAGACCTCTGGCTGTAGTACAAGTTTCAGCATCAAAGACACTGTCGCCAAGATAAATCTCACCTAAACATTCATTAATCGCTGCATAATTCGAATCAATTATTTTGATCATACGCGAATTATACGACCATTTGGTCTTGCAAACATTTGGTATGTGGGTCTCCATAAATTGCTTTAATGTCTCGCTGCGTTTAGGTGACTGCGAGAAAAATGCCGCGAGTGATGAGATCGTGTTGAAAAACCTTGCTGATTTCTTGTTATTTGTGCACGAGTGAAGTAGCACCAAATTAAGCAAATGTGCGCGGCAGTGGATATATCCAGCTTTTGGAAACCGTTGCTTCACCAATGTTTGCACTCCAGATTTGACCCCGGACATTACAGCAGCTCCATCATAGCTCTGAGCTACAACTTTGTCACCATCAAGACCAAAATACGCTGCTATTTCATCAACGTGTCCGGCCAACGCAGCGGCGGTTTTGTCACTGCTAACGTCTGCCAATCTAACGAGCCTTTCAACTGGTGTTCCTAAAATTTTAATGAACAAAAAAATGTTTGAGCCTCGTTGAATTGAAAAAAAAATCAACTATTTGTTAACATATTTGCAAAATATATTTTATGAATATTTCTTACCATCGGGCCGTAAGTAGCGCAGAGTACAAGATAGTTGCGATAACCGAGCCGAATCTGTTGATTCATCCATCATAATGGACACGAACTCAGCATCAAGAACTTCTCTTGTAATTGTTTGAAGCATGTAGCTTTCAATGCATTCTATAAGCTCGTTCTGGATTCCTCCCGACGTTCCGCTGAAAACTTTATTATTTATAAAGTCCTGGAATGCTGGATCCCTGGCGGCGATCAACGTGCAGAGGTCTTTATAATTTCCTCTGTTCGTGGAATCGGAACATTCATAATGTCCGCGAAAGGCGAGACCGTGAGTGCCAAGGAAACAGGTGATCTCAATTAAAGTTCGCATACCCTTCCGGTTTTTCGTTACTTCTTCGTTATGCTTATTGCGGGTGATCTGCCGGCTATGGTCAAGTGCTTCGTCTATCCTCATTTGCCCGAACATCGATAAGGCAAGTGAATTATTTATGTGATCTTTAGAGCTCGAATGCGTTTTAATTGACGCAGAAAGGTGATTCAGATCACTATATCCTTCCTTGCTCCAAACATTTTTTTCATTGGCGCTACGGCAAAGCAAACATGGCCAGCAGAAAAGTTTATTTAATTTCGCCGATCCACACAGCCATTGCTGGTCATACGATGACACATTAAAGTTGCGGGACATAATTTTCCCCTTCTACTTATACGTGGATTTTAATTGTTCCATAGGTGGACGAGGAACCGGACGTCCAATAACTTTAATTTTTTCTTCCATGGTTCTAGCGGCAAACGGGCGCTTTAGCATTTGCTCAACAATGCAATGATCCATAACGTTGTCCATCTGGAAATCCACGCAAACAATCTCCAGTAGGTATATGGTAGTTTGTTATGATTTATTGAAATATATGAAGTAATTAAACTTTACTCACCACGTATCGTTCCTTAAACGAGATTGAAATTTCACACAAGAAAGCAATAGAAATTTGAAAGATGGAGCAATGGTAGTCTTAGCCGTCACAAACAAATCAAAAGCAACCGTAACGTGAGCAGTCAAACATGTACTATACCATTCTAGTTACCATACTATGGTTCAAGTTATTGAATGAACAACATCAAGAAAAATGGCTTGAATCGAAACCACACATCAACGAAAAAACACCACTACATCTACAATAACCATGAATGAATTTGTTCGATTTTTCATTTGTATCGCACTCAGCGCTGCGCGACACTTTTTTTCTCACGTGAAGAATAATGTCATCAATGAGGAAATACATGAAAACCCTTCGCTGCACTCTCGGCTTTGCATCGACCTGACGCTCGCTTGAGCGTTGAGAGCTGTGTACTCTCGCGGCCTCTCTCAAATTTCAATGAACGAACATCAAAGAATGGTGGGCGTGGGGGTCGGCGTCGGCGGTATCGTTTCCATCGGCTTGGTTCAACATAATTTTTGAACCGCAAATGTCATTTTTACGCAAGGCTGCGCATTAGTAGTGGTGCACGCTTTATGTACATAACTGGCTGCGTACGCTATAGTACTTGAAAATGCAGAGAAGTGTTTGAATGAATGCTAGTTCAGATAAATGATTTGAACAAACGGTAGTCATTACTGCTTATCTCGTTGTGTTGTGTTGTATTACGGGTGAGCTGTGTGGCGGGTGGGTTGAGTAGTGTAGAGTGAGTTTAGCCAGGTTATATTCTTCACGGTGGAGAAATAAATAGAAATTGAAATTGGTGGAAATAAATTTAAAATCAAAAAAATGTTCGAATGTTCGAAATAACATTAAGGTTACAAGAAAACTTAATGATGTCAGATCCATGCTACAAATGAGAAATAATTCGAGTAATTGTTCTGAAATTGTCTACCTGTCCTATGAACAGGTTGAACAGGTGGACGAAACGCCTCTGGCGATTTCAAATAACTCATAGCGTTCCATAGTGAACGAACCAACATAGGAAACCCGGCGGAGCGCGCATTGGCGATTGTAGATCACCTTGCACAGCGCGCTATGTCCCCAGCTTTATGAAAACTATTCTGCCGTGAGATAACAAAGTGACGTAAAGGCCATTTTTTCGAATATAGGTTTTTCATGCCAATTTGTTCATTATTCGAAGACCTTATTCGAAGACCTTATCTTTTTTAATAACGAACACACTATCTCAAAATTGGTATACCGTCGTTTTTGTTCATAACTGGCACAACTCATCTTTCATAGTATCGTGAATAACAGGTTATTGGTGTGTCATAATAGTTATACAACACAATAATAGTATGCGCGAGTGGCGGAGAAATTTGAACTATTTCGCAATGATTTTGAGGCACTAAGAAGTGCCATTGGTGTGTCGCAATAGTGATACCTGGCAATTTCGTTTAACTTCCCGTCATATGCCAATCGCATATGACGCATTTGCTACCATTTTCAGAACTTTTCCAACTACCAAGTATTCCGTAACAGCTAGCAAACAGACGGGCGCTCCAGCATCAGAGCAATTTTCTTCGCACTGCAGACGATGATAGGAGCTTAGCACGAAATGACCGGGATTATGGCTTTCCCATTTTTACCACGACTAGACCTTACCGTCCGCATGGTACTAACTTAGGCATAGAAATGACTTCAAAATTTCTGTTTGCTACCTTTTAGTTCAGGCTTGGGATAGAAACTCTTTGAGAAGGAGGAGCCTCGTAGACGACGAAATGAAAGAGAAAAATTAGTTTCCCGTTTTCAATAGCTGTACTGGCCGCAATTGGAAAATAAAGGCTAAGAATCAAAGCTGGTGTACAACGAGTGATTGGCAGGAACTTTTTAACTACTTCACAATTAAATGATTTTCGGGCCCTCTGAAGCTGTTTTTCAAATTGCCAATGAACGTACGACTGTGCAGTAGAAGTATCTTCGCCGGTCGAAGGTTCGGGGAAAATTTGCCTTCTTGTAGCATAATGAATTACAAACAATCTTCGTTCTCGTGTACCAATGCAAATGGTCCAGAAACCGAATTTAGAGGGAAATTTGGGTCTAGAGCTCCATACCAATATTTTAGACAGAAACTTTTTTTGTTGCTACATATGCAATGACGCTTATTGAAAAATTATCGAAAATTAGAGTGACCCAAATTTCGATGAGATCAAGTATCTAACTTTTTTATTTTTGTAGATCAAAGAATAAATTTAGAACAATGTTAAAGCTCCGTTAATTTTAAGCAACTTTGAAGAAAAAAGTTTTTGTCTATGTTTTAAAATAACCAATTTGGATTGAAAAAACACATTTTTCGCTGTAACTTTTTTATTTCAATTTTCACTTTACAACTATCTTTGAACGACTTTGAGGAGTTTTTAGGAGAAACAATTTGCAATGTTAAGATTGTGAATATCTCAATTCTCAAAGTTATTATTGATTTTCATCAAAAATATGCCTTTTTCTTTTGTTTGTCGTTATTTTTGGGGTAAACATAAAAAATATCCCTTGACTCAATCTGAAGGGCACATTTGACTCTATATATAGAGAATTTTTTTTTAAAATATGTTATTTTTTATATTTGAGTAAACTTAATTTGAAAACATGACAAAAAATTTAACAAACTTATTTGTTTTGCATGTAAAAGCGCAAAGATTTTTTTTTGTATTTTCTTTCAAAACAAGGAGAATATCTTCATCAATTTGATAAAAAATCAATCAACTGGTTCAAAAGTTATGAATTTTTGAAAATGAAATGCGTCGAATAAAGCCGTTTGTTGTTTCATAAAAGTGTTAACAGGTTAGGGACCATCCATTATTGATGTCACGCAATTAGGGGGAGGGGAGATTATTGTGATTATTGTGACATTTTGTGACATTTGAGGGAGGGAGGGTTAGCTTGAGTTTGACATCACATTTCAACTTAAAAAAAAAAACAACAAATAAGTCACATAGCTACACCACAGATGATACATACTTTCATTATGCTTTCCTTTTTTTGCTTGAGATTTGCTGAAGATAAAATATGTTTTAAAAGCATAATATTTGTTAGTGTTAGTTGCCGTGCATGTTTGTTGATAAATTACAGTACAATTTCGTACATTTTAGTCTTTTTTAATCCTACAAAAATGGTGACAAAACGTGAATAAGAATAGTCGATTTGCGACTCCATCAACAAAATCCTCGGACTTAGGATAATTCAACGCTTTTTCTAGTTTTTTTATAATCCTCTTTTCCTTTCATTTTCAGGTTTTCTTTCAGCAAAATCGTTCTGATTTAGAAAAAAATGCTTTTTTTACGAATTTCTCAATTTTTAGTCAATTATAACCAAAGAAGGGGGAAAGGGGTATAAAAATGTGACGTAATTTAGGGGGTGGGGTCACGTAAGTTGTGACAGTTTGTGACAAGAGGGAGGGGGGCAGTTAATTTTTTTCCCAATTTGGCGTGACATCATGAATGGATGGTCCCTCATTGAGTTTTTTTTTGTTTTTTTTGGCATAGGGTAACGTGGGAAGTTTGGCCAGCTTTAGGAAGTCATTTTACAATTTATTTAAAACAAGACGTTTTTCAACATAAATACCTGTCTATATTTTGGCCCACCTCTATATTTAGAACTGTGTGAAGAAATATTTTGGACAAATTGTATTTTATATCACAATCGAGCTTTTTAGAGCAGAAATAGTGGATTTGAGGAGCAAATCCTTCTGCCGTGCAGTTAATTTTTAGCAATTTCAGACATCTGAAAATGAAGAGGCACTTTCAGCCAATTTCATATCGTTTAATGTAATCAACTAAGAAATAATTACCTTTGAATTGCTACAGGCTGCATCAACTTGTAAGAGAGCGATTCTCGCTGAAACTAGGTCACTAGGTGCACAAGGTCTTTCAAATTTGATGTCTGCTGTATCCCGCACTTCTGTTAATAGCAATACCCCTATTGAGAAGTGGCGTGCTTATTATGAATGTTCATCAGTGCTTGTGTGTAATGTGCTACTCTTCCTTACACGCTTACTGTTCTACTATACCGATACTCGTTCCTCTTGCCAAATATCACCAATTATAATTCCCTTGAGAAGTTTCGTCGTGCGTCCTTCTGACCAGTTTTATTGATGAGAGGGACTTATTTTTTGTTAAGAGGACGTTACGCAAAGGTATTGTAGATTTCAGGGTAAAGGAAGGGTAACTGGTGGGGAGCCTGAGAATAAACCTTAATGCTTAAGTCCTTTTTGACATCGGATGGCCTGGTTCTACTAAGATTCGAACCCACGACCATCCGATTGACAAAGCGGACTCTGTAACCTTGCGGCAACGCAGCTCCCCTAAATGCACGATAAAAAAGATATTAGAAATAGAGAAAAAATATTTGTGAAGAAAAAAAATAGAGAAAAAATGATAATGACGGGTACCATAGATTTGTTTCTTGCTTTACTATTATTTTAGATGTAGAAATACAGTAGAGATTTTTTTTAATATTTGGTAGCTATTTAATATCTACTAACAGTGATTGTCATAAATGGAGCTTAACAACAGTTCAATCTTCGGATGAAACTTTAGAAAAGTAACGTTGCATGTTTTTTGCACTCTAATATCGTATTCGTTTTTGCGGCGTAGCCACACGAGGACTACACTTTTGCCATGTAGGTGTTTTTTTTACTTTCCAGATTACACAGAAACTACATCCGAAGGCAAAAGGGTGTAGTTTGAAAACACCAACAACAAGAACAAATACTGTCACATGCCGTACGAAAAAAATGAGCTTGGTCGATTATTGACGTAGAATTACATCTAACGGCAACATTGGGCTGCAAATTGAAAAAGCGAAAACATCGAGAGCGTCACGAAAATTGTCCACTTTCAAATGCTTAAAACTCAGTCAGTTACTCAGTTTTAACGGATTTCCTTCATTCTTACAGCAATTGATTAGAAAATAAGCTGTGCGTCCTCCAAAATGCGAAAAGTTGTAAATATGTGGCGCTCACTCTTGTACTACTGAGAAATGTGGAGCTTTGTTAGGCAGAATATCAAGCGAACGTCACAGTGTCAGTCTAAATCAAACTAAACAACCAACCACTACCGCTTTCTTCCCCAGCACAGCCAACACTAAAGTTAGGACACGAATTAATCTTGTTAACGATTTGTTGTTGTTTTGCTCGCTCAAGTGCACGCCCGCCCACAGGAAGTGCACGCCACGCCCACATGAAGTATAACTCTCAGTAGTCACGTATAGAAGCTAGCATGCATAAATTAGGTCTTCATTGTCTATCCGTTCACTGTTGCAAGCAGCGTTGCCAGGTATCCAGATTTAGCTGTATTATCCAGATTTTTGAACATGTATCCAGATAGACAGATTTGATGTCCTATTATCCAGATTTTTCATGAATGATCCAGATTTTATCCAGATTTTATTTTTACTGTTCCGCAAAAAGGTTATCACTTCAAATTTGGCGCGAAATTTTGCAATTTTGTCACCTCAAATTTTACGTACCCCAAGACTTTTATCCGAAGACTTTAACTTTCACCCCACGAAATGACTTCCAGATTTTTTTCAGATTTTTTTTTGCCTTTTCCAGATTTAAAAAAAATTACCTGGCAACGCTGGTTGCAAGAGACTTATTAAGGTACTGGGAACTGTATCGACGCAAGCAGGGCCGCGATAAGTCACTGCGCAGCAGGCGGCGATTTCAAATAACTCGCAACTTTCCATAGGGGACGAACCAACATAGGGAACCGGCGCACAGTGGCAGGTCTCTGAACAAAAGTCGAAAAAACCCCAAAATTTTTAAATGATTGGAAATTACATGTTATTACATTTTTGGGATGGTAAACTCATTTCTTATGTCAGAAAAAGTTAAAAAAAGCAATTTACGCAGCTAAAGTGCCGTTGGGCCTTTTTCATGATCAGATTTTTTTCTCTAATCATGTGTAGAATTTTAATAGGGGAACCGCTCAATCTCAACACCTATATTCATCTCATTGCTCTTATTTATCCAATTTTCTGTAGAATTTAACTTTTTTTTTCAAATTAAATGTAGTTTTATTTTACCTCTCAATTCAGTCAAGTAGTCGGAAGTTCAGAACGATGAGAAGAGCGAAAAAGAAGCGTCGACAAGAATACAGGTGCTAAGATGAATGTTGGGGTGGTTCCCCTACTAGTTCTTAATCGAAAAACTTTAGAATAGTATTTTTTGTTTGATTTATAGGGAACTCCTTTATTAAAAAGGGTGGTGCAAAAATCATTATAATTCAATTTATTTTGTTTTGAAATTTTTTAGCTTTCAAGCCGTTTAAGATCTGTTAAGAGATCGTACGGTAGTTTATTTTTAGGGTTTGCAATCCCGGGAACGATTTCCCGGGAAATAGCTTTTCCCGGGATTCCCGAATAATAAAATTAATATAATAAAATTAAATAACAATAAAAATAAATAAATAGCAATAAAGCAATAAAATTAAATAGCAATAAAGCAATAAAATTAAATACGTCAAACTGGTGCGACCTGAAATAAATCATTTAATAAAACTCAAAGTCAGTATAGTATTTCGAAATAAAAATCATCTTTGCATGTTAATTAGTAAGCCTTCAAATGCTCTAAGACTGACTTATTGTGAGTCGTATTAAACTGATTGTTTAGTATTCTATCGTTTCCTTCCGGTTTTTTCGGTCACAGAAAACCACCGAACGGCGAAATAACGAAATGACGTAGTTAATTAACCAAAAATCTTCCTTGGAATCTTACGTTCTAATCAATAATGATATAAACTCCAAAAGGGTTGTTCTGTCAATGAAAACTAGATTTGAGACGCAGTTTATTTAAAATAGATCGCAATGGTATATTTAGCAAAAATATTTAAAAAAAACGAATGGATTTGCTACCCCTCAAGTTAACAGTAAATATTTACTGTAGTGTAAAAAACATTTTGCCCGAAAAGTCCGTACCGAATACAGCATATTTTCCGCGTCCAATGCCTGCCTAAAAGCTCAAACACAATGGATACGTTTGCGTTGCGTTGACGTTAATTTGACAGAAAATGTATGGGCTAACTGTCAAATTGCCGCAAACCCAGTCGTAACGTATCCATTGTGGTTTTCTCTTCCACAAACTGAAAGAATTGGACACCAGTTTTCAATTAAGTCTAGCAAAAGCTGTAATCGGTGATTTGAAAGTATCCTAGAATTCAAACATTAGCGGTGATTCAGCAGATTTGAGCAAAGCTTTACAGAAGGAAATAAAATTTTTGAGCTTAACGAAAAATTGTCAGCGGATCTGAAGCAATTGTTTGACGACTTGAATACCCTTAATTCTCCTCTTCTGCAAATATATGCTACAAAAATCGATCACGAATTTTTTATGTTAACTTGAAAATGTTTTGTATTTCATTTGTTTTTTTTTTGTTTTTCAAATGAAATCACATGAAAAATTTTTAAACAATTTTTTGTTACCTTTGACTGATGAACTTCATTTAAAATATCCCGGGAAATGCGATTTTTCATTCCCGTTTCCCGGGAAATCGATTCCCGGGAATATTGCAAACCCTATTTATTTTAACGTCATAGGAAAAATAAAAGACGATATATTTTTTTCTCATCAATTAAATTTATCCTCTCTTTATACTTCTTGAGGTACTAAAAGCGGTTTTAAAATTTACATCAAAATGCTTGAAACTACCGAAAAAAAACTTCATGTATACTTCCCAGTCAATAATTTTATTGAAATATACTAAACTGAATATTTTACAACTGACCACCATACGTCTCAATATCTCCCTATGAGCAACGATGTGTGAAACGGCACCAAAAAATCAGAAAAATACAATAAATTTCCCATTGATTGTTGGTTATCCGATCGTTCCGCACTGTTTCACAAGAAAAAAAAATGTAAAAATGAAATTAGAAATACATGTTTTTGGCTTCCCTGCAAAATGTTTTACCTTGATTGAAAAATTGGTTGTATTTTTAGCAAATCTTGGAAATTTACCAGAAAGTACATAAATTTTCCTTCAAAATGAAACTTGTTGAATCAAAAAAGGGCCAAAACCAAGGGAGATACAGGTGTTTGAAGTTAATCTAAAAATTGTGATTTAAAACATGAAAATCATCGAAATTGCCTGATATAACAACATTCAAAGTGCGATTGAAACCTTCATATACCACTCGCATATGACGTGAGATGATTTTCGTTCTGTTGTTGAGCTTTATCAAATACTATGTATTCCGTAATAGATAGCAGATAAACGCTCCAGCATCAAATTAATTTTCTGCGCACTGCAGACGATTAGTTCGGCTTACCGAAAATTGGAGTCCAGCAAAAAATGAGCGGGATTTTGCCTCTTTCTTCTGACCAGACCTTACCGTCTATACGATACTAACTTAGGAATAGAAATGAAGTTAAAATTTCTGTCTGCTACCTTTTATTCCAGGCTTTGGAGAGAAACTCTTAGAGAAGCAGGAGCAATTTACGCACCTAAACAAATAGACAATAGAATGAAAGATAAAACGACATGTTGCACACTGGGAAAAAATTAACCCAAAATCCCACTTATTAGAAGCCACTGGGCTGGAAACCTGAAATATAGTATTTCTTATGTAAAATTGGTCAATAAATCGAGTGGTGACATTTTCATTCTGTGCAGGACACGGAATAGGATCTATATTTCCAAAACTACGCAAAAATAGGGTAAAAAGGGCCAAAAAAGATCATTCCCCGTGCCCTGCCCAGAATGGAACCATCCTTACCTTACTACCACTAGATACTTACTTCTTTCAAAAATGGACCCACACGTGCCTATTGTTCTCTATGGTACCACCTAGACCGCTATAGAATTAATCAATAAATCTGACAATAACACGCGTGAAGAAAACTCTCCTAATTAAACAAAAATTTACTCGAAATTACCCGTTAGGCTTAAAATTTTCGTAACGGATTAAATCACCCCTTCTATAGCGGTACCCTTTGACGCACTGTGGCCTCACGGCTGCAGCATAATCCTGCGATTGTTCCGGTCATTTATAACTCAACAATAGCCGGAAGGATGTTCAAACGGACCGACCAGGGCGAGAATGACCACAGCAACGCAGTAAGGGTGAAGAAGGATTCGAACTCCGCAGCGGGATTCTTCCAATGGTTATTTTCTTTCTCCACGGCTTCGCGCGTCCTGATGCAATATGTAATTATCATACCTGTTACTACAATCATCTATCGAGTGTTGTTGGAAGTTGCGCAGATTCCTGATCCTGGCTGGCTGCGAAACGGAAAAAAGTCCTCAATCATCAATCTCCTTTCTCGGAGCCGTCATTCACAGAGTACAGCGGAAGGAACCGGCCATGTTTGCTGTTCAATGGTGGTCCTTTGACGCCCTTTAAGATGGTTGGGCACTATTTCGTTTCTTCCAAGTTCCTTTTAATTAACGTGCGCAGAAATCGTGCGTTGTCGAAAAAGACTGTGATCTGACGTATAATTATAGTGTGTTTTAGGAAATTTCACTTTCTCAGTCCTAATGATCACGACAAGGTGCGGAAATGATGCGTAATGAAATTCAAATAGGAAAATCGTTTCAGTGATGCTACAATCCTAAACCTAAACTTGATCATACGATCCTATAAAGTTCATGCCATGTTGATGATGTTTCCGCTAACAATCCTACCAACTAAGATTTGCGTCGATCAATGTTTCCCGCCTTGTTTACAATCAAATTAGTCACGAAGTATAACATGATGTATTAATTTCCCGACTGCTCAATATGTGAAGAGCTCAAGTACATCATAACATGACGTTGCAGATTCTGTTTAGAGCGATCCTTCCCACCAAAGTCAGTCAAAATTTACTCCCGGCAGCACAATTCCCACCAATTTATTTAACAACATTATTCGCTTGCATCCTTTCGACCGAGCCGAGCAACCTAAACGAACAACAGCAACAACTAATCCAATTTGTCTGCACAATCAAAACGTCGATCCGGGATCAATCGTGATGACACCGGAAATTCGTTTCAAAACAAAACCAGCCCCCGTTGTCAGGATTTCTGCGTAGACCCATAGGAAGGTCGAGAGAGAAAAAAAAACGGGTTCATGGTTTTCCTCTAACCCGGGTTAGCTTCGAAACGATTAACAGCGCCACTTATTTGTTCTGTTAAATGTCTACATCATCATCTTCGGGTTATATTTTGATAATTGTAGCTGAGAATAGCGGAATTTCCTTCCTATGAGATACGGCGCTTGGAAACAAAGCCGAATATCCCTTTCGGCTCAAACATTGAATTGTTTTTCTTCGATAATCGGTACACTTTCAAACGTTTAATTACAAAGCGTTCGGCTGCTGTAACGAAAGTTAGAGGATTTTGTTATTCGGGGTTCAAATTTTTGATTTAGAGGAAGTAAAATGGAGCAGATATAGATAAAAAGCGAGATACTGATTGACGTTAAAAGCTATAAAGCAGGTTGAAAGCCGACATTTAAAATTATGTCCTTCGAATCTCAATGCATGTTCTTCAGCTAAAGATTATAACCGGAGTTTACAAGGGCAAAACACGAAGAACAGATAATTGTTTGGGTAATATCCTGAGTTATTTTACTGCAATTTACGAACCGTTTCCAATCAGCATGAACGAACCCTTTTATTTACTAAGCCGCCCTTTTTCCAAAGAGAAACTTGACAAAAAAGCCTAATGGCCCCAGCCTAACCTTTGAATATTTGGTACAAACAATAACTCAATTATCCAACATCTTCGAAGTCTTGAAATTGTCATTGCACTCGATTTCAGTACATCTTTATCTGACTTCTTCATTCTTATCGCGTTCGAAGCGCTAAACCAGTTCAACGTATTGGCCGGGGTAAGCACGCCATGGGTTTACACTCCCTTCTTGCATACCAAACCAAATTAAAATGTACCAAAGTTCGTACGTAATGACCCTTGAAAACCATCGTGGATTATCTTTTGGTAAGCACGTCCTGCTCGTGCCAAAACCAGCAGGACTCACCTACGACGATATTTGGCTTCGCTCGAAAAAAGTGCTAAATTACAATGTAGCATTCATAAACATTTCAAAATGTTCACGCACATGTAAATACCTTGCCCATGAATGGTCCGCAAAGATGCTGCTGATTATGATGATTGAAAGAACCGAATTTCAAATAATGAGCTTCTCCAGTTTCTGAGCAGAAACCTAATTGGAGGCTTATTACTGTACCAAGGTGCCTATTAGCTGCTTCAGAATCGGAACCCAAAAGGAAATTCGGCCGCTAAAAAAGTCTTCCTGAAAACTGATTAACTTCTTTCAATGAAACCAAACATGTTAGGCTTGAAGATCGTTATGTATCCGTTGAATACTGTTCTAGCTGAAAAACACTACTCATTTGTGCAAGTTTCAATATTCGAATAAACAATATTAAAAAAAAGATAATGACTAACGTGTTTATTGCATACGCTTCTGGTGGGCTTTACATCCAAGGGCAGTCGCCAAAATATTGCGAACAGATCCAATAGATATATATGTTCCGATCGGTGGCAAATTTGCGCGATGAACGTTGTCTCTTTCGCCAATTACGCTCTCTCACACGACGCACATAAGACGGTCTCGAACTAATTTATACACTGTTAATATGATGTATACTTAACGTCAAAATGAACTGACGACAAGGGCAAGACAGGACTGCTGAAAGGTGAAACAATTTTTCAGTATCCATGTGGACGACTTTACGGTGCTGCCATCCGAAAAATGATATTAACGTGTACGAATGTTTAGTTCTCAAACATGAAACTTTCCGGAAGAATCAAGAAGTATTGGCGCGTCATTTAAAATTAAGCGTACCATCGGAACTTCCTGATAACCGCTATGAGCACGCTCTTCAGCCAACTTTTCCACTCTTGCCGAGGTTAATGAAGCAAAAATCGGGTGCCCCGATGAACCTGTCCATATGTACAATGGTTCTGAAACCTGGTTTGTGACATATCAAACTTGAAGTTTAGGTAGAATGAGACCTGTAAATAAATATAACCCCTAAATATAAACCCCCACTCTGACAGTCAACTTCACACTTTTATTTCGTACTTTGAACTGCAAAAAATATGGCAATAGCGTTTAGTGCAAAAAATGACAATATCATTAATCTGCATGTTATCTTAAGCGTCGAGATGACCAAATTGGTACACATTTTTCATATGCAATCTTGAACAGCTCAACGATCGGTGACGAACTATGCACGATAAATCGGTTTTGCTCATAGTGACAATTTTAAGTCATCAGATGGCAGCACTAACCGTCGGGAATCGGTCGTGTTCAAAATGTATGAAAAATGTGGAAGTTAGGTATCTTGTTCTAGTTATCTTTGGTCGTAGCTACAATTGCCGCTGTTTTTTTTTGTGCAAAAATGAACATAATCCACGAATAAAATAGCGGAAAACTAAATAGAAATGCTTCCATTTAGTTCCCGGCCCAAGAAATGGTATGTTTCTCGCCTTTTCACCATATTTATGTGATTTTTGTGCTGAAACGAGTAGGGTAGAGCGGGGCTAGTTGGTTACGGGGTAAGTTGGTCAATGAGAATATCTTCGAAACTACGTATCTAAAAAATCGTGTTATATGGGTGATACGTAGTGGATAACTAGAAAAACTAAATGACAAAATGGAGTACAGTTCTAATTGAGACGTATAATAAATACAGGTTGGTGCCAAATTGACCATCAATTCTACACGGTTTTCAAGTTGAAATTTTTTATCTAAACAAAGTTAGCCAAATTGAAATGAACATGGCTCAACGTATTATGAGTCATTTTCGTTAATTTTAAGTTGTGCATAGCAAACTTTCGCCGAAATTTTATTTTCATATATTTCAAGTAATTTTCATATTTAATACATGAGGGGCTAGTTGGTCACATACTTGCGGGGCTGGTTGGTCATATGCAAATCATAAATGAATTCAAGTAACCAAGTAAATGCAATTTCAGGAACAGTGCATTTCGTGATGCAAACTTAATCCAGGTGAAAACAGCATGTGCTTTGTTCAGCAAAACCATTTATTTGAAGCGATAAACTAATTGGTGAAAGTTATCTCCATTTCATCGTCATTTTGATGAATATTTTATTGCACACTATAAATGCTAAGTCATTGATCTAAAATAACTATAACGTACACTAATGCATCGACAAATGCCATCTACCTGATGAAAATTTCGGCGAAAGAAAGCTTTTAACAACAAAAAAACTAATGTAGCTATAGTTTTGTGCTTGTGATTGCTGATGCGAATCTATAATTTGGCTCTGGTTCTCAATTTAATCCTTATTGTCTTTGATTTAGTTCCCAGCCAAACTATTAGAGAGATTTCAACATATACTTCTCGTCAGGTATGAAAGAGTAACACGATTTTTTTCATGCAATTATGAGTTACTTTTCTCATGGTTTGGGATTTCGGAAAGCAAACGCATAAACATAAAAACCGGATGCGGTTTGACCTCCGCTGAGACACTACAGGCTGCCGAAAATGCAGTGAGGAAGGAAAACTGTATTGTCCTTCCGCAATATGAATGGTCAATTTACCCCACACCCTGACCAACTTACCCCGGCTGAGGGGCTAGTTGGCCAATTTGACATCCATTCAAAAAACATAGAATATCCGCAAAATCATGAACTATTCTGTACTCTAGATGCTAGATGCTGTACTTCTAGATGCTATAGACTTAACACAACATTTCCATGTAATGAGTTTTTGCCATAATATTTCCTACAAAAAAATACAGAACATTTTGACCAAAAGTGACCAACTAGCCCCGCTCTACCCTATAACATCAAAAGCCGCTCGGCCTACTGTTCAAAAGTAAATATATCATATGCGAAAAGTTCCTGGGAATCAATCGGCGATAGTTTCATTTAGATCCAGGTCTTGTAAGTGGTATAATTTACGACAACTAGTCTTACTCTTGTAATCTATATAATGAAAATAAATTGGAGTCCGTAAATCACGATTTAACTCAAGAACGGATCAGCGGATCGGCGTGAAAATTTGTAGGTAGGAGTTTTTGGAGCCGAAAAAGATAATTATACTAGTTTGAAGCCCCTCCCTCATCTGGAAAGGGGGGCTCCCATACAAATGAAATACAAATTTCTGCATAACTCGGAAACTAATCAAGCGAATGAAAGCAAATTTGACATGAGAAAGATTTAGAAAGCAAAACATATTTTTATGGTGGTTTGATACCCTTCCTCCTTTTAAAGGCTCTCATGCCAATGAAACACAAATTTCTACATAGTTCTAGAACTAATCAAGCAAATAGAACGAAATTTGGAATGTGTCTTCTCTTCAATGTGCTGATACGCCGTGCAAGAATTATATTCTACCCATACCACCTTATTTTAGATTTTCATATTAATTTTTATTTCATTTTTTTTCCGGGTCCTGTGTGTGGTAGTTTTTTGCTGTTATTTTCACACTAATATCAATTCAATAATAATCACCATTGATCATCATTTATAATTTTTCAAGCACCTTTGCTTCCTCCAAAACGCTCTATTGTTGTCCTAATCGTGACTATCCTCGTCGGCGCTGTCGTCGCAATTCTTATTCTCGTGAATCAAAATCTCCGAATTATTCACAGTAGTATTTCTCCCGCCTGCTTGTCAACAAAGTTCATGGTATATGGCTGTAAAAGAGCTGAGATCAAGGTTGGCGTGTTATTTGCCGAGTACAGTGCTGTTTCGATTTTATCACTGTTAAAGCAACACTTTCCGGTGAATCTAGCGCGGCTGTGGATTCGAGAAAATGATGGAGGTTAGTATTTTTGTTGAATAGCACAAAAATACTAATTTTAATCATTTCATCAAGTCCACAGTATCGTGTTTTTTTACCGTGATACAATCGAAACAGCACTGTGCTCAGCTCTCATGATAATCGACTGAATATTTGGCCAAAGTTTGAACTTTTCATTCTCAAAATTTCCCTCAAATCAATTGCAGGCCTGTTGATAGCCAACTTTAGTCCAAATATCAGTAAAAAATTAAATGTAAACACCAAAAACCTAGCATAATAGACATCATTCAACTCTGTAAAGCCGCCCAGCTGGTCTCGAGGTACGATGCGGGGCTAACAAGCCAGTCGTCGTAAGTTCGAGTCCCGGCTTGGGAGAGACTGTTAGTGTCAGTAGGATCGTAGCGCTAGCCCCGCACTTGTCCTATGCACTGAAACAGTTGGCTGCGAAATCTGTGAATAATAAATAGAAGGTCGAGTTCCGAATCCGATTTGCTTTTTACAACTCTGTAAAACGAAGCATTAGATTTTGTTCACACTAGAGAGTTGAATTATGCAAAATTTCTGCTATTGTACAATTTTTCATTATAAGGTGAATTGGAGTGAAGTAAACTTTTTTCCGCAAAAAATGGTTAAAATAAATGTTTTTCATTAGTATGGGACCCCCCCCCCCCCCTTTTCAGAGTAGGAAGGGGTGTCAAATCACCATAAAAACATTTCATTTTATGGTTCTAAAAACTCCTACATACGGATTTACACGCCGATCCAACTCCAACTTATTTTTATTATACAGACTAGCTGAATGTACCCGGCCTTGCTCGTGTAAAAATTTCTGCTTTTTCTATAACTTTCTAAATTTATATTATTAATATATTTTTTCCAACCCATCATTTCAAATAATATTCATATTTTAGTTATAAACTTGCTTATGTACTTATGTTGATTAACAATTCATGCGGAGGCATTCCAGCTGGGTCGAGTGAGTTCAGAAATTCCGTTGGAAAATGGGTTACCTCATCAGCATCTTCGACGGTATCGGTTAACTTACAATAAACTCAAATTACACCGAAATTACATAATCAATAGCCTAAGCTCACCTCTGATGGTTAAAATTATTGCTTGCTATGTCTTCTCGTTCTACTTTTTTGTGTAATCAATCAGTCTTCATGAATTAATTAACAATTTAAAGATAAGGGGACTATCTCCACATTTTCCTCAAGTTTTGAATAACTTCCAATGCAGAAAAACAACCCTCACTATACCAAACGTTCGGACACCAATTTTCGGTTTTGGGGAGTCAGCTCTGACCTATGAACCTAATATCAGGGAGTATTTGAATATTTTTCTTCTTGAATTTGAAAATAGCGTTGGACGCCCGTTGTCATTTTCTGATCATAGTTCTCTTTCAAGAAATATTGACATTAGTTCACCATTTAACTCGGTTTTACACAGCTTGACAGAAAGCAGAAATCGCGAAATTGATTTCAAAACAACATTTCAATATTACGTCCAAGCCTTCTTCTGAATTTTAGTATGCACGATTTGAAAATTTGCGCCGGACATAAATATTTGGATTGTGGACGTCAGTTTATTAAGCAGACAGTATGTGAAGTAGAGAAAGAACGAAAAATAAGCGAACTGGAAATATGATACAGATTTGGAAAAATATACAGCATCCCGACGGATGACATGGACGTCATCTTGATATCGGAAAAAAAAACATATTCTAAAACCGGAAGTCGCCATATTGAATTTAAAAAATGTCGTTTGACTTTCATTTCTTCTGAAGGTCATCAATGTTTCTATAGGACACTAAAAGGCCTGATTTTCTTATAAATTAAGACCCCCTCTCTCATTGATAGCTGCCCCTTTCTCTTTTCGACATCATGTTCCGGTCTCTGGAAATCAATTTCCGGTCTCCAGACATGACCAAAGGCCTAAAAACTATCGTATTTATTCAGAAAGTTCTCATATTGCAGGAAAAAACATGATTTTCTGACCAATTAAGATCCCCTTCTCCTATGGGGGTTGCTCCTTCCTCTTCCCAATATTTCCATGGCCACTTCCTTTGTATAAAGAACACGTATGCCAAGTTTGGTCAAAATCCGTACAGTTATTCGAGAGTTATGCTGGAATATACATATATACATACAAAACTTTTTTTTTAAATAAATAGCTGGACTTGAGGAGCTCTTATCTTATTTGATCGTTGCTCTTAACTAAATTTTTATTCGGTAATAGTTAAGCTTCAGCAACTTTTCCAAACACATTTTTTATCCAAAACGCTAGATTGGACTCTCCGTTATCAAATTATGCAAGAGATATGTCAGGAAATCTCTCCAAAAACGGATCGAAGCAGATTGTTCTGAAACACTTTTCTAGAAACATTTGCACGAAAGCCGATTTTCGGCTGCAAACAGACGTCACTACGTTTCAAAAAAGGCCAATATTTTTAAATAGGTTAACCGCTCCTATATTTATCTCATCACGCCTTTTTGATCAACTTAACATTTTCAAATCTAATATTTTCAACGTAAAACTTTCAGCCACTTGAGAAATTCGAGAAGCAAATAGATTTACTTTCAAAAATTTGTGGGAATTCGACGGTTAATTGGACAAATGAGAGAAATAAGATGGATATAGGTGCAGAGCCGTAGCTACTCCGTTTTGCGTGGTGAGGCACAGAAATTTCACTGACGATTTTTTGTTAAAGAAGTAATTTAAAAGTAATATATTGAGCTTAAATATACAAAAGCTAAACTAGAATATGTGAATAGGTAAAGTATTCACTTTATTTTCAGTGCGTCTTGAACTGTCCTACAGATCAGACGTTTTTTCGGTTGCTTGTGGACTGGTCATTGACTGCCTATAGCTTCAAAGTTTGTGTTTTGTCAGTGTGTCTTTTTGAGATTATCTGAAAGTTATTTCCCATCAGTCTTTCTCAAGACTACCTACTTTTGAATTAAACATTTGTTTTAACTTTTTTCGTATCACCTGAAATGGCTGGACGGAAAAAGAAACCTCGCATCGCTGCGGGGAGGAAAAGAGAGGCATCTCTTTCTGACACATCGAGTGTCTGTAGTGACAATCCTTTTGATATTTTGCCTGAGCAAGAAGCTGGTGAAATGGAAGTTATTAATAATGAAACTATACAAAATATAAAATCTTTAAAAAAGGAGAAAGTTCCACCTATTGTGGTAACTATTTCTTCTGAATTTAATATATTTAAAAAGGAACTTTCAACGTTTGTTTCTGACGTTAAAGTTACCTATCAAATTGGCCGTAGAGGTGAATGCCGCTTATTAGCCGACTCAGTAAAGGGTCGTGATCGTCTTGTTCAGTATTTAACTGACAAGATGTACAAATTTTTTACATATGACACCAAGAACACCAAGCCGTTCAAGGTTGTCTTGAAAGGTCTCACCAACGATCAAACCGTTGATGAGATCAAACTTACTTTAACAGAATTACTTGGCATAGCCCCTACCCAAGTAATTCTAATGAAACAAAAATCACGAGGCGAATACAGTCAGAGAACTGGAATTTCCCTTGTTAATTATTTAATTCATTTTAACCGCAATGAGGTTAACAACTTAAAATTTTTTGAAAAAGCACATGCTTTGTATAATGTGCGTGTAAAGTGGGAAATTTATAGGAAGTATGGCGGAGGTGAAAAGCATATCACCCAATGCCGTACTTGCCAACGTTATGGCCATGGTTCCAAATTCTGTAACATGGACCAAAAATGTCTTAATTGTGGAGACTCTTCTCACAAAAAGGACACATGTCCTGTGAAAGAGAGTAAAATTTTCGCTGTGCGAATTGTAACGGCAACCATATGTCAAATTTTTATCAATGCCCAGTCCGTTTAGCAATTATTAAGGCAAGGCAAGGTAAACAAAATTCAATTTCGCAATTAAAACCAACTTCAAAACAAAATTCTCCAAGCGTACCAGTGACGCATAGTTTACCTACTCCTTTGCATACCCGTTTAACTTATGCACAGGTTACAGGTAGTTCGAACATTATACCGCCTAGTGTTGGTAGTTCGAAAATGACCGTTAATATGGGTAAGCAAAACAGGCTAGAAAATAATTGTACACCTATCACTCCAACTAATATTGCTGCCGAAAATATTTTTTCTAATGTCAACTGCCTGGGGCCTATTACGGCAGGTAAACTTTCTTTTTTGCAACAGGCAATGTTCGATCTTATGAACGCCATTTTGCAGGCAAAATCAATGTTTGAAGCCATTCAAATAGGCACAAATTTTACTATTAAAATTGTTTCTAATTTAAAATTTAGCAATGATTTTAAATAAAACAATTAAAATATTAAATTGGAATGCTCGCTCATTGAAGGCCAATGAGAATGAGCTTTTTAACTTTTTAACAGTAAATAATGTGCATATTGCAATTATTACTGAAACATTTTTGAAACCTAACATAAAATTAAAATATGATCCCAATTACGTGGTTCATAGATATGATAGGATTCAGGGTTCCGGCGGTGGAGTTGCAATTGTTATTCATCGCCGAATCAAACATCGTGCTCTTCCCCATCTTGAGACGAAAGTTATTGAAACTTTGGGAATTGAAGTTCAAACTGAACTTGGGATTTTATTTATTGCCGCAGCATATTTACCATTTCAATGCACACGCGAGCTCAAAAATTATTTTAAAGGTGATTTACAAAAACTCACCAGAAATCGTTCAAAATTTTTCATAATCGGCGATTTTAACGCTAAACATCGTTCATGGAATAATTCTCAAAGTAATTCCAATGGCAAAATTTTATTCAACGATTGTTGTCTCCGAATAGTCCTACATGCTTTTCTTCTGTAAGAAACCCTTCAACAATTGATTTGGTGCTTACAGATCAAAGTCATGTATGTAGTGATTTGATCACACATGCTGACTTTGATTCTGATCATCTTCCAATAACTTTTTCTTTATCACATGAATCAGTTTTAAACCCTATGTGCTCTGTTTTTAATTATAACAAGGCTAATTGGGAAAGATACAAAACTCATATTGAGAGAAATTTCAATAATGAGCTTGATTTGCAAAACGAAGTGAATATTGATTCCGCTTTGGACGCATTAAAATGTGCAATTGTTGATGCCAGGAATTATTCTGTTCCAAAGGATCAAGTGAAACTTGATTCACCAATAATTGACGAAAATCTTCAACTTCTAATTCGTTTGAAAAATGTCCGCAGACGTCAATATCAACGTTCTCGTGACCCTGTTTTTAAAACTATTTATAAAGATTTACAGAAAGAGATTAAACATAGATTTACTCTTCTGAGAAATCAAAATTTAGAGACTAAAGTTGAAAAATTGAAACCATATTCAAAATCATTTTGGAAGCTGTCGAAGATTCTTAAGAAACCTTCAAAGCCTATTCCAGTTTCAAAAGATGGTGAACGTTTTCTTGCATCCAATGAACAAAAGGCTCAAAGACTTGCTCAGCAGTTTGAGAGTGTTCATAACTCAAATTTGAATTTTGTGAGTCCAATTGAAAATGAAGTCACACGTCAATTTGATTTAATTTCTTCCCAGAATTTTTTACCTGCAGAAATAATTGAAACTAACTTGAATGAGATTAAATCAATTATTAAAAATTTCAAAAATATGAAAGCACCTGGTGACGATGGAATCTTTAATATACTAATCAAACATCTCCCTGAGAGCACAATGGAATTTTTAGTAAAAATTTTCAATTGCTGCTTCAAAATTGCATATTTTCCCAAATTATGGAAAAATGCAAAAATTACTCCCATTTTAAAACCGGATAAGAACCCAGCTGAAGTTTCAAGTTATCGACCAATCAGTTTGCTTTCTTCAATAAGTAAACTGTTTGAGAGAATTATTCTTAACAGAATGATGTCACACATCAACGAAAATTCAATTTTTGCAAATGAACAGTTTGGATTTCGCCATGGGCATTCCACAACTCATCAATTGCTCAGAGTTACTAATATGATACGAGCTAACAAATCTGAAGGTTATTCCACTGGAGCTGCTCTTTTAGACATAGAAAAAGCATTCGACAGTGTTTGGCATAAAGGTTTGATTGCGAAATTGCAAACTTTTAATTTTCCAATTTTCCTATTCAAAATTTTAAAAAATTATCTTACTGATCGAGCTCTGCAGGTTGTCTATCAGAATTCAAAATCTGATAGATTTCCTGTCAGAGCAGGTGTACCTCAAGGTTCAGTCTTGGGTCCAGTCCTGTACAACATATTCACTTCAGATCTTCCTGATTTGCCTCCAGGATGCACAAAGTCATTGTTCTGCGATGACACAAGCATTTCCGTAAAAGGAAAAAGTCTTCGTGTCATATGCAGTCGATTGCAGAAAAGTTTAGATATTTTTTCTTCCTACTTGCAAAAGTGGAAAATCTCTCCCAATGCTTCTAAAACTCAAATGATAATTTTTCCGCATAAGCCTAGGGCTTCTTTCCTCAAGCCAAACAATAATCACGTTGTCAAGATGAATGGGGTTATTTTAAGTTGGTCCGACAAGGTTAAGTACTTGGGACTAATTTATGATAAAAAACTTATTTTCAAAGAGCACATTGAGAGTATACAAGCCAAGTGCATCAAATATACGAGATGTTTATATCCTCTCATTAACAGGAATTCTAAACTTTGTTTGAAGAACAAACTTTTGATTTACAAACAAATTTTTAGACCAGCAATGCTTTATGCTGTACCGATCTGGTCAAGTTGCTGTTCAACAAGGAAGAAAACGCTTCAAAGGATTCAGAATAAAATTCTGAAAATGATTTTGAAGCGTCCTCCTTGGTTTGGTACACTCGAATTACATAGACTTACTGGTGTTGAACCATTAGAAGCTATGTCAAATAAAATTATTAACAATTTTCGACAAAAATCGTTGCAATCCTCAATTGCTACGATAAGCTCTCTTTATAGGCAATAAGTTAGCAATTAAGTTAGTTGTAAGTTTACTTCCCCTTTTCTGACAAGTAGGTTTAAATCCCTACGAATGATAAGTCCTAATTGCGAAAGCAAACAAATCCTAACAATTAAAATTACAAATTTCT